>NC_060138.1:541716562-542028507 GCF_021461385.2 Schistocerca piceifrons | reverse complement strand
TTTGAACAGAGATATTTGGTTCTTTTTCTTGACTCTTTGGCTGTGTTGTCACCGTCGAGTCGCTAACTTCCATTATCACTTCATTGTCGCGAGCTGCATCATACTGAGTAGCGTCCCGAGTAGCGTCAGGAGCGTCACGCGTGTGGAGTTGTCCAGCGGCTGCCGCTACATAAGTTAAAGGCAGTGTTGACATGGCTGGGGGTCTCACTGCTCCGCCCGCAGGTAGCTGGGCCACTCGGCGCTGTATACACTGCGAGCGGACATGGTCTGTACCGCCGCAAGACGCGCGGGTTCTTGGCTGGCCATCATATATTACTATAGCCTGATAACCGCAAACATTTATATACGAGGGTATGTGCTTGTGTAAATCAACTCGCAGTTGCCTGATACCATTCAAGACGGGGAACTTGTGAGCAGGAGACCACTTTTCTGCAAAATTGCTAATTATTCTCCCATAAGGAGCTATCACGGAATTGATCTGCTCAGCGGTGATTTCAAATGGTAGCTCAAAGATACGGACAGTCCTTAATCCAAAGCCAGCATGCGTAACACGAACTTCACTTACATTGCCATCGTGATGTTTGAACTTAAATGTTCCGCCACTAGATTCAACAATTTTGTCACACAATTCCGTGTTTTTAAGCTTGACATACACAATGCTACTCACAATTGAAAGGTGAATACCTATAATATCCTCAAACGAAATTTTCACAACTTCCTCTAACCATGTCTCAATTTCGAACGAATTCGGTCTCTGCCCTTTCTGGTCAAAAACAAATTTCAATGTGTCTCTTCTATTAGGCTGATCCATCTCTTCTTCTAATATGAATCCATCAAGAGTCTCAAATAACGCAGCTAACTACTGCAACAGGCGCTTGACTTACCGAGCGGAACGCAGCAGACCGCAGCGCACAGCACACGCCGGAGGTCCGCACACCACGGCCGCCAAAAGCCGACTGCCAAACCATCTGAGCTACCGAAACACGTCTCACGCCCGGTACTCACAGTTCTACTTCTGCCAGTATCTCGTCTCCTACCTTCCAAACTTAACAGAATCTCTCCCGCGAACCTTGTAAAACTGGCACTCCTGAAAGAAAGGATACTGCGGAGACATGGCTTAGCCACAGCCTGTGGGATGTTTCCAGAATGAGGTTTTCACTCTGCAGCGGAGTGTGCGCTGATATGAAACTTCGCAGGAGAACTTCTGTAAAGTTTGAAAGGTAGGAGACGAGATACTGGCAGAAGTAAAGCTGTGAGTACCGGGCGTGAGTCGTGCTTCGGTAGCTCAGATGGTAGAGCACTTGCCTGCGAAAGGCAAAGGTCCCGAGTTCGAGTCTCGGTCGAGCACACAGTTTTCATCTGCCAGGAAGTTTCATATCAGCGCACACTCCGCTGCAGAGTGAAAATCTCATTCTGGAAACATCCCCCAGGCTGTGGCTAAGCCATGTCTCCGCAGTATCCTTTCTTTCAGGAGTGCTAGTTCTGCAAGGTTCGCAGGAGAGCTTCTGTAAAGTTTGGAAGGTAGGAGACGAGATACTGGCAGAAGTAAAGCTGTGAGTACCGGGCGAGAGTCGTGCTTCGGTAGCTCAGATGGTAGAGCACTTGCCCGCGAAAGGCAAAGGTCCCCAGTTCGAGTCTCGGTCGGGCACACAGTTTTAATCTGCCAGGAAGTTTCAAAAGACGTTATATTTAGCAGAAGAAACATTAAATACGGCTTTAACATAACTACATGCTGCCTCAAATTAGTAGGCATTACAATGGCACAATGGATGCAATCCAACAGTTTAGATTATCCACAAGGAAGCTACACGATCGGCAGAACTGTAAAATGGTGCTTTTGCTGTTATCAACTTATACGTATTGTATCAGACAGAACGGCAAAAGGCACATCAAATGGCTCTAAGCACTGTAGGACTTAACATCTGAGGCCATCAGTCCCATAGACTTAGAACTACTTAAACCTAACTAACCTAAGGACATCACACACATCCGTGCCCGAGGCAGGATTCGAACCTGTGGCCGTAGCAGCCGCGTGGTTCCGGACTGTAGCGCCTAGAGCTGGTCGGCCACAGCGGCCAGCAAAAGGCACATCTTTTGTGCTTTCGTCTCTGATTAGAAAGACTATTGATGTGTTTTTATCCAGAAAAAATGAGGTTCTTACTGTCCAATTAATTTTCACGAAACAGGAGATTTTTGTCTGCCAGATGAAGTCTGGCTGGTAAATGTATGGAAACATATCGCAGAAGACAGTGACACTAGATACTATAGCGCAAAACTTGGAAATAAGGGAACGAAAGTCGTTTGCGGTGATTATGATTTACGACTTTATGCGACACCGTACTTTTCTAAGTTTCATGGCACGTAAGGTTCTGTAAGTTACGAACTTATAACTTTTCTTGAAAGCTACACTGACAGTTGCATTAATAGCTTGTCAGTTATGTTTCTTTACTTTGGATGTGACAAGTGCCCTACTGACTATACACCAGTTCCACCAGCCTCGTCCATTTCTTTCAGTCGAGTACATTGTTTCCCCATTTGGTGTTGACGTTCATCCTAGCTGTGTCTCCCAGATGATATCTCGCCTCCTAATTCTGGGTCTGACTCTTCTTCTTGTTCCATCTATTGTCCTGCAGCGTGCTACTTTAGTCTTTTATTCGGCACTCTTACGACACTATCTGATCAAAAGTATCCGAACACCTACGAATGGACATTAATAAGGGTTGTGTCCAACATTCGCCTTTATGTTGGCTTGAACTCTACTGGGGAAACTTTCAATGAGATGTATGAAAGTCTGTGGTGGAATGGAGTGATTGCCCACTCTTCCTCAAGAAACAGAGATGTTGGACGCTGGGATCTGGAGCGAAGTCCACGTTCTAACTCATTCCAAAGGTGTTTCAGTTGGTAATGGTTGGGGCTTTGGGCAAGCTAGTCCATTTCAGGATCATCATTGTCCACAAACTATTGCCTCACAGATGATGCTTTATGCATTGTCATGCTGATACAAATTATCATCGTCCCCAAACTGTTCGTCTACTGTACGAAGTAGGCAATGCTGTAAAATATGTTCCTCTCCTTACGTATGTAGTGTTTTCTTAAGTGTCATAGTGGAACCACGTCCCAAAACAAAAAAATGCGACCGTAGCAGCAGCGCGGTTCCGGACTGAAGCGCCTAGAACCGCTCGGCCACAGCGGCCGCCCATCCCAAAACACATACGTGCCATAACATCACCTCCCCTGTACTTCACTGTTGGCACGATGGTAGGCAATGGTCTCAAGGCGTTCGCCAAATCCAAACCTTTCCGTCGGATTCGCCAGGTTACAGCGGTTGCCATCACTCCAAACCACTTGTCTCCAGTCATCGGCTGTTCAGTGGCGACGTGTTGTTCAAAATGGTTCAAATGGCTCTGAGCACTATCGGACTTAACATCTGAGGTCATCAGTCCCCTAGAGCTTCCAACTACTTAAACCTAACTAACCTAAGGACATCACACACATCTCTCCAAGGCAGGATTCGAACCTGCGACCGTAGCGGTCTCGCGGTTCCAGACTGAAGCGCCTACAACCGCTCGGCCACAGCGGCCTGCGCGCTGTTCACCTCCTCGAGCGTCGTGTAGTATTGACTACAGAAATGTGTGGCTTCTGATGAGCTGGTCGACCATTCTTTTTAACTCTACAAGCACAATCACTGTGCAAGCTGGACTGCTGGCAGCACTTCGAAACTCACGAGTGATTCTCTTCGCTGATTATTTGCGATTTTTTGAAACCACCCTTTGCAATGCTCGTCGATCCCTGTCCGTCAGTCTATGAGTTCTGCCTGGCCTTTTGGTTATTCCTTCGTCTTTCCATTCCACAATCATATGAGCAACAGTCCACGTGCACAGCATTATGAGGGTTGAAATGAACCTGATGTATTTGTTATTCAGGTGACATCCAATGAGTATTCGCTGAGCTCTGTTGATAGAATCCATTCTGTTGTCACTGCTTCTCTACTTTATTTAAGCGAAAGGCTGGGGGTCCCCGTCGGGCAAACCGTTCGCCAGGTGCCAGTCTTTCAATTTGACGCCACTTCGGTGACCTGCAGTCGATGACGATGATAGGATGATGATCAGGAGAAAATTCCCCAACCCAGCCGGGAATCTAACCCGGGCCCAGAGGATTGAGAACCCGTCACGCTGACCATTCAGCTACCAAGGCCGGACACTGCTTCTCTACCGACAGCGCACTACTCCTCTCCTCTTTTTATACTGGTGGATCCGTCTCTCGTGACATCTACAGGTCAATTCCGGATTACACAGGGGTGTTCAGTACTTTTGATCCGACAGTACATGTGACCAGCCGGGCCCAGCCTTCCCTTCCTTAGCACTTCCACTATGTTACGGCGCTTGTACAGCTCTTGTAGTTTATTTTTTCTTATCCTCCATTTCCTGTTATTTTCGTTAGTCACAGGTCCAAAAATTTTCCTTAGTGTTTTCCTTTTCAGTGTGTAAATTTTCTACTTTCAATGTAGTGAATTGAAGCTAGAGTAAAGTGGACTGCTTATTCTTTATCACTCCTGTGTCTATGTTGTAATCCCGAACAATGCATGTGGTGTAGTCAGCGGAAACGCTATCTGATAAATGAGTCGCGAAAACTGAAATTGTATAACTATACAGGGTAAAAATTATAACTATTATGTTACTTGAGATAAATAACGTAGTGTTAGAAAGAGCAAACTCCCGAGTTTTACATGGTCCCGCTAGGCAGCAGCAGTGTGCACCCGCTTCAGTTCTAACAAAAATGGTGTCGAGACAACAGAAAGCGTTTTGTGTTCTACGATTTGCGTTGCGCGGGTGACTAACTGTTCAGTGTGACTTTTGGTACCAGGTATTGTGTGGATCCTCATACAGCACAGAGCATTAGACGATGGCGTGAACAGTTCCGAGAAACAGTTGTCTGCGTAAAGGCAAATCGCCGGGCCGTCCTCGAGTGTCTGACAGACGTCGAACGCATCTGCCATAGTTTCGCAAGGAGTCCACAGAAATCGTCCGCCGTGCAGGTCGACAGATTAACAAGCGCCCGATGGCCGTCTGGCGTGTGTTGCGTCGACGTTTACACATGAAAGCATACAAAATTGAGCTACTGCAGGCTCTCCGTGAAGGTGGCAAACAACATCGTGTGATCTTTTGTAATTTCGTTCTTGGCAAGATGAAGGATGACAACTTTCTTCCACGCTTAGTGTTCAGTGACGAGGCAACATTCCATTTAAATGGAAAGTGAACTGTCATACTGTGAGAATATGGGGTACGGAACAACCACATGAAGTTGTACCACACGAGAGAGAGTCTCCAAAATTTAATGTGTTTGGTCCCGTTTCACAGGATAAGGTGTGTGGTCCATTTTTCTTTGCTGAGAACACAGAAACAGGAAACACATATTCGATATGCTTGAGAACTTCCTACCAATAGGATGGGGCACCGCCGCACTGGCATCTGGAAGTGCAGGAACTTTTAAATCAAAGGATTACGGAACGATGGATCGGTCGCACTGGACCAAACGATTCAGTCTTACATTACTGGCCTCCAAGGTCACCGGGCCTGACAACATGTGATTATTTCTTGTGGGAATTTATAAAAGACTCTGTTTATATGCCTCCGTTACCAACAACAATGAATAAACTGAGACATCGCGTAACAGCAGCTGTGGAAGCTGTAACTCAAGACATGTTCGCTGCAGTGTGGGAAAAACTTGAGTACCATATTGACATGAGCCGTGCATCTCAAGGGGGCATACTGAACAATTGTGAAAAGGTATGAAAAAAAAAACTTTCTGACTTTCCCGTTCATCAAAAAACAAAATTCATTGTATATGTTTATTAGTTTCAGAAATACGAGTAGACGTGCCAGATCGGATGATTCTTTTTGAAACACGTTGTATATTAGTTAACTTTACCAACGTGATTAGAAAACGTAAGTGTATATTAAAGAAGCTGTTCTTCAAAGTTCTGTTGTGCAGTACCGTGACGTGCCACAACGCGTGACTTCCCAGTACGCGACCTCAATTCTAGCACACAAAGTTAACGGAATGAAAATGCCACATCAAATTATTAATTGTGAAGTTTGGAAGGTAGGAGACGAGGTACTGGCGGAATTAAAGATGTGAGGACGCGGCGTGAGTCGTGCTTGGGTAGCTCAGTCGGTAGAGCACTTACCCGCGAAAGGCAAAGGCCCCAAGTTCGAGTCTCGGTCCGGCACACAGTTTTAATCTGCCAGGAAGTTTCACCTCCTGTGAAATTTGCAGACATAAAATTCTCATCACTTCCTATTTCTCGTACCTCTGTTATTTAGATACTTCTTTATCTACAGTCGCTTTCGCGTTTTGTTTTGCTGACGACTTTTCATCACAATAAACGTTTGACAGAAGCTCCCACGCAAAGAAGGGAATTCACAGCAATCTGTTTGCACAATGAGGCAATGTGTGGACACGAGAAGGCCTATGCGCACGTGCGTTCTTTCCAGAAAATTTTGTGCATGCGCTTTTATTCCTGTGAGTTTGCGATCGTGTATGACGAAAGAGGCATCGTGTGCACATACCTTTACTGCAAGGACACTACTACTGACAGCCAAAGATCGCAGTGCTTGTACTCACAACCTTTGTGACGTAACATATCCACTGTTGAAAACTACTGTTTGAAAAATGTTTATCACACAAACATGAAATATGACACATCCAATATAAATACAAAGAACACGTCACTTTTCTTGAATAAAAAAAAAACTAGAAACCTTACAAATGTTAACAACTTTTATTCATCTTTTTGTCTAAATGTTAGTGCTTCACGTCAGAATAATGTTACCGTTACAGTAGCTGATTGATACAGGCGATTTTTTTACGTCTAAACTATAACACTTCTAAATGTCTCAGCCGGCCGTTGTGGCCGAGCGTTTCTTGGCGCATCAGTCCGGAACAGCGCGACCGCTACGGTCGTAGGTTCTAATCCTGCCTCGGGTATGGATGTGTGTGATGTCCTTAGGTTAGTTAGGTTTAAGTAGTTCTAAGTCTAGGGGACTGATGACTTCAGATATTAAATCCCAAAGTGCTCAGAGCCATTTGAACCATAATGTCTCAGTCAGCATATAACGGTATTCTGCATTAGTTCGTGGAACGTCTGTTGGGTTGGGTTGTTTGAGGGAAGGAGACCAGACAGCGAGGTCATCGGTCTCATCGGATTTGGGAAGGATGGGAAGGAAGTCGGCCGTGCCCTTTGAAAGGAACCATTCCGGCATTTGCCTGGAGCGATTTAGGGAAATCACGGAAAACCTAAATCAGGATGGCCGGACGCGGGGTGGAACGTCTGTATCCCGCTTCCTATTGTGGAAAAACTAAAGAATTTAAAGAAATATATTTTGGTACTGAAAGTCTAATAATATTGTTGAGCGGTTCTAGGCGCGTCAGTCTGGAACCGCGCGACCGCTACGGTCGCAGGTTCGAATCCTGCCTCGGGCATGGATGTGTGTGATGTCCTTAGGTTAGTTAGGTTTAAGTAGTTCTAATTTCTAGGGGACTAATGACCTCAGATGTTAAGTCCCATAGTGCTCAGAGCTATTTGAACCATTTTGAATATTGTTGAAGGTCGTCTTAACATTTCAAAAGTCTGTACAAGTTCAGTTTAACGATAAAAGTGTTCCGAATCCTTACAAATGGAAACCACCAACAGTTAAAGTGTGGCACTTTCGATGACATTAAGCCTCGCGGGTGTACAGGTAGCGTGCGAGCTGGCAGGGGGCGCGTGTCGGCTGAATATTCATTGCGCAGCCGCTTCCTCTGCGCCTGCTCGCACACACACACACACACACACACACACACACACACACACACACAAACCGACACGCAACCGCAGCTGTCGCTCGTTGCACTCTCCATGGACAGCACACGTGTCTGATGCTGCTATTCACTGCGTCACAACGCGAGGGCCGTTATTAGCATCTATAGATAAGGTGACCATACTTCTGGAAGTCGAAGCTGAGACCAGTTTTATAACCGCTCACTGCTCAGTAAATGTTATATGTATATTATTAAAGCTTACAATGAAATGAATAATAGGCATGAAACCATAATACAACGCACATAATCTAAAACATACCACATTCATTGTTGCTGAATAATTAAAGTACACTTCGATCTTAAAATGCAGTAACAGGACACACTTTCTTAGCTAACTACACACAGCGTTTAACACTCAGTTGTTCATGCCCTCATGCTCCTGTGATAAATGAATCTCATTCAGCAGATGTTTGCATCCCTTTTAAGCTTCAGATGTCATAAAATTCGGAACTGTATTGTAAATTAACTTTCACCATCAGTATTATTTTCAAAGTCTCTAATTTGAATGTCTCAGATCTTCACATCCTATTCGTCAAAGAAAAGACTCGCCGTAATGCTGCATTTGTTCCGGAAAGACATAACACAAATTCCACAGATTTAGAAATATTCCCGGAAGATACATGTTTGGATATGAAGCACTAGAATATTTGTGAGCAACGCTTATCAGTAACAGTCCTTTCTATGCTCATATTTCTTTATTTGCCGAGGTGTTACAAAACTACTGCATATTATGACATTCTTGGCAGAAGTTATTATTATCAGTTTTGTGGTTTTAAAAGTAAATAATTTTGATATAATAAAAACAGTTGTATGACACTTTTTATGACATTGGATTATGAATTCGTTCCTTATCTCTCCCGAAGTTGCGAATTGAAAACGCAGTGCTGCTGGGGCCATTATGGAGTTGGTTCCACTCTAAATAAACCGAATAAAGAACCTATTAGCTTTGCTGTGCGTGATGCAATAGTCACGCCAACGAAATACACATGAAAGCCTTAGGCTAAGCAAATGCCAATTTCGGCGCAAGTATTACCGAAGACTTCGAACTTGAACGCATCAGAACGTAGGCCATGTAAGCACATTTAATACGGCGCGACATGGTATGTTAGATTAGCGCTACGATATTGAAATAAACTATAGATATTTTTACAATGACAGAAGTACAAAAAGTTATATATTCAAACCTCATATGAACGACAATCTGATTTGATTTCTAAAAAGTGGAACATTTAGATGTCTTTAGAAGTCCCAGCGAGATCCGTTGGGGGCAAGGCGATGTGACTCCAAAAATCGGAACAGTCCTGGCCAAATCGAGACGTCTGGACACTTTACCACAGATCCCTAGGTTGAATCTCTGATGTGGGGAAATCTTGTCATACCTGACAAGCAAACGAAAGCAACTGAGAGAAATTTCAGAACTTAAAGCCTATAACGCAGCGATTGAAGTTGTATTTACTGTATAACTTACAGTACAATTATTGGTATATTAACTTGATTAGGTCACAGAAATGAAATGCATTTTTTTGTGGCTCTTTTACTTTCCAATTCCTTTCTTTTTTGGTGATCAATTTGTATCGACCGGTTTTAATAGATTACACAGAAAAATGTGAAACGGGTCTTAATACTGTTAAATTATTGTTATTCGCCAGCACTGCCAGCTACAGCCGCCACAGTAGTTCTACTTATTGCGCTACAATGACCGCTACAGACATCATAATATTGTAATAAGGATGTTTAAAAATATCTACAGTTCTTTCCAGTTGCTAGCAGTATGACTATTCGGATCTTGAAACATTCTTTTTGCAACAATATTTCATATTTTTAGGTTAGGGTACCCCAAACGGTAAAAACGGAACTCTTATAAAGTTACTGTTGTCCGTCTGTTTATGACCCTTTAACTCAGGAACAGGTAGGACTACCAAGTTGAAATTTATGTCAAATATTACGGTCTATGATCCCTTGGCGGTGCAAAAACTTTAAGCTTCCAAGTCAATGCAATTAAAAGATACGGACATTTGTGTCATACTCGCAAACTCACTCATCAAAACCTATAGATGAACTAAGTCTGTGCGGACCCTCAGACCGCGAGTCCCGCTTTTTTAAACGCATTTGTTTATTTGACTTTTACATTTCCTGCTGAGGCTGTCATGGTTGTCTTAAGACGTTGCTATGATGTCACGTGGCAGTGAGCTGTGGGAGACCTGTGTATTTTGACCCCAAAACTATAAAAAATTAATTTTAAAATTTTTCACAAAATTAACATTTCTTAGTAGTAGTAGTGGTAGCTTTAGTCATCCGTAGATCTCTTTTTATAAGGATATGGGACATGTCAAAGTATTTCCAAGTTAAGTCCAATTCAAAATAAGCTAATTCGTATACACCTACATTTACAGACTTCCCGTTAGAGACAATCATTAGATTTACTCCTGGTATACGATAATTATTTTTTACAAATAACTTATTAAATAATGTAATGCCGCACTGTCCACTTGTATCTCACTATGTGATTGCCGTAAGCTTAGTGACAACAGTGCATCCCAATTTAAGTTATACAATATAGCACTGAAGATGGTCACTCAGTGACAGAAAATCGATTTTGCAATAGTAAAAAAATACGACCAATGCTGTCTCTTTTTTGAAGTATATCTCACTATCAGTCACTGTACACACTATACACACATTTTTTCATAACACTTCACTCACTACACACACAAACACACACACTGGTGATTTCTGGGCCATTTTCTGTACCACAGCTTCCCATTTTGCTATCTGAAAATCTGAGTCAGCATCCCTCTATAATGAGGGAGCTGTTGAGCTCAGAAAGGGGAAGAGGTGTTAGTATTGTGGAATGCATAGCTTGGGGGTGAGTTGTTCTAGAAAAGGAAAAAAGAAAGGGAAAAACATAGTGTAAAGGTGTTATGTGGAATGTTGGATCTTTTATATTCATTATTATTATTTATTTATGTAACTATTTTTTACCAAACCCCTTCTCTGTTTTATCTAAGTAATCCTTCAGTGTATAAAATGTATTGCATAATAGTTACTTTTAGGTGCCTTTTTAAATAAGTGTATTTTTGCAATTTCATGTGTCTCTTTTGGTAATTTATTGTACAGTTTCATTTCTTGGTAGAGAATGCTGTTTTGAGTCTTATGTTTATTTTTTCTTGGCAAATGCAAGTTCTGTCTATCTCTTGTTCCATGGCCATGGACAGAACTGTTTGTGCAGTAATTACCAATGTAATTTTTGATGTGTACAATTGACTGGTAAATGCAAAATCCCCAGTGTTTACAATGAGTTCGATTACAATTTTTGGTTATGATTCTCATGGCTCTTTTCTGGAGTTTGAAAACTGTGTTCACATTTTGTGCATTTGTTCCCCAAAAATGAATGCCATAGCTAAGAACTGAATGTACATATGAATAATATGAAACTAAAAGACACTGCATGTTACGTACTGATGATAGGATTCTAAGGACGCAACATGCTGATGACATTCTGTTTGCAAGTACCTTTGTGTGTTCACGCCACTTTTAATGAGAATCAATATTCATTCCTAGAAATTTTGCATTTGCTACACAGTCTATAGAGGTGCCATCTACATTTAATTTGCCATCTTCAAACTGAAATTCATAGCATTAGTTTTCTTTATGTTCAATGTCGATTTATTGCTTAGTGACCAATCGCAAACTTCCTTGAGAGCTTCATTTGCTTTCTCTGTAAGGAGTTCTCTTGCTTCCTCAGTGACTATAATATTTCTGTCATCAGCGAAGAGAATTTTTTCACCATGAGTAACCTACTGGGAAAGTCATTGATGTATATCAGGAATAATATTGGTCCTAATACGCTACCTTGCGGAACCCCTATCTTAATGTATTTTGGTTCTGATAAGTGTTTCACTAAATGTTTGGATCTATTTGAAGTATGTGTCATCTCTACTATTTGAACCCTATCTGCTAAGTATGATCGAAACCACTCATTAGCAACCCCTCTTATTCCTAATGCTTCTAATTTATTTAATAGAATCTTGTGCTCAACTGTATCAAAGTCATTAGAAAGATCCAAAAATATGCCTGTGACACACTCATCTTTGTCAAGAGCATCAAGTACAACCTTTGTGAATTCTACTATGGCTGATTACGTATTTTTGCCACTTCGGAAACCAAACTGTGATTCGCTTAAACAATTGTATTTATTCAGGTAATTCGTTAATCTGTCTTTCATAATTGCTTCTATTATTTTTGAGAATGGTGACAGCAGGGAAATGGGCTGGTAATTTTCTATGTCTTCTGCATTACCTCTCTTAAGCAAAGGTACAACTCTTGCCTATTTTAACTACTCTGGAAATGTCCCTGATGTGAAGTATTCATTTATTATATTTGTTAAGGGGCGTTGTATAATCTCTATGCATTGTTTCAGTACACACATTGGTACTTCATCTAAGCCTACCGACTTTTTATTTTTTAGTTTTTGAACAGTTTTATTGACTTCATTCTCTGTGGTTGGAAGTAACATCATCGTATTTAGTGGAACATTATTTACAGGTGTTATATTATTGTTAATATCATAGTAAGCAACTAATGGAAGAAGAAAGTGACAAAAAGTAAACAATCAAGTGTTCTACAGTTGTGGTTTCACTTTGAATCACTGGAACAGTTTTCAATCACTAATCATCATTAACTACATTTATAAGCAATTTCGCATGTTTCTTAGACACAGTCCCACAGCTCGAAATTCCCATGTACTTATAAACAATGTATAGTTCTAAATGAGAAATAAAATGGGCCTATATGAAATAAATTTATATCAAAAGTACATACTGCTCCAGTGATTTCATTACGAAACCACTCATAATTGCCGTAGTACAAACTGAAATTTACGTTGCAGTAACTTCAGATATACCAACTTACGGCGTCAATGATCTCCTCAATATGATTACTGTAAAAAGAGGTAACAATCTGCTACTACACGTACAATAATACCTGCGCCCACTGTTCCTTTGAACGCTGTGACTACTACAGTGCACTATATCCCTACAAGTACCACAGTGGACCGCTAGATATCTCTCTTTTGCAATAGCAGCTATTGGTACTCGAAGGGTTAAAACGTCTTGTACGGTTAACGACTAGAGATATCTGAAAATGGATTCACGCAGCTTGAAGACCTCAAGAAAACAGGAAATAAAGTATTTTATGGGCATTTGTTGCATGGAATTAGGTGTGGAACAAACAGGCTTTCCACGTCATCAAACTCAACTTTAAAATGCCAAAGTATCGTTAACCATTCTTGTAAAAGATTTACAGATTTTGGCAACTGACGTGCCACCCGTTTGTCCGGACGCCACTTCGAATTCGACACAAAAAAGTGCGGAGTGTTGGAAGTTAAAATCAGGCCTGGATCTGGGAGGGGGGGGGGGGGGGGGGAGGGTGGCAAACTGTGGTATCTGGCCCGGTCGACAATTTCTTCAGGGGGCGCCAAATTCACAACCTTGAAGTAAAAACCCTGTTTCATAAAGTGCCTAGCATCCAGTGCACATTGGTCTATCGATTGTTCATCTGACTTTGAGATGCTTCCCTGTTGCTGTTCGAACATTTTTGAATACATTACAAGTTTATTTCTGAACGAATCGTAAGTTGATTTTTGAATGCGAGCATAGAGTACGTGATGTGTCTTCCATGGGAATCTCTGTTGCATTTAAAAATAAAAAACTTTCCCGCAGAAAAAAAGGGGACGGGGCTATGTGAGCCGAGCACAATACACCGAAACGGAAGAATGCCAATCGCTGTTTATTTATGTGGTTGACTGGGTTTGCGGACACTACCGTCGGAGGTTCGAGTCCTCTCTCGTGCATGTGTGTGTTTTTTGTTCTTAGCATAATTTAGTTTACGTAGTGTGTAAGTCTAGAGATCGATGATCTGAGCAGTTTGGTCCCTTAAGAATTCACATACACTTGAACGTTTTGCGTGTGTGAATGATGAGTGTTGTTATAATTACTAGATAAATCCACAGATTCAGACCACCAAAATGGAACTAGCCGCCAACAGGAATCACAGGTGAGAAAGATTACATATCATCTTCTCGGTGT
Organism: Schistocerca piceifrons; assembly: GCF_021461385.2. NCBI lineage: Eukaryota > Metazoa > Arthropoda > Insecta > Orthoptera > Acrididae > Schistocerca > Schistocerca piceifrons. The sequence continues at coordinate 542,014,561 of NC_060138.1, read as the reverse complement.
ATCCAAGAAAATGAAATCCTGTCAGAAAATTTTTGCCAGAACGCTACACTACTAAGGGCCAGTTGCAAGGGCCAGGTTAGCAGCCACTTAATTCCTATTCTCGGAATAGCGCAGAAACGTATTGTATGAAGACGTGATAACGCCTAACCGAAAAATAAATTCGGGATAACTTAACCGCTGATTCAGGCAGGATTAGTGAAATTAACCGGAGAATAAGTTTTGATAATGGTAGAAATAGTTACAGAACTAGTGATGATAAGATTGTTTGTCCGATCGAGGAAGGAGAAGAAACGGGGACATCACACAAATTATATGTAAGAATATGGCGACTCCAAATTTATATAAACATTTCGTACTACTACTTTTCGATTTCAAGCTTGAGAAACTAGAGCACATGAATGAAATGTGAATCTCTTTCCTAACATAAAACATTTTGCTTGTAGTAGGCGTAAAAGGCATTTGATATTGATACTTCTTGAATTATATTCTGTCATGTTGTTCATGTAAATGAGGAACATAAAAATGACCATTTGTGCCAAAACACTCTCGCTTATTTGGCGTGTGTTACTACTGCTGCAGTATTAGAAACGCCTATTTCGTTTTATCTAGCAGACTGTGACAAAATAGACGTAATAAAATCGAGAAACCACACTAGTCTCCGGTACCATTCGTATTAACAGCTTTTTCAGTATTAGGCGACATTTTGATTTTTCATGTAGCTAACATTTGACGAACTTTTATGAGGCAATCCATTCTTTCGCAGAAAGGAAAGCACGCCGAGTAAGGCTGCAGCGAGATTAGAGAGAAAAAAATGCTGGGACATAAGGACTGAAGAAATATGTACTGTCTTGATTGTCTCTTGTCTTTACTGCTTTTATATTTCCTATATTTAATTTTACCTCACACAAAAGAGAAAGTTACTAGTTAACAGGTAATAAAGAGTGCAAATTTTCTGAAGAGTTCTTATTCTCACAGTCACCCAGTATTAATTGTGACGATTTTTTAAAGGTATAGGACGTCAAAAATTGATGAAATGGCTCTGAGCACTATGGGACTGTAGCGGTCGCGCGGCTCCAGACTGAAGCACCCAGAACCGCCCGGCCACAACGACCGGCGATAAGATGTCAAACGGACCGCCTGGGAGCAGGAGAGCAACACAGAACATTTTAATTTCGACTGTCCTGAATATAGGCTTCATGGCTTCCATTAAAAAATACACACTTACTTCCACAGAGCGAAATACAGTGACGTGGGTAGAAGAATGCTGCGTGAAGAGGTGTGTCCTGCACTTTGTCACATCTATGATCAACTAACAAGTTTTACATTTTCTCGAATATATGTGTTTTGGATATAAAATTCTTCAGAAATATGTGCGGTACAACGTGAACATAGTTTTGAAATTTTTTTTTTTAATTTTTTATGTCCTATCTCGAACGCTCGATGTATGGGAGGTGGGGGTGCCACTATCAAGTTTTTGCCCCGGCTCGGAAACATCGTAGATCCGAGACTGGATATCACCTCACATTTTTGGTAAATAATCCAATAGGACCTATGACCTCGCTGCTTGGTCTCCTCCCCCGAACCAACCAACCAACCAACTTTTATTATTAACTTTATTGACATCTATGTAGTAAATAAATGTTTAAATGCACCCCGAATTCAGTCTCTTTTTTAAGTAACAACTAGATGCTCTTGGTTACCCGAAACATGTAAAAAAAAAAAAAAGAGTGTTACATTCATGAAGTGAAGAATGTCGTATTACTGCATCAAATATGCACGTAAGACAAGAAAAAGCCTGAAAATGACTTCTTGGCTCCTTGTTATTCACGACGCGCTGTAACATTTCTTATTTAAAACAATTGATGCGTGCGCACGACGGAAATTAAGAACGTGAAACAATCGTAAACAGTAGTCCCCTAATTTCTCATGGCATCAAACGTGGCGGCAAAGGCTCCAAAGCAACATATAGTGTAAGTCTGTTACGCCATCTCCCTTATTATACCTCCGTCGTCGTAGCATCTTTGTTTCCATAACGATGCATAATACTGGACATAGTGCTATGCAGTCTCTCAGTCCCCCGACGTAAGGTAAATGCACGGACTTCCAATTCCTGCCCATGTGTACTACAACGTGAACATATTTTTGAAAAATAATTTTTTAAGAAGTTTTTACTTCCTATCTCGTACCCTCGAGGGTGAATGGCGAGAGGGGGGGAGGGGGCGCCGCTATCTAGTTTTTGGTCCGGAACGGAAATATCGTAGATCCTGTACTGGTTAAAATGTTTAACCTTTCTTTATCAAAGCATTTAAATGTCACAAATCACAACAACTGAACTCATTACAAATTGGTGACAGATGAAAACTGGAAAAGGTTCCGCAAAACAGTGAGAAAATCATGTGACCAGTTGCACGTTTCACTAAGGGTCGATTGTATAAACATCGCTTACTGGAGATCAAATTTGGCATTAGATCAGGAACTGAGTTATGTTCAAGACTCAGCTCAATTGTATAACGCTAAATTTGGATCCACCGAAGTAGGTTCCGATTTGATCTATGGCAGCACGTAAAATGCTTCGCACCACGGCTGAAATCGACCATCGACACGGTTATTGTGCTTCGACAGCAGATATTTACCGTACATCATAAGTACACAGTATTTATTATCGACGGTGTCGTCCTCAGAAAAAGGAGTGATCCCCAACTTTTCTAAATATGAGAAAGATTTACTGCTGGTAATTCTATTAGGTCAGTATAAAGATATAACTGAATGCAAAAAAAAAAAAAAAATTCAGATAAAGTCACTGCAGCCAAGAAGGTAAAGGCATGGAGAGAAGCTGCTGCTGACTATAATTCTCATAGCGGAACAGATCGTGATTGGAAGATTTTGAAAATGTTTTACGAAAATGTTAAGAAAATAACCAAGGAAATATAAGCACATGACAAGGTATAATTGTAAGGAGTGCTTTCTAATTATTACATTTCATATTTTATGTATGTTGTATGTAAACTTTTCAAGGTTGAAATGCATAAAAGTGGAAGCGGTAATTTCGTGACGCCAACTGTTACAAAAAGTGGACAATAGCTAATTGCAGCCCTGAAGCCACAAGTTTTTCCTATTTACAGCCCCTATGATAAACGATGAAGATTTTCATCCTGAAGTTATGTGCAGTGGTTTGTAAACATTTTGATATGACTGCATAAATTCTTTTGAAGCAAGTTTGCTGCGTAACTGAGATTCATAATATTATTCCTTACGTTCTTGTCCCTATACAGATTCAGATAACAATGGTTACAGTTCATTTACAACATCAGTAAACGAGGAGAGAGCTGTACCTTCAAACGAAGCTATTGCTCTCGTTGACGACAATAAAAATGAAAACGATGGAGATAATGTTTACATTGACCTGGTAAGAACGGTAATGCACTAAAACAGTGTAATAACTTTACTGTGACAATACAGCACCGAGTATTTTGCACGGAAAATAACGTGCTGGTCAGGACTCTGTTATGGTGTCAGAATCTCATCCCAAAAACGAAAGAACAGAAAATGTTCTCGATAAGAAATACCTGTTTTATAAGAGAAGTTTAGAATACCTCGAGCGTAAACATAAAATCTCAGTACAGTGCTTGCTTGCAGAACTTGAGATAAGAATGTAGACCCTCAAAATGGATACAGAAATTACAGAATTGGATCTTAAAGAAACGAAACGGCGATCAGACTTTTTTAATCTGAAACATTGTAAATTTTTCCAATCTTGTAACTTTTTGTAAAAATACCTCGTTAATAAATTTAGGTCTCATGCGTTGTGACTGTCGTCACCTTCGTTTTCTGTCGGTATGTATCCTACTGGAATTTCTACGTGGACAGATTTTCAACCCGAAGCTATATGCTGTGTTTTGTATACATTTTAATACGGTCTGATTAATGTTTTGAGACATATTTGTTGTGTAACAGATAGTTTATAATATTATTCGTGGTGTTCTTGTAGTGATACAGAATTCAATTACCAGGAGACAGGAAGTGAGTAGAACTAAAAGAAAGGAAAAGAAAATCTGGCATTCCAACTGACACTTTGTACATTTATTCCAATTTTTAACTTCGTACATGAATACATTGCTAATGAATGCCGTTCTCACTGCATTAAGACCCCTGTTGACTGGAATTTCTGCATAAACTCTTCTCCCAGCAAACACATTGTCATCAATTTCAGGCTCCTGCTCTGATGTGTTGACAGCCATATTCTGCAATACAAATGCTGCAACTATTATAACCGCTGCACAATTTACTTTCACTCTGAGTCCTAAACTGAAACAGGGAAGTCGTCTTTTTACTACCCCAAACTGCTGAGCTTGTTTTCTTGTGGGCACAATTATAGATCCGCTCAGCTGCCGTTTCTTCACGACGTACCGGCGTCATCAAACACCTGCAACACTGATAGCCACTGTCTCCCAGAAGTATGCTTCCGGAATTTCTCCTGTTTCCAACTGAGCATGTACTCGTGAGTTTCCGAAAAGATTGCTGTCATGGGCAGATCCTGGCGATCTAGCTACGATATTTAAACATCGGAGCTTAGCGTCTGAGATCGTTTGTACATTTGAAAAAAACCACCTCTGACGATTTCTATGTATCTCAGCATTGTCGCCACCAGGCGATTTTATGGGGTATGAGCGCAGTTAATAGCGCCTAAAATGCCAGGAAAATGCGCTATTTGATAAAAATCACGCTGGGTGATCCTAACGTCATTTTCATCCATTGGTATTTTGATAATTTATTTTTCAAGAAGGCAATGCACGCTGATACCTTATGGACAGCTCTGCAATCTGTTGCTATGTCTACATTAAATAGATCACCAACCACAAACTGAAAGGTTCCTGTGGCGTAAAATGTGAACGTTAACAGCAACATGCACATTCACATTGTGGTCAGTGACTGCTTTCCTTTGGTTGGTTTCATCAGACAGTCACTAAGCCTTAGTTCCAACTGCTCTACAGTTCTTTTTTCCAAACGAAACCTCTTCTTAATTGAGTTGCCATGTAATTCCGAGAGTAGGCTAACCCTTTCACGGAACGTGCGTGGAGCTCGCTAGATCTCGTCGTCGTCGTCCTCAGTGGACACATCTACTCAGATATCTGTAAAGTAAACGGAAGGAAACAACATAATTCACATCGCGTAGGCTTGTTGCACTCAGTATTTTGCCCAGCAGTCGTCCAGATCGCTCTGAAAACGGAGAGGTTATGGTATAGTTTCCGTGGTATGGAATGGAAAGGCGTGGTAATATTGTTATAATTATATTTACGAACAATAAAAAGGAGAAAATAGTAACAAACGGAAAAAAGTGAGAGATTTGACCTGGTTTCGAACACGTGCGCAGGCTCTGCGCCACCGACTAATGATTCACGTCACGAAGCTAGGTATTTCACCACACTTGCGTATGTTCTGTTTTTCGACGTACGTACGTGGAATTGTCATGGCCGTTTGAGGACGTGTTCGGTAGTTACAAATTTACTACGAATTGCATAGTTACTGCTTCTCGAGACGAGAGAGAAAATACATAAGAAATGTTGAATAGTTGTTAGCTGCTGTCAAAATTAACACATCTCTCTTTACTGCAAACATTTCGAATCTTTCTTTCTTAGTCTGCTGCTAAGTGTCTATAAAATGCCTTTGAACTATTCACATAAATTACACGAGTCGTCTCCCAAAAGCTGTTATAAGACTGATCATTATGTACACACGGTAACCAAACCTTGCAGATCGAAAAAAAAAGCATTTCGAGCATCAGAGGGGTGGGAGTGGCTTAGTCACATATTTACTTACCATTTTTTGTGTTGATAACAACTTTTTTTTATCATTCCGGTTGGTATCTACAAAAAACAAAAGCGATGAATCGTAATGCCACAACAGTATAACATGCCGATTAGAGGTGAACCTGACATTGAGCCGCTAAATTTCGCCAGTCAAATATGAACCGACTTCACGGCGATATGATCTGGGATTAACTTTATACCACGCAGATTTCCAGGTTAAGTTTGATCTGAGATAATTTTCTGTCTTCAGCTACAGTTAAATGCTTTATACAACTGATGTTTTGTCGTTTCGCCGCTGTCAACAAATTGAAAACGGTCGACACTGCTTCGGAAGCTGCTGACGCCCCACTGAGTCATCAAAAAAGCGTGGCCCTCTTCTGTAGCGACCGCCCCGATGCCAGTAATCTCATGTTGTCAGTGTGGCCGACCGTTCTGTAGCTCGTTAAAACGAGCGACGGACACTTCAGCAACACTGAAGGTCGCTGGGCCGAAGTCGACATTCCATTTCTGTGATCTCGGTCCTCCTGGAACGTCACTCGTGACGTCACACTCACGTGCTGTTTGCTCTTGGTGTACTGCCTGCGGTTGACTAACCGGCACAGTTCGTGCGAAATGAAGCCCATTCTGTTTTATTTCTTTGTCTGAATCACCAAGCCAAGCAAAGGGCGAGGTATGTGTCTGCCCGATTACAAAGAATGCACTCATTCCGTATAACCGATGTGCAGCATTTCTGCTAAGCAGCCTACCTGCAGTGCACGGGTGAGTCTGCATTGCTTGCCGGCGACGTTCCTAAGCGATAGTTGTTCCTGCTCTGAGAATAGTTCTGTCTCGAGAGTTAATGGCGGTGACGAAAGTAGAACAGTTTCAACCACAGTGCTGGTTTTTGTAGCAAAGAGCGTTAGCGTGGGGCTTTTGGAGGTGACAACCATTGCCTTCAATCGACCAGGAAACCATATCACGTACAAAAACAGTGCTGGAGAGTTCTACAAATGCCGGTAGAGTCAGAACAATGGTGCAACTTTTAACAAATATGAAAGGTTTGTCCATGGTGAAAGTCAATTTAACAGAAGCAAATACTAACACTTCCTCCTTATTCACTGTTGTATCCGAAAAATATATCACTTATTTGAAGAAAATTCTCATAAAATGGTTCAAGTGGCTCTGAGCACTATGGGACTTAACTTCTGAGGTCATCAGTCCCCTAGAACTTAGAACTACTTAAACCTAACTAACCTAAGGACATCACACACACCCATGCCCGAGGCAGGATTGGAACCTGCGACCGTAGTGGTCGCGCGGTTCCATACTGTAGCGCCTAGAACCGCTCGGCCACCCCGGCCGGCAAAATTCTCATCATTAATGCACTTTATCATTATACGTACCGGTAATTATTATGCAAGGCGTCGCACAGTGCAATGAGCACTTTAACATTTCAAAACTTTTAGTTTTTCCTTTTTCTTCTTCTTGGCGTTTTCCTGCTTTTACTGCATAATCCGCGCCCGTGCTGAATTCTCGCCGGTCGTGTACACGATTTTTTGCCGTTCTCGGAACCGTATCATTACGGACATCTAAGAGGAGAAACAGCAGTAGTGATCTGAGAACCTAGTACACTCTGACCTGCGTTTTTATGCTTTTCAATTGCGTTGCGTTGCTGAGATGAAGACGGGGAACCGGCCTGCATCATAATCCTAAGTCCGTGGTGTGGTTTAACGCAGCTCTCCGTGCAAGTCTTTCCAATCTATGTCCACCTGAACCAGCTTACTATAATGAAATCTTGGTATCCCTGAACCCACAGACAGAGTATTAGTTAGCGCCTGCGAGCGAAAATTGAGTGGCATCGCGGTGGACTGGTTATCTGAGCGGTGTACCACGCCTGTAGTTAGACTAGGGGCAGACAGTCGTCCATGACTTCGTCAAGGTGTAGGGAGAGTTCTATTGGCGAAGGTCAATCCAGATAGAAAGAGATTGTTCTGTTACTTTTCAGCGGCAAACGACGCAGGCAGCAGTCGTCGCAGCTCACGGTATTGTGCGCTACAGCATAGGCGAGTCCCATCTTTCCTCCATTAGAAATAACATCTTCATACACGTCACTCCATTACTTAGAAAAATTCAGTCGGATAATTATTCGAGTTGGGTAGGCGCGGCTCTCAGCCAATCTGCCAAGTAAATAACTTTCTTAAAGAAAAAGGATAAAAGAACTTTCCCACACTTTGTACATACATTTCATTAACAGGACTCCTATCCATAAGAGGTAACCTCCTATTCCGTAAAGAACCCGCAAATTTGTGTATCAGTTTATAAATAAAAGTTTCACTTGATTTTCTCAGATTTTGCAATAAATAATATTTTCTGTTCGTTTAATGTTTTTCTTACACTAACTAGCAATACTCCAGTACCCAAGTGTCCCACTAGTTACGTAAGAAAATGGAATATTTTTGTGTCTTTTCCTTACAGCGGACGACTCCAGAAGACTACTGAAAGTTTTTCAGGCATTTCTTTTTGGTACGTTAGGAGCGTCTGTCTGACTTCGGTAGTAGTGTGGGGTGGAAATTGCTTCTTGCAGGAGCCAAAGGGTACTTGTCAGATCAATTCGTTGCGCAACTCTTCAACATAAAACCCGCATACATACAACTGTGTTTCCTTTACCTTGCTTTTATGATTTACATCCTCTTAATTTGTCAATCACTATTATATTAATTTCGTATAGATGTTGTTAAACCTTTGTAAGTTCTGCTACTAGATGGCGCGAGCTGTATCATGTTCATGTCGTCATTTGCTATGGCCCGCTCGCGCAGTCGCTTTTAGTGGCATATTTATGTATTGTTTTAAAATTTTGACTATACCTGTTATGTATTCAGGTGTAATATGTTTTAACTGTGGTTTTAATGTTTTGACTAGAGTAACGTCTCTCAAATTTCCTTTTAACCACAGGTGAGTATTTTTGTGCAATTTAATTTGTAAAAATTAAGTGTTTGTTCTAATGCTATTAATAATGTTCCTTCGTGTGATATTGTCAGGTAAGGTAACAGTTTTCTCTGAAGAAGGCGTCCCTAGTTGGCGTTGAAAACTAGTTAAAGAATTTTAAATTCTATTTGTAACCGGTTGGCAGGAAATTTGTGACACTGTACGTTCAAATCTGCAAATCTGATCTTTCTGTTGTGTACGCTATTGCTTACTGTAATAGAAAATTGTGGTAAATGTTGATTAAAAGTAAACCTGTAAAGCGTAATGCGCCTATGGCTTTTGTGCTAGGTTGTAGAAGCGAAGAGGACGTAAAATCTTGACTCGCAATAGCAAGCAACGCTTTTCAAAAAAAGAGAAAAATGTTAACATAGAATATAAAGTTATTATTTATTTATTATTATTTATCGTATGGAAATACATGTGCAAGATAAAGTTAAGAAGTTTTTTGTGAAGGTGTCTGCCTGTAGTGTAACGTTACATGGAAGTGAAATGTCGACGACAAACGCTACAGACAAGAAGAGGACAGAAGCTTTTGGAGTGTGGTGCTACACAAGAATGATGAAGGGTAGATTGGTAGATCGATTAACCATTGAACAGGTACTGAATCGAATCTGGGAGGAAAGAAATTTATGGCACAACAAGGTCTCATCCTGAAACTTCAGAAAACTTGTGGTTTGGTAAGGAATGGCAGAACCAAGGACCTCGTTCCGCAGCTACTCACGCTAACCACGGGACCACGGCGCTCCCTCACACACGTGAAACTTGATGTTGCCTATCTTGCACATGGACTACTCAGTTTGTATATTTTGCTTATTTTTTCATAGTTCCATACAACTTCTTCCTGTTTTCTCGATTGATCTGTGTTCAGTTTTTCAAGGCCTATCCACTGTGCCAACTTGTAACTAAATCTGAAGGGGGTGCAATGGGGAGGTTCCCTTGTGAGTAGAGACTTTGTTCCTCGCTCTCTGCGTACAGGCATGAGCGCACTCGCTCCCGCTACGTGTTCCCGCTTCAAGAGCGTCACCGGAACAACCCCTCTCCACGCAAAAAGCAAAAGGGTATATCATCCACTGTCTTTCCCTCACTCCTCTGACTCATTGCGTCAGAAATAGTCCTCCAATCAGTGCTACTCTTACAAACGGGAGAATGGTGCTCCGTTTAAGCCGACCAATCCAGAAATATACAGCATCTGCATTAGGTGTTTACTGTCCCCCTGTGAGAACTCTGAAACTGCGCACTAGGTCCGTCAAAAATGTGTATGCTGGGGCTCTCCCAAACAATTCAGCAGGTTTTGCTTTTAAGGCGAACACACAGGCCATTGTCCCTTTTCTCTGGCAAAAACTGTTTTGGTCTCTGGGCAGTCGGCCGGCCGGTGCAGCTGGGTGCTAACTCACCCTCCTATGGACTCAGCCTTTTCAGCGGGATGGTTGCCTCTGCCGAACAAAAACTCCCGTGGCCGTAGTGTCCTGAATGTTTGTGTACGCCAGCCTCGACTTTTTAATCTCGGTGCGCACTTACGATTTATTTATTATATTTGCACATCGATTAAATGGAAATATGTAAAATTGACTCTACCCTATCGAGTTTGGGCTCGTATTAAACATCTTGATACGCGGAATACGATGGTGAGGTGGCAATATGTAAGAAATGAAGGTCAGGAGACCATGTCAGCTTACATAGTATTTAAGGGTTTAACAGGGAAGTGGATAACCAATATTAGCTATCAGACATCTTTAAGTAATGGCTTTAGGCCACTGAAAAAATTTATATTACGTGACTGCAGTTGTTCATTTAATATGAGGCCGTCATTCAGAGAAAGATGTTTGAAGATCTGTAACTCTTCCAAAATGTTTAGTCTAACACCTTTTCTTTCACAGTGCAAAATTCATATGTAATGAATTTCCATAGGCTTGTGGCCTGTGATCAACAGCTGGTCAGCAAAGGTTGAGTTATGAATGTTAGGGTCATTTATACCTAAAAGATGCTCCTTGTATCTAGTAGATACATTTATATATTGTTTTAAAATTTTGACTATATCTGTTATGTATTCAGGTGGAAAATGTTTTAATTGTGGTTTTAATGTTTTGACTAGAGTGATGTCGCTCAAATTTCCTTTTAACCACATGTGAGTATTTTTATGCAATTTAATTTGTAAAAATTAAGTGTTTGTTCTAATGCCTACCTGCTATTAATGTACCTTCCTGTGATATTGTTAGGTAAGGTAACAGCTTCTTCTGAAGAAGGTGCCCCTAGTTGGCGTTGAAAACTAGTTAAAGAATTTTAAATTCTGTTTGCAACTGGCTCGCTGGAAATTTGTGACATTGTAATTAATTACGGTTGCTGATCACAACCATGATCAAAACATTAAGATTTGAATGTTTTTTGTTGTTTATTTTAGTGTGTGTGTGTGTGTGTGTGTGTGTGTGTGTGTGTTGGTGCTTTTCGATGAAAATGTGTGAAAAACTAAAATTCAACGTCTCTTCAATGATGTGGTCATTAGACTCGAAGGAAAATTTCACACAGACCAAGAATCATTAAGGAAATCGGAAGTACTGTCTTACAAACCCTCTACCCCCACATTCACCTTAATCAGTTCAGAGAAAGCAAATTCTTCGGTGAGAAACGGAATTCTGCAGTGAGAAACAGCTTTGATGAATATTACTTCCATAGAACCACCAAGCACAGACAAAAATTGTCCGTCCATTTCTCTTTTATTAAAAAAATCATAACAAATATCCTTCTGTTTATGGACCTTTTCCTATATGCCTTTCACCATATAAAGTACTATACTATACATTTATATGGTTAAAATTTTAAAAAGTGGAAATAAATAATGCAACTTTTATGTTCAATGGCATATTTTGCTCTAGATTGGTACTATTTGTGACCATAATTTGTTTGTCGCTATTTACCTTTCTAGTTTATACAAACTTCCATTGTCCAAGTTTTGACCACTGTTGGTTGTTACAACTTTTAGCAGAGAAAGCAAGAATAAATTCTACACTTTTGGACCCACTGTTTGTTCCAAACGTTGCATTTGCAGCTATAATGACACTGAGTATTTTTATGCTTATCTCACATTGGAAATGCAGTCACTTAAAATAAATTCATACGGCAAGATTTATAGTATGTTGTAATACGGGCAAATTTTGCTCTTGGTTTGTGCTCCGTGTAGCCTAAAATAACTTCGTGCCCCTAGGGTACATGGTGTTAATGGAACAGAAATGCCCACCATGCCCTGGATTTATATTTTGTCAGTGTAGTTCTTTGAAGCACAAGGGAAAAAGCCTTAAATCGTTACACAAAACTTACATTGCACGCCTTAGAGAAGCCTTACAACTTGTGAAGCAAGCGAGGTGACACGGTGATTAGCAGACTGGAAGGGCGGTTTTCAGATCCAGTCCGGCCATCTCACTTTACGTATGCCGTGATTTCCTTAAACCGTTCAAAGCAAATGCTGGCAAGGTTCCTCTAATAGGACACGCGCGATTTCCTTACACGTCTTTAGCCTCTCATAGTTTGCTCTCCGTCTCTAATGAGCTCGGCGGAATTTTATCAAATAACGCAGTTTGATGAATGCGAGCAATGAAATACGCAATGCTGGAATTGGTAAGGGGTTAAATAAATGTAAATGTGATTATAAGTGTCTCAGACCTCTGGGTACTGATCAATTATTTCATATGCTATACTGCTGAAGTTTCTTGTAATACGTCTACATCCAGATACATACTCCACAAGCCACCGTCGGTGCGTGGCGGAGCGTACCCTGTATCAGTACCAGCAAGTTCCTCTCCTGATCCTCTCGCAAATGGAGAGAGGGAAAAATGACCGTCTATGCGCCTCCGTATGAGCCCTAATTTCTCGTATCTTACGTTCGTGGTCCTTACGCGAAATGTATGTTTGCGGCAGCAGAATCGTACTGCAGTCAGCTTCAAATACCGGTTCTCTAAATTTTCTAGACAGCGTTGCTCAAAAAGAACATCGCCTTCCCTCCAGACATTCCAATTTGAGCTCCCGAAGCATCTCCGTAATACTTGGGTGATGTTCGAACCTACGGGGAACAAATCTAGCAGCCGTCTCTGACTTGGTACGATGTCTTCCTTTAGTCTAACCTGGAACGGATCCCAAGCCTTCGGACAGTATTGAAGAGCAGATCGCGCTTGCGTCCTATATGCGATATCCTTTACATACGTATCACTCTTTCCCAAAATTCTCCCAATAAACCGAACTCGATTATTCGCCTTCCATACCAAAATCCTCACATGCTCGTTTCATTTCATATCGCTTTGCAACGTTTCAACCAGATATTCAATCGATTCACTGTGTCAACCAGGACATTACTAATGCTGTATCCCAACATCACAGAATTGTTTTTCATACTCATCCGTACTACATCGTATTTTTCTACATTTAGAGCTAGCTGCTATTCATCACAACAATCAGAAATTTTGCGTAAGTCATCTTGCATCATCCTACAGTCACACAACTTCGACCTCTACCCGTGCACCACAGCATCATCAGCAAACAACCGCAGATTACTGCCCACCCTGTCCGACATATCACTTATGTATTCGGAAAATGATGGCGGTCCTGTCTGGACCACTCTTGACGGTACCCTGGTCTCTGATGAACACCCGCCGTCTAGGACAACACGCTGGGTACTATTACCTAAACAGTCTGCAGTGGGGCACCGTGTCAAATGCTTTTCGGAACTCCAGGAATATGGAATCTCCCTGTTGCCCTTCTTCCATAGATCGCTGTATATCATGTGAGTAAAGGGCAAGCTGATTTTCGCACGAGTGATGATTTCTAAAACCGTGCTGATTCGTGGACATAAGCTTTTCGGTCTCTGGGAAACTTAATAATATAAAATTTAAAATACTATTGATAATAATAATAATAATAATAATAATAATAATAATAATAATAATAATAATAATAATAGGCATCCTCTTTCTACAACACAAATGCACCTGTGGATTAATACGGTTCTTTATTTACATGAACTGGGAACATTTATGTAACTTGATACAGTCCATGTTTTGTGGTACAATCTACCCATAAGAGTCCTTCTGCAGACTGATGTAATGTCAATATCGGTAATCTTGCTATTACAAACTTTAGTTTCTCACTGCTAGTAAAGTACAATTCTGGTCGAGGTAAGCTAGTCCCACTATAGCCACAAATCTGGTCGCTATTTACTGTCGTGATCTGTGACGAACGAAACCCGCACAGCGAGTAAACTGACAAACGCCCAACTGGATGACTGAGACAGGCCCTCTGGTTAGCGGCGGCGGCCTAAGTGACGACGCTGGCGGGATGTTGCCTGCGAGTGTGTCTCTGCCCTCTCTCGTGATAGGCGCGCATGATCTAGTACCTACTAAATGATCTTCGCACTTCATCTTTGCAGGCCGTGGTGCTGGCGACAGCCTACCCAAGCACATAAAGTGTAAGTGAAACTCTGTGTCTGGCAAGCGTTACTAAATGTTACTGGAGCGTTTCGCCGACACGGACGCATGACAAGGAAGTGAACACTTTGCTTCTTCTGAGCATCTGGCTGGTTGTGGTTTTACGTGTGGAAGAGGGATGTCCTTGGGAGGTTCTCCAAAGCATTCCACATAAACGCTATCGCACTAGCACGATATCCACCTTAGGCTAGTACCGACCGGCTGTTCGTTACGCCTGCGCGGCGCGAACCTGACGACAACCCCAGTTGTGCAACGCAGGCTTGAGTGTCGAGACAAGACTACTGCCTACGCGGCGATGTTACGAAAATTCAATTCCTTTTGAGTTATAGCTTAGTGTTTCCTATTTTTTGCCGCACAAACTGTTATCATACAACGCTGCCATTGATTGCACCACATTATTTTACTTTCTTCAAATAAATTGTGTTGTATAATTATCTCATTCAACAGTAATACCGATTCTACACGCTCAGCATCCTGTCTAAAATTATTAATTATCTCAGTGCTTCTAGAACACTCTTGCATCATTCGCCGCCGTTCACTCTTAGATTCAGGACTCTCAACGTCTGCGGCTCCCTGTGTCTGTGTTGTGACGCTGCTTTGGCGTCCCTTCTAGCTGTTTTAGCGTCCTTACTTCGCACGCTGTGCTTTTCCCCGATAGCACCAGATGTCTCCGCGTTAGCGTTATTTGCCGATGAGTACAGTATGCTTCCAAAGAACTTCCGTTTTTTATCGGTGCTATTTCTCATCAAACTTCTACATAAAATTGGTGCTGAGTTCATGGCGAATGTAATTATTCATTTATCTGCACAAAAGTTTTATTATTTTTCAATATATAAAATATGAGGTGACTTCGAAGGTTTCCGAAGATGTCAACTTACACTAATTCACTATACACTTATAGTCATCAAAAACGTCACACGCTTTTATTAACGCAGAATATACATATATGGTGTATATTTGAGGCTTCTGATATGTTAGTTCCCTGCTACTTTTGAAGAAGACTGTTGGAGCTTTCCGACACGTCGAAACCTGGATCATTGTTTTTTTTCAGTTTTTAACATCTTGCATGAATGCATTGATTATGTTTCATGTGAACGAGGAGTTGGATAAAATATTAGCGAACAAGGACACCTTATTGACATTTTGACCATTGTCCTGTAATTAACACCTATTGCTATTAGTTTGAGCACGCCTCTACGTTGCACAAAACGTATGTGACGAAGATTACACACATAAACTGTTGTAAATTTATAACTAAATGCTGAAAATGTACAGGGTAAACTAGACTGCTCTGTTAATCAAGGATCTATTAGCTGGCGCAATCAGCAGGCGACTGGTCTCGACCTCGAACTGCGACCTTTTGCTGTGACAAGTTTCATCACAACCGGTCAACTCAGAGGCAGAGGACGAACCGGTTACCCGCTTCAGCAGGAAATTATGCGCGTGAGATCTAACAAAACAGAAAAGATTGTTGCTGCAAATTAGTGTATTTAGTAAATTTGTGCGGTAGTATTCGTCACCTTCAGAGAAGGAGCCATTTGAGTACCAACACTTCTTCATTCCTTTCTTCCGCTTCTGAAAACAACGCTACGATCCTTTTATACCATCCCCGGTACAGGATACTTTGCGGCGGATCATAAGAACACGTACTGTATTTACTCAACCGCTCGTTCATTACAACTGAGTGTATAGATTGTGATCCAACTTGTCACGCTGAAACACAGTTTGCAACAATCTATAATACCGTGACAGAATACAGGTGTGTATATAGCATGTGTATGTGGTAGTAAACACAGAAGTGAAATTATTTAATGTGCAGTTGATTCTATTTGGTTGTGACTTGAGCCCAGACACTGACGCAGAAACTGTGTACGATTTAGCCCAAAGTGGCAGTTTGTGGGAAACGTGTGCGGTCGTGTAAAATAAGAATAGCTCTTCCAGAAAATTTCCTGTTAACGGGTTGCCGGGAGACGGCGTGGAAAACGTCTCTACAGACTAGGTCGTCCTCTTGAACGCGGGAACGTCGGTCTCTGGGAAGGACTGCGTCAGGGCGGAACAAACACCTCAGAGATGCCACTGGACAATAGCTAGTCAAACAAGTTTGACCATCCTGCACTGATACCCAAACATTGAAGTTCGTATTGCGACGCGTTTCTGAGGAAATCCGTTCGGCTGATGAACGAAATGGCACCAAGACGAAGATGGAAGGCTTGGCGACAGGGAGGGCGTCCGCCACCCACTACCAGTGCCAAACCCACAATAACAAGTAGCCCATTTTTTGCGTTCTCATGATGAACATTATATGACCCGCCATGATAACTGCTCGCGTTAATACGCCGCTTCCGGGATTCGGGGAGCCGCACCGGCCTCGGATCGTATCTGCCCGTCGGATTAACCACAAGGGCCGTTGTGCCGGCCAACCTGGATGTGGTTTTTAGACGGTTTCCCGCTTCCGACTAGGCGTACAGTGGGCTAGTACCCTCATCCTATCTTAGTTATACGAATCGCAAAGGTTCAGAAAACGTTTTCACTCGTTCACACGGGATAACACCAATCGCAGAAAAACGGGGTACACAAGTTCCCGTAGTTTGTTAACTGGTGACTGCACCGAGAGGAAGGACATCTAGCCAAAACGGCAAAACAAAACAATTTAGCCAAATCATGAGAACAATGGATCCCGTGCGACGTGATGAACAGTAGAAAAGGAAAAATGCTTCAAAATTAAGAAATTATGTATGTTCGGCACCATATTTGTTTTGAATGGGTCCTTAAAGAAGAATCGTTTGTCCTTAACATTTTAATAAGCGATACGTTTATTTATAGTATACTACCTTAGCGCCAACTACTTCTTAGCGTAGGCTGTGTCGTCTGCTCAGAGCTTTTTTTATTTTTTGTAATAAAATTTTTGTTTTGCTCACAAAATGCAACACCTTATAAGTTTTTGACGCTAATAAAGGCCACATATGCATGGTCTTTTCCGAATGTACTAACCAAAAGCGATTCTGGTAGCTGGAGTCCGATGTTGTTAATCACGTCTTCCGGTGGCATCCCCATAGAAACTTTCATCCGCTGATACATTTTTCTTTGTATCTGACCGAGAAGTGAAATACCAGTTTTCATAGATTAAGCTTTAAAAATGTTTTAATATTACGAAATATTTTCTTATAAATTTTCATCCCTTATTTCACGCCCTTATGGGTTGAATTTCCAAAAACACTGAAACATGTATTTTTTATTATTTTATATGCAACCGAGAAGTCACCCAACAGTTTTCACTTTTTTTTTTTCGTCAGTCTTCTAACTGGTTTGATGCGGCCCGCCACGAATTCCTCTCCTGTGCCAACCTCTTCATCTCAGTGTAGCACTTGCGACCTGCATCGTCAATTATTTGCTGGATGTATTCCAGTGTCTGTCTTCCTCTACAGTTTTTGCCCTCTACAGCTCCCTCTAGTACCATGGAAGTCATTCCCCCATGTCTTAACAAATGTCCTATCATCCTGTCCCTTCTCCTTATCAGTGTTTTCCACAGGTTCCTTTCCTCTCCGATTCTGCGCAGAACCTCCTCATTCTTTACCTCATCAGTCCACCTAATTTTCAACATTTGTCTATAGCACCACATCTCAAATGATTCGATTCTCTTCTGTTTCGGATTTCCCCACAGTCCATGTTTGACTACCATATATAATGCAGCACTCCAGACGTTCGTTTTCAGAAATGTCTTCCTCAAATTAAGGCCTATGTTTGATACTAGTAGAGACCCGACAGGTTAGCCGAGCGCGCTAACGCGCTGCTTCCTGGACTCGGGTAGGGGCGCCCCCCCCGGATCGAATCCGCCCGGCGGATTAACGACGAGGGCCGGTGTGTCGGCCAGCCTGGATGTGGTTTTTAGGCGGTTTTCCACATCCCCCTAGGTGAATACCGGGCTTGTCCCCCCGCCTCAGTTACACAGCTCGCAGACATCTGAACACTTACGCACTATTCCATGGATTACATTAGTCACAGACAGTTGGGGAACACTAATTCCTTCCCGGGGGGTACGGGGTGGCGGCAGGAAGGGCATCCGGCCACCCCTTCAACCAACATTGCCACATCCG
Organism: Schistocerca piceifrons; assembly: GCF_021461385.2. Lineage (NCBI taxonomy): Eukaryota > Metazoa > Arthropoda > Insecta > Orthoptera > Acrididae > Schistocerca > Schistocerca piceifrons. The sequence goes on along the minus strand of NC_060138.1, from coordinate 541,996,228 downwards.
ATTAACCATGCCGACCCTGCGTATCCGCGGGAAAAAGGCACAAGCAAAAGAAAGAAAGCAAAAGAAAGTTTGATACTAGTAGACTTATCTTGGCCAGGAATGCCCTTTTTGCCATTGCTAGTCTGCTTTTGATGTTCTCCTTGCTCCGTTTGTCATTGGTTATTTTACTGCCTAGGTAGCAGAATGCCTTAACTCATCTACTTCGTGACCATCAGTCCTGATGTTAAATATCTCGCTGTTCCCATTCCTACTGCTTCTCATTACCTTCGTCTTACTTTGATTTACTCTCAGTCCACACTCTGTACTCATTAGACTGTTCATTTCGTTCAGCAGGTCATGTTATTCTTGTTCACTTTCGCTGAAGTTAGCAATGTCGTCAGCGAGTCATATCATTGATATCCTTTCACCTTGAATTTTAATTCCATTCCTGAACCTTTCGTTTATTTCCATCATTGTACAGATTAAACAGTAGGGCGGAAGGCTACATCCTTGTCTTACACCCTTTTTCATACGAACACTTCGTTCTTGGTCGTCCATTCTTATTATTCGTTCTTGGCTGTTGTACATATTGTATACGACCCGTCTCTCCCTATAGCTTACCCCTACTTTTCTCAGAATTTCGAACATCTTGCGCCATTTTACATTGTCGAACGCTTTTTCCAGGTCAACAAATCCTATAATCGTGCCTTGATTTTTCTTTAGTCTTGCTTCCATCATTAACCGCAACGTCAGAATTGCCTCTCGTGCCTTTACCTTTCCTAAATCCAAACTGATCGTCATCTAGGGCATGTTATTCTTGTAAGCAACTTGGATGCATGAGCTGCTAAGCTAATTGTGCGATAATTCTCGCACTTGTCAGCTCTTGCGGTCTTCGGAATTGTGTGGATGACGCTTTTCCGAAAGTCAGATGGTATGTCCCCTGAGTCATACATTCTACACACCAACGTGAAAAGTCGTTTCGTTGCCACTTCCCCCACTGATTTTAGAAATTCTGATGGAATGTTATCTATCCCTTCTGCCTTATTTGATCTCAAGTCCTCCAAAGCTCTTTTAAATTCTGATTCTAATATTGGATCCCCTATCTCTTATAAAAGGACTCTTGTATCTTCTTCTATCACATCAGACAGATCTTCCCCCTCATAGAGGCTTTCAATGTATTCTTTACACCGGTCCGCCCTCTCCTCTGCAGTTAACAGTGCAGTTCCCATTGCACTCTTAATGTTACCACCGTTGCTTTTAATGTCACCGAAGGTTGTTTTGACTTTCCTGTATGCTGAGTCTGTCCTTCCGACAATAATTTCTTTTTCGATGTCTTTACATTTTTCCCGCAGCCATTTCGTCTTAGCTACCCTGCACTTCCTATTTATTTCATTCCTCAGCGACTTGTATTTTTGTATTCCTGAGTTTCCCGGAAGATTTTTGTACTTCCTCCTTTCATCGATCAATTGAAGTATTCTTCTGTTATCTATGGTTTCTTCGTAGTTACCTTCTTTGTACCTACGTTTTCCTTCCCAACTTCTGTGATGGCCTATTTTAGAGATGTCCATTCCTCTTCAACTGTACTGCCTACTGAGCTATTCATTATCGCTGTATCTATAGCCTTAGATAACTTCAACCGTATCTCGTTATTCCTTAGTACTTCCGTGTCCCATTTCTTTGCGTATTGATTCTTCCTGACTAATGTCTTAAACTTCAGCCTACTCTTCATCACTACTGTATTATGATCTGAGTCTATATCTGCTCCTGGGTACGTCTTACAATCCAGTATCTGATTTCGGAATCTCTGTCTGACCATGATGTAATCTAACTGAAATCTTCCCGTATCACCTAGCCTTTTCCAAGTATACCTCCTCCTCTTGTGATTCTTGAACAGAGTATTCGCTATTACTAGCTGAAACTTGTTACAGAACTCAATTAGTCTTTCTCCTCTCTCATTCCTTGTCCCAAGTCCATATTCTCCTCTAACCTTTTCTTCTACTCCTTCCCCTACAACTGAATTCCATCCCCCATGACCATTAGATTTTCATCCCTCTTTACATACTGTATTACCATTTCAGTATCTTCACACACTTTCTCTATCTCTTCATCCTCTGTTTGCGACGTCAGCATGTATACCTGAACTATCGTTGTCGGTGTTGGTTTGCTGTCGATTCTGATAAGAACAACCCTGTCACTGAACTGTTCATAGTAAAACCCTCTCTTCCCTACCTTCATATTCATAACGAATCCTACTCCCGTTATACCATTTTCTGCTGCTGTTGATATTACCCGATACTCTTCTGACCAGAAACCCTTGTCTTCTTTCCACCTCACTTCACTGACCCCTACTATATATAGATTGAGCCTTTGCATTTCCCTTTTCAGATTTTCTAGTTTTCCTAACACGTTCAAGCTTCTGATATTCCACGCCCCGACTCGTAGAGCGTTATCCTTTCGTTGATTATTCAATGTTTTTCTCGTGGTAACCTCCCCCTTGGCAGTCCCCTCCCGGAGATCCGAATGGGGGACTATTCCGGAATCTTTTGCCAATGGAGAGATCATCATGATACTTCTACAATTACAGGCCACATGTCCTGTGGGTACACGTTACGTGTCTTTAATGCAGTGGTTTCCATTTCCCTCTGCATCCTCATGCCGTTGATCATTGCTGATTATTCCGCCTTTAGGAATAGTTTGCCACTCCTGGGACAAGAGGGTGCCCTGAACCTCTGTCCGCTCCTCATCCTTCTTCGACAAGGCCGCTGGCAGACTGGGTGACTTCTTATGCTGGAAGTCTTCGGCCGCCAATGCTGATTATTAATCAAAATTTTAGCAGCGGCGGGGTTCGAACCTGGGACCGAAGACGTTTTGATTATGAAAGATGCTACCTCATTTTTTTTTATGGGAACCGTTGCAGGAGCAGAACGATGGGTAGGGCAGGGGTCGACACCCGAGGCCTGGCCATCCCGCCGCCATGCCCAAGCAATGTGTTCTAGGATCGAAGGATCAGGGAGAGGATGTAGCGGGTTTGTCTACGTTGTTTTATTTATTTATTTGTTTAATTTTTATATTTTTTAAATTTTTATTGTATTTATGGATTTATTTTTGTTTCATTAAAAAAAGATTCTACAACTGCGGTAGCCGAACGTCCGAGTCGTCTTCTGGCCTGTTGGGAGGGGCTCCCCCCTATTCCGTCCGTATAGGATCAATACGCTCTAGGATTCTTCTTGATTTTCAGCGTCTCATATCCGGAACGCCCCAGTGGGCAGGAGGATCCGCAAATAATGAACCTAAATAATTTGCGAAACGGTTTCTGTACTTCGGATGGCGGCTGAAAGCTGCATGTGTCGTCATCAGTAGGGACCAAGAGTCGAGTGTGCCTTTATGAAAATCGCAAAATATTTAGTAAAGGGCCATGCCTTTTAGCCAGATAACGGCGTTCGTTCTGGTCGATGGAAAGCATACGCTGTCGGGGCGCAATACTTCATCAGGGGAGATAGACTCCGGCAATCGCCGCAAGAGCAACGCCAGCATACGCTGCGTCACTAGCCAGCACTCGCTGGTCGCGGCACAAGTCAGGCGGTGTGCATCCTGGTCAACGACTGAGCATGTCGAGCACAAGGGGTCGTCCGTCAGATGAATGGAATGTAGCCTCTGACGAGTAGCGAACTTCCCATTCACAACTACGTGCCACAATGAACGCACCGTCGTAGGTAGAAAAGGCGTGTGTACTGCTCGGCACACCGTGCTCCAGTCAACTTCAGGATGTCTGTGTGCGACCTTATTGATAGGTTGCTGCTGTTGATAGAGGCTGGGCATCTGTGTAGTCGGAAGGTCTGTCCGCAAGTAGCTGAGGTCGATCAAGAACTCTCTGATGTGGGTGAGTGCCGGTGGAATGTGTCCTACAGAAACCGGGGGATGCAGAGAGTTTGGCGCCACTTCAGCTATCAGGGTGCCCGTCAGATTGGCGTGGGCAGAGGTCCACGTGCGATGCATAGTGTTGAGATAAAGCTATTCCGCATGGTTATAGATATGAATTAAACCGGTACCGCTCGCTCCCTGCGGTAGTGTCAGGGTGGCGTATCGGACTTCGAAAACAAGGCCGGCGCTCACGAAATGTTCATATGCTGCTTGAAATCTGTCGGCCATCTTAATCGTCAAGGGAAGGACATGCGCAAAATAGTTCAGTTTGGAGACAAGATAGGTGTTGACATAACGTGTTCTGAGGAACAGATTATAAAAATGGCTCTGAGCACTATGGGACTCAACTGCTGAGGTCATTAGTCCCCTAGAGCTTAGAACTACTTAAACCTAACTAACCTAAGGACATCACAAACATCCATGCCCGAGGCAGGATTCGAACCCGCGACCGTAGCGGTCTTGCGGTTTCAGACTGCAGCGCCTTTAACCGCACGGCCACTTCGGCCGGCAGATTATAACAATACCTTCACTAACAGTTAATTAGTTCAAAAATTATCACGTCGCGCACTCAAAGTATGATCTTTTTTTGCACAACTAAAAGGTATTTAATGTGGCAGGTATTGCTGCATCAATTGATTACAGTCACTGAAGAAAATTAACAATAATATCACTTATCTTGTATTCGCAATCCAACGACGATCTCGTTCTGGCTTTGGCTCGTAATTAAAACTGTTGTCTAGGTAGCATGACTATCGCTGTTGGCGCGAAAGACATTGGGATGTTAATTACGCCGACTTGAAGAACTTACAAAGACAATTTTTCACAAAAACTGACATATATTAAACTTCTTATACTTTCGCATATTCAAAACATTACTTCATCATACAATTTCGCAGCCGTTACTGCACTTAATAAAACTCACAACATTTTTCATTGTCCACAACTCGGACTCATCTTTTCATTTCCAACACAAAGTCAAGTCTGTTCATATTCAACACAAAAACTTGACTACTCTGTACGCTTCCACGCCAAAAGTCACAAGCCAGCCTCAAAGATGACAATAAGTATAAAGAGATTCACACTAGATAATATATAGATTTCAACATCTCAAAATATCGACGTACCTACATATAAAAATGAAACCAAATTTGGAGTGGAAAATATGAGACATTACGTAGAAAAATATTCATTAATCTACGGTATCGAAAAATTGGGTTGGCGGGTGGTAATGGTTTTGCAAATACAGAACCATTACAAGATCCATGCGACGCAATTTGTTGTCCTGCAGCAGAGCATGTGTCTGGTGTAGGAGCAGGCGGACATTGCTATAGAACTGCACTCCTAAACATTTGAGTACGGGCACCTTGTCAAAGGGCACAGCCGTTGCGTAGGAAAGTCCCCCCCCCCCCCCCCCTCCGACATCCAAGTATTTTGTCTTCTTCACGTTGATGACGCTCCCAGCGACTGCCTCGTACTGGCGTAGCCACTGAAGCGCCATATGCATTTCATCCTCTGATCTGGCCAGGAACACCATATCATCGGCGAATGCACGACAACGAAAGGTCACGTCCCGCATGGAAATGCCTGTTAATCGCTGCCTATAGACCATGTAATGTGGTTCAAGTGCTGCCGCAAATAATATACCCGAAAAGGGGCACCGTTGTCGCACTGACCGTCCAACAACAACGTCACTAGACTGGTAACCGTTGACCATCCTGCGGGAGCGCGCTCCGTGGACCAGTCAAAGGATCAATACCCTTAGACCATATATGTAGCTTTAAAAATGCTTTAGTACTTTTTTAATGATGATTTATCTTTTAAAATCATTTTCACCCCCTGCTTCTTACATAGAGTGGTTAGATTTCCAAATATCCGGAGAAGCTCATTTCTTTATTTCTGTGCAACAAACAAAATAAAAAATTTTCGTGGTTCTAGCTTCAAAATTTCCTTCATAGCGACACTTTTTCAAAAAACATTTCAGTCCCTATTCCACACCATTAGGGATGTTATTCAAAAAAATCTTTTCTTAAACGACGCCTGCAGTATAAGATCAACACCCTCTCCAAATTTTAAGTTTTTGTTCCTAGCGGTTTGGACAGGGTGGTAATCAGCGAGTTGGTGGGTCAATCGAGAAATTTATATATAGAGATGATTATTTAAATATCAGAAGAGTTTTTTACTTTCATCCCTTTACAAAAGGCCTTAGTGTCTGCACAAAATAAAATACATTTTTCAATGCTTCAGGATGAATATAGCAGTTTAGAAAATATACAAATAATACTGCATACGATTGGGTAGAAATCAATAGGTGTTTTCATAATCGTCTGACCGATATGAGACAAACATGAAGATTAATAAGGGAAAAGAGATTATCTATAACTCTATTTACGTACTGGTTTTTAATTTAAAGTAATGACCTTTTTAAATGCAAAAAGATCAGTCATTTAATTTCGTATCAATGTGGTTATTTTGCATTAAAAAGACCAAAAATGGCTCTGAGCACTATGGGGCTTAACTTCTGAGGTCATCAGTCCCCTAGAACTTAGAACTACCTAAACCTAACCAACCCAAGGACATCACACACATCCATGCCCGAGGCAGGATTCGAACCTGCGACCGTAGCGGACTCGCGGTTCCAGACTGTAGCGCCTAGAACCGCTCGGCCAACCTGCTAAAAAGACCACACTCGATTTCATGTTTCATCCATCTGGAATCAGAGCTCTGTCTCTTTTATACAAGGTAAACAATAAAAAACTGGCCAGCAACAGGTCTGCAGTAAGACTGATGCGGGAGCAACCCCCCTTAATAAACACCACAGAAGATGCTGCAATGGCCACCACTGACCTCGGTGGGGCGATGTGATCGATTTATCGAACTGTAGCAGCGCTGCCTGAGAGATAGCAGCAATAGCTCTCCACTTTAGCTCTTGGAATGTGGGGGGGTTACTTGAGTGACCTTTCAGTTCGCCCCACAGGCAAAAATCACACGGAGAGAGACTAGGAGATAGACGTGGCCGGGAAACTGCACTGCCTCTTCTGACTGTCCTCTCTTCACCCGACATATCGCGTACTCGTGACAAGGTTGTCAAGGCGCGCAGACGTGTGACAGCAACCGATTGGTGCAACGAAATCACGGTTTACGGTATTTACTGTGCATGGCAGTTAATTCCACTTTAGTTTCAGAAAAACTTTCTGGATTACACTACTGGCCATTAAAATTGCTACACCAAGAAGAAATACAGATGATAAACGGGTATTCATTGGACAAATATACTAGAACTGACATGTGATTACATTTTCACGCAATTTGGGTGCATAGATCCTGAGAAATCAGTACCCAGAACAACCACCTCTGGCCGTAATAACGACCTTGATACTCCTGGGCATTGAATCAAACAGAGCTTGGATGGCGTGTACAGGTACAGCTGCCTATGCAGCTTCAACACGATACCACAGTCCATCAAGAGTAGTGACGCGTATTGTGACGAGCCAGTTGCTCGGCCACCATTGCCAGACGTTTTCAATTGGTGAGAGATCTGGAGAATGTGCTGGCCAGGGCAGCAGTCGAACATTTTCTGTATCCAGAAAGGCCCGTACAGGACCTGCAACATGCGGTCGTGCATTATCCTGCTGAAATGTAGGGTTTCGCAGGGATCGGATGAAGGGTAGAGCTACGGGTCGTAACACATCTGAAATATAACGTCCACTGTTGAAAGTGCCGTCAATGCGAACAAGAGGTGACCGAGACGTGTAACCAATGGCACCCCATACCATCAGGCCGCGTGATACGCCAGTATGGCGATGACGAATGCACGCTTCCAATGTGCGTTCACCGCGATGTCGCCAAACACGGATGCGACCATCATTATGCAGTAAACAGAACTTGGATTCATCCTAAAAAATGACGTTTTGCCATTCGTGCACCCAGGTTCGTCGTTGAGTACACCATCGCAGGCACTCCTGTCTGTGATGCAGCGTCAAGGGTAACTGCAGCCATGGTCTCCGAGCTGATAGTCCATGCTGCTGCAAACCTCATCGAACTGTTCGTGCAGATGATTGTTGTCTTGCAAACGTCCCCATCTGTTGACTCAGGGATCGAGACGTGGCTGCACGATCCGTTACAGCCATGCGGATAAGATGCCTGTCATCTCGACTCCTAGTGATACGAGGCCTTTGGGATCCAGCACGGCGTTCCGTATTACCCTCCTGAACCCACCGATTCCATATTCTGCTAACAGTCATTGGATCTCGACCAACGCGAGCAGCAATGCCGCGATACCATAAACCGCAATCGCCATGCGCTACAATCAGACCTTTACCAAAGTCGGAAACGTGATGGTACGCATTTCTCCTCCTTATACGAGGCATCACAACAACGTTTCACCAGGCAACGCCGGCAACTGCTGTTTGTGTATGATAAATCGGTTGGAAACTTTCCTCATGTCAGCACGTTGTAGGTGTCGCCACCGGCGCCAACGTCGTGTGAATGCTCTGAAAAGCTAATCATTTGCATATCACAGCACCTTCTTCCTGTCGGTTAAGTTTCGCGTCTGTAGCACGTCATCTTCGTGGTGTAGCAATTTTAATGGCCAGTAGTGTAGTTCTGTTTTTCCGCCCTAACCCCTCCCCCCCCCCCCCCATCCCGCCTCGTGCCGTCCGCTCTTATGTTACTTGAAATTCTGCAAAAGTAGTCCACATGAAAGAACGTAACAGAATGCATACAGCTGACATATAAATGAAGGATAGCTACGCAAACTAAGAACGTGCTATCCCAGAGTATGCTTGAAATGAGTGGAGCAATAAGGAAGTTATAATGTCTTTCTACGTTCGGTAACCACGCTGTTTGCCGTCGCCTGTTGCTGGCCACAAATTCTGTTTCCCTCTCGTCGTTCCAGAACCGCGGCGAATCAGCCGCTGCTCGTCGCGAAGCCAGATTACAGGCGGCGTTAGCTCCGGCTCCGGTTAAGCAACCGCCGCCCCGCCGCGTCAAAGCTCCGCGCAGTCCCACTTAGCTGCTCAGCAAGCTGAACACACAGCCTCTCACTCGTCAGTTACAGGCGCTGAGTGGAAAATTAAAAGTGACAGAAGACAGTGGTATAAAAGATAAACTCAACTCCGCGTCTGGCATCCTGATTTAGGTTTTCCGTGATTTCCCTAAATCACTTCAGGCAAATGCTGGGATGGTTTCTTCGAAAGGGCACGGCCGATTTCCTTCCCCATCCTTCCCTAATCCGATGGGACCAAACAACCACAATGTATCGCTATCAGTTGTCCTGGCACTATGTGGCAAGAAGCACTGTTGATATGTTGCAGATGATTGTGCACACGTTACTCATGATTGCCGATTGGGGCTATTTGCAAATGTCCTGGTTGTATTATGTTTCAATACTTACAGTCATGGAAATAAGTATTCATACAGTAGGTGGTGACAAACTACGATGGTGTGTTGGGATAGTAAATCACCCACAGCGCCGATAAGAATAAGTACGATGATGTAGCACCAGATAACCATGTTCTTGTCATGAAGCTTCCCGTATGCCATGAATCTATTCTGGGAAAATAAAATATGTTACACTCCGCACGGTCTACGACAGAGCAAAATGTATTCATCCAGAAGACTACTTTCAACCAAACAAACGGCTGACGCAGCCCCGGAGTGCATGCCACACTTGTGTAGTCGTGTGGCGGCCGTGAAGCAACAGCACGTCGGACGTGGGCACCGTGGAACAGCAGAATGGGCCGCAAGAGGAAGAAAACGACCACTGAGGAACGAAACATCGTTGTCGCCCAATATCTTCAACACAAGTCGTATGCCGAAATTGCGAACATCATAGGACGAAGCCGAGCGACTGTGCAACCTATCATTAAGCGATATAAGGACAGACATGTAGTAATAAACAGTGAACGACGCGGTCGTCCACAGAAGCTTACAACAAGACGGACCAGAATGCTACTAAGAATCATCAAGAAAAACCCGAAAACGACAGCGTCGGCATTATCCGCATATGTACATAATCACTTCCGAAAGGACATCACGCCAAGGGCAGTTCGTACCATTCCCAATCGTTCGGGCTACAGAGCCAGGGTCCCGAGACGAAAGCCGTACATCACCAAAAAGAACAGGAAGTGGCAGTTCGCGAAATAGCATGTATCCAACACAGCATACTTCTGGGATACTGTATTGTTTAGTGATGAAAGCAAATTTAATATCGTGCACAATGATGGTAGGATCTTGGTCTGGGGAAGACCGAATACAGACGTCGACCGAAACAACATTCAACCCATGGTGAAGCACGGAGGTGGAAGAGTGATGGTATGGGGCTATATGTCAGCCTCCGGTGTCGGAAAATTAGTGTTTGTGGAAGGTACCATGGACAGATTTGTGTATATGAACATTCTCAAACAGAACTTACAACAGAGTGTTGACGCCTTGGGTCTTCCTAGAAATTATTACTTTCAACAGGACAATGATCCCAAACATACGGCGCAAATTGTCCGGCTGTGGTTGCTCTACAACACTCCACACACTCTTAAAACACCAGCTCAGAGTTCGGACCTGAATCCCATCGAACACTTAGGGAGTGAGCTGGAAACACGAGTGAGAAAACACGACATCCGTAGTAAGGCCTCTTTGAAAGAGGCTCTCCTTCAAGAATGGGGAGGTATCACGTCAGAAACTACAAGAAAATTGGTCCATTCCATGCCACGGAGGTTGCGAGAAGTAATACATCGGAAGGGTATACATACGAAGTATTAAACATGTTCTGGCTTTGTTAGAAGTGTCGTTTTCTGTTGGTGTATGAATACTTAATTCCCAGCGCAGTAGAGAACTCGGCAGACGTTTTTGTATTTTGTTTTGTAAAGGCTTGTTCATTCTCGTTCTATATACCAACATAGTTGCATTAGCGACTTGCCAATGTGTACAGTGCATATCCAATTCGAGTTTTCGGTTTCGTATTGTCAATAAAGGCAGTTTACTTTTCCACGCTCTAGTGTATGAATACTTATTTCAATTACTGTACGCTGAAGGCGGTGGTTTGATAATAGACGGAGTGTTAGAAACTAATCACCACAAATAAAGGATACTTGTCACTGCAATTACAAACAGTAGTTTTAACATTAACATAATACTGTATTAACTGAATTATCCGTCAGTTATTGGCAGAGAATGAGAAGAATACGTGGACAAAGAGTAAAAAAATTCGACGGCAGCTGGAACACAACTGCTATAGTACCTAGGCAGCAAGTCAAAAGTCAACCTCAGCAAATAAGTAGACAAATAAAATAAAAAACTACATTAGCTTACACAATATTTCTTGCGATAACGGTGCTGTAAGGGAACATCGGAGGCTTTCTTAGAGTTAAAATGCTTGTTCCGTAAAAAGTTGAAAAACAGTTATGTTGACTTGGTGGTGGTTGATTCGGAGGAAGGGACCAAACAGCGAGGTCATCGGTCTTGTCAACATGATCTTGACTTCGGCGTTTTCGGAAACAGCTCTCCTCAGTTCCAGGTGTAGAAGTATGAAATCGTAATTTGGTTGCAATAGTTACACGTCTGTTGTTGGAAACTGATAAACAACATTTTATTCAAAATAATCTCCATTGCTAATTATACAGGGTGATTCAAAAAGAATACAACTATAAAAATGTGTATTTAATGAAAGAAACATAATATAACCTTCTGTTATACATCATTACAAAGAGTATTTAAAAAGGTTTTTTTCACTCAAAAACAAGTTCAGAGATGTTCAATATGGCCCCCTCCAGACACTCGAGCAATATCAACCCGATACTCCAACTCGTTCCACACTCTCTGTAGCATATCAGGCGTAAAAGTTTGGATAGCTGCTGTTATTTCTCGTTTCAAATCATCAATGGTGGCTGGGAGAGGTGGCCGAAACACCATATCCTTAACATACCCCCACAAGAAAAAATCACAGGGGGTAAGATCAGGGCTTCTTGGAGGCCAGTGATGAAGTACTCTGTCACGGGCTGCCTGGCGGCCGATCCATCGCCTCGGGTAGTTGACGTTCAGGTAGTTACGGACAGATAAGTGCCAATGTGGTGGCGCTCCATCCTGCTGAAATATGAATTGTTGTGCTTCTTGTTCGAGCTGAGGGAACAGCCAATTCTCTAACATCTCCAGAGAGTGTGGAATGAGTTGGAGTATCGGGTTGATATTGCTCGAGTGTCTGGAGGGGGCCATATTGAAGATCTCTGAACTTGTTTTTGAGTGAAAAAAACCTTTTTAAATACTCTTTGTAATGATGTATAACAGAAGGTTATATTATGTTTCTTTCATTAAATACACATTTTTAAAGTTGTGTTATTCTTTTTGAATCACCCTGTATAGTTCTCACACCTCTCCAGCAACGCATAAATGCCACGCAAAAAAAAGAAGTTCTTCTTTTGAAGCGAACCAGTCAACGAGGCATTTTCGTACACTTTCATACCACTTGAAGCGTTGTCCAGCGAGAGCGTGTCCCAGTGGTGCAAATGCATGATAATCTGACGGAGCCAAGTCTGAGGAATAAGCATTATGCCCCAGTATTTCCCAACTGAACGCCTCGATCGTTTCCCTGGCTCGTTTTGAAGTGTGTGATGGGGCGTTATACTGGAGCAATATGATTTTGTGTTGCCGTTTTCCATATTCCGGTTGTCACGCAATGTTAGATTTAAATCGATCATTTGCTGTTGGTAGCGATCAGTGTTAACAGTTTCACCAGGTTTTAGCAGCTCATAATAGATGAGACCCTTCTGATCCCAGCAAACACAGAGCAGTGTCTTCTTTACAAAGTGATTTGGCCTTGCAGTGGATGTTGATGGTTTGCCTGGATTCACACCTGATTTACGGCACTTAGGATCCACTTTTCGTCACTATTCGATGGAGAAACGACTTTCTCTTGTATCTGGCTAGCAGCATTTCACAAGTGGTCTTTCAATTTGCTTGCTGTCTTTCACTCAGTTCATGCGGAACCCATTTTACCTTTTCCATGGCTTTCAACCGAAGAGAAACGGCTTTCTGCGTCATATTCAATTGTTCTGCGAGATCCTGTTGAGTCTGAGTATCATCTTCATCCAATAAGGCCTGCAATTCGTTGTCTTCGGGCTTTTTCCGTGGTTTCCCGTGCTCGTCGATTCTCAAGTTAAAATCATCACTTTTGAATTTTTTGAACCTCTCGAAACACTATGTTTACCCAAGAGCATGTTCGCCGAAAGCTTCGACAAGGACTCGAATCTATTATGCAGCAGTTTTCTTCAAACGATAACATAAAACCAACACTGTCCGCAAATCGTAGTTCGTAGGCACAAAACTCGACATGTTCACGGGTTTGAAACAGATACCGATGTATGGAACTTGGGTTACAGTGTGTTGACATTCGTCGTCAGCCGTTACAGGTGGCGCTGCAGACGTGGTCTCACGGGTCCTACACTGACGGCTAGCACCATCTATAGGGAAATTCCGGTTTCATATTTCTACACCAGGTAAACGTCCAAATACGTTGCTCCTGAATATTTCTCTGCATTTAGTTCAAGCCTGCGAGTATTACGTTGTATCGAAACAATTCATATCACGGCCCTGTTGAATGAATAAGTAACGAACATCTTCGCACGGGACGTACTAGACAAGCACATCGCAAAGAAACATAGTTACACGGTCCATAGGTAGGCTAATTCGCAATTTTTTTCCAAGTAATGTGGAAAGAGTCAATAAACGAGCTATACATTCATGATGTGTCAATGAGTACCGCTACTTAGTGAGCGTTTACGAGTTACTAATTTGTACACTAGCTCGAATATAATAAGAATGAACATATTACTATAAAATACTATCAGTGTAATTAACGACACACTTGAATTTCTTTTGTTGTGCAACACATTTTGTCAGTTTTTAATTAAAATTTCGACGTGGACTATGAATAGTTATCCAGAAGAATTTAATTCTAGCTGTTTTTAAAATATGCTTTATTATCTGCGTCTACATTCTGTATGACAAGACGAGCTCCAGTATTTATGCTATTAGTTAACACATGGGATATAATGCAACAGAGAGATGCTGATAGATGGGACATGTAGTAAGTAAGAATGTGTCAAGCTTAACTGCCCCACATATCAGCTTTACACCATCCTGATGATGTAGTAACACGCGGGCATATACTTTGAGGGAAACATAAATTACTCAAGTACATATTAGGACTTCTCGGTGACCCAGATACGGCTGTAAATATCCGGTTCAGTGAGCCACGGAGGGAGCCTGGAACAACAATCGGCCAATGCGACGCATATTAAGCGGATGATGGCGCAGGTGGGTCAGTGCCCGCACTGAACAGAGAAAATGTGCTGCATTGCCAAACGCAGCGTCATCGCTCTTATCGAGCGACTGCAGCACTTCCTGATGAATACAAGCGAACCAGCACGCCCCTCAAGCTACTATGAAAAGAGCCGCAGCTATGCTAAGTAGGTTAGTATCGGGGACACTCTTGTGAGCATACAGTACTGTCGACAGTATGTTACTACTGACACATATTTCAGTGTGTTCAAAGCTAGCAATATTAAAGTAACTTCACTAACAGTACTTAAACAAATAATACTACAGTACAAGGCGAGGCATTAATATCTTGTCACATATTTTAGCGTTAGAGAGAGTGGCAAACACCCAGGGGAGCCCTTTGTGACTATTGACCAAGTCCAGATGGTCAGTTGAGAATGTTTGTAACCCTATTAAGCACCAATATAAAGATTTACACTTCTTTCTCCTCAAATTTTGTCGTACACGTTCTTTTGCTCCAGAATAACAGCTGTCTGTGAGATAAATTCAATGGTATAGTTACTTCAAGAAGATAAGTGGAAATTTTTTGGAAATTTGTGGTAAGTTCCTATGGGACCAAAATGCTGAGGTCATCGGTCCCTTGGCTTACACACCACTTAATCTAGGTTAAACTAACTTACGCTAAGGACAATACACACCCATGCCCGAGGGAGGATTCGAACCTCCGACGGGGGGAGTCGCGCGAACCGTGGCAAGGCGCCTGAGACAGCGCGGTTAACCCGTGCGGCAAGACAAATGGAAGTGCGAAGGGAAAAGGTAATAGGGCTAAGGATCGCAGACGATAAATAACATAGCTCTTGTGGCAGGATGTAAGGGAAACATGGAACAACTGTTGAAACGAGTGGATAGCATACTTGGCACTTAACATAGCTTAAGAATAAGCAAAGCGAAGACTAAAGTGAAAAAGAGGTGTAGAAAGGGGAACAATAACTTGCTTAACATCAACATAGGGAACGACACAGCAGTGGAAAAAGTGAGCAAATGAATGAATAACATCTTCAGATCTGCAGAGTCTCACCTGGAGACTGCGACCATTTGGACCGTTCAAATAGTGCGTCAGTCTCAGTTTTTATATTACTAGTCGACAGACGCGGTTCATGGTTCTTGGTTGATGGTTCATGGTTGCTGATTTACATTTACAATTGCAGGTTGCTATCTACCAATTTCCAGCGGCAACAAAAATTGGATGTTCAATATTACATATTATTGTTGGCCATTTTTAAAAATTTAAAATGTTGTCATAATCTTCTTATTAAGAACAAGATTGACACAGATAGACAAGTATCGCAGTTAGGAACTACATACACTGAGTGACTGAACTCATGGGGTAGCCATATGCACATGTACAGATGATGGTAGTAACGGGTCACTGGGTATAGAAGGGAAGTGCATTAGCGAACCTGTCATTTGTACTCAGGTGATTCATGCGAAAAGGTTTCCGACGTGATTATGGCTGTACGACGGGAGTTAACAGACTTTGAACGCGGTATGGTAGTTGGAGCTAGACGCATGGGACACTCCATTTCGGAAATCATCGCGGAATTCAATATTCCGAGATCCACAATGTCAAGAGTGTGCCGATGTTCTTGTGAGAAAATTTCAGCATCAGGCACGACGTTTTAATTCATTACTTCTTTACTACTATGTTCGCGACACAGTCTGCAGACAGTATCCACATGTATCACTGAGTGTACCTGAAAATTAATACCACTGTACAACACATAGTTCAGGAGATATGTCACAAACATTGAGATGCGTGAAAAATTGGCTTTTGCTTAAAATGGAGCGCATATTGCCCAGACTATACTCAATGTAACGGTTGACAATTCAACAATTGTTGACAACAGCAATTGACATATTCAGAACTTATTCTTGCTTACATGCTTAGCGTCAAACATTAAGCACAGTAGTTCTGTGTCCATCTCCTCCTCCCCCTCCCACCTTCTCTATTATCTCATCCTAGCAGAAGATGGTGGTTCCTACTACCACAGTACAGTGGTGGAAATATGTATTGCATCGCCATGAATTACTTCGTCTTTTTGTCTTTTGCAGCAGTTTGCTCCAGGTTATATCAGTCCCATCGTTGCTAAACTTTGTTGACATATTCTTGCCTTTATAATCTGACTTCTTCACGCATGTTTTCGAACAATACACAACTCTTTGTTGTTGTCGTTTGGTTTTACAATGAAACCAGTGTTTATACTGCCATTTTGAGTTGAAACTTTGCAGTGAGAAGATGGGCAGGTCAGCTGAATTAACGCCAGAAAAAAAAGCTGCTATACTGTTATATTTATCCGTCTGTTGGTCTCAGCTCCAGATAGATAGCCTATAAGGCAGGATTTAATCAGTCTACGATTTCGACTTTACTGAAAAAACACAGGGAAAAAGCAAATGTTGATCGTGAGAAAGGAAGAGGTCGGAAAAGGGCGTCCATTGCCAAACAGGACAGGGCATTGAAGAGGCTTTCGCTCAACGATCGTCGCCTGTCATCAGATGAACTAAAGCGAGACTGGGAAGAAAACTGCGACATGTCAGCAACCAGTAGATCTGTAAGAAGTAGTCTACTGGAGGCTGAACTTTCAGCCAGTCGTCCTAGAAGGAAGCCTTTATTGACCAAGATAATGCGACAACAGTGACTAAATTGGGCAAAGGCACATGCGACATGGACACCAGTGATGTGGAACAAAGTAATCTTTTTAGACGAGTCCAAATTTAATTTGCATGGCTCAGATGGAAAAGTGTTCGTGCGTCGAAGAAGAGGTGAAGAATTTTTGCCATCATGCATAACACATTCAGTCAAACACCGACAAAGGCGGATGGTCTGGGGGCGAATTCTAGTCACGGAGTAGGCCGTCTGGACTTCATCAATGACACTGGCAACGCAGATGCCTACATATGCATCCTTGAAAGTAAGCTTATGCCAACATTAGAGACCAGTTTGGAGATGTTTCCAATTGCATTTCTCAGGATCACTCCGCTCCTTGCCATAGAGCTTTGAAGGTGAGTCCTATGGCTAATATTTGTACCAAACACGAAGCAGATTACTTTCTTGGTTAATTATCACGTACTTCTACATTTCAGGTAAAATTTTTCCTTCGACAAAATGGGGTATTAGAATGGCCTGGAAACAGCCCTAATCTCAATCCTATTGAGAACTGTTGGAAAGTTATTGGAAATGTTATCACCTAAAAGAAGCCACAGAATAAACGGGAGTTGTTGGAGACGCTTGTGCGTGTGTTGGTTCATGAACTGAGTGAGGAGTACATTAAAAAGTTAATTCTTTCAATGCCTTCACGATGCCAAGCGGTGATTAAGGCGCGTGGTGTAACAACAAAGTATTAAATGCAACAGTGTGTTCCTATGAGGAAATATAAACACTAAAATCCATCAGTGTTATGTTACAACATTAATATGCAGTGTTTCTTTCAAGATTAGTATTCATATTTCAGAATAGCTGACATATCCACTTACACTCATTTTTCAAGAAGGTGTTAAATTATAAAAAACAAACATTTTTATAGAAACAAAAATTAAGAATAAAAACAAATTGACAAAAGTTGTGTATATTCATTTCTGATAGAATTCAAGAGAAATCAGGCAAATTTAGGTCAGTTATTCAATGATTGTAACAAAAATGGTTAATTGTAAGAGGTAATGCAATAAATACTTCCACCACTTTATTTCTTTTCAGATCGTAACTAATGTGTGTACGAAATTTGGTTGAAATCGTTCCATTGGTTTAGAAGAGCTTTCTACCCGTGGCTTTGCTCACGTACGCACATTTCAAATATATCTTACATCAGGTATTTAACGCACTGCACACGTATTTGTACACATATATCACATGTATCTCTGGAGAATTTCGCCCTGCTGTTTCATTTACACTTTGCTCAATGTTAATGACATCGTGTCTCCTGACCTACGTGTCGTACAGTGATATAATTTTGCAGCTACATCCGGTGATATATGTGGCTACTGTCTGCGAAATGTGTTGTGGATAGAATGAGTAGTAAGGAAACAATCATCATCCATTATGTGGCAGTTTTCCATGCATCTTAGTATTTGACGTCATATCTCCAGAATTATGTGTCGTAATATGATGTATTTTTGTAAGTACATTCACGAACAAATGTGGATACCGTCTGTGAAATGAGTTGCGAACAGAGTTAATAGCAAAGAAGTAATAAATTTAAACGTCAGTGTTTACGATGTCATAGCTCCTGAATTATTTGTCGTACAGTAGTATAATTTTGCTGGTACCTTCAGTGGTATTGTGAATAGTGTGTGTGAAACTTGTCGCGAATATACATAGCAGCACAGACGTAATAAATTTAAACGTAACGCCCGATGCAGTGGTTTTACTGCACAGACGGTGAAAATGTAGTAAGCGATAAATATTTTCTTCCTTCATCATTTTGTGGCGGATATCAGCGAGAGAAAGTATCGTCAAGGTTTGATATGTGTTTATTACAAGTCACTATGCGCTCTCATTTACCAGTAGTAGATGAATAAAGTATGGGTATTCGCACGTTGTGGGTTGATTTCCTTTTTCAACCCCATCGCTTTGACAGGTGACACGGTGACAATTATTGAACTATATTTTTTAAAAAACGTAAATTAATTACTAACTACGAAGTTCACGCACTTTATTCAACATGTGAGCGTCACCACAGATATCGGGATTTAGGTTATCACATGTTCAATCTGCCTGCTATCATTGGCGATGAGTGGCACAGACGAATAGCGAAATTCCCCATGACCCGCTGAAGTGTCGGAACATCGATGCTGTCGGTCAACTCCTGAATGGCTGTTTTCAGCTCAGCAATGGTTTTGGGGCCATTGCTGTACACCTTGTCTTTAATACAGCCCCCACAAAAAGGAGTCGCTTGTGCTCAGATTCGGAGAATATGGCGGCCAATCGACACCCATACCAGTGACCTCTGGGTTCCCCAGAGCCAGAATGCTGTCCTCGAAGCGCTGCTCCAGCGCATCAAACACTCTCCTGCTTCGATGGGGCCGAGCTCAGTCTTGCATGAACAAAATCTTGTCGAAATCAGGGTCATTTTGGATAATGTGGATGAAATCATCTTCCAAAACCTTCACATACCGTTCGGTAGTCACCATGACATCAAGGAATATCGCACCGATAATTCCGTAACTGGACAATGCACACCACACAGTCAACCGTTGAGAGTGAAGAGAATTCTCGATCACCCAAATGCGGATTCTCAGTCCCCCAAATGGGACAATTTTGCTTATTGATGAAGTCGTTAAACCGAACCATATAGCGCATACTAATTCTCATCATGCCCTGCAGCAAACCGTCCTGTTTGAGCGTCCTAACGCAAACTTTTGAGAAGTTATGACAATATTGTTTCATATAACTCAATAATTGCCACTCTGTACCTATAAAATAGCCTATGCATTAATTCAGGTTGTAAGCTATCTCCACTCAAATCTGCCCAGCCGTTACAGCTTGAAGGTGTAACAAACATACTAACATTCACAAATACACTCAAGCGCTGAAGAAACTGGTATAGGCATGCGTATTGAAATGCAGAGATATGTAAACAGAATACGACGCTGCGGTCGGCAACGCCAATGTAAGACAACAAATATCTGGCGCATTTGTTAGATGGTTATTACTGCTACAATGGCAGACTATCAAAATTTAAGTGAGTTTGAGTGCGGTGTTATAGTCGGCGCCCGAGCGATGCGATAGGGCATCTCCGAGGTAGCGATGAAGTGGGGATTTCCCCGTAAGACCATTTCACGAGTGTACCATGAATATCAGGAATCCGGTAAAACATCAAATCTCCGACATAATCGCTGCGGCCGGAAAAAGATCCTGCAAGAACGGAACCAACGACGGCTGAAGGGAATCTTTCAACGTGACAGAAGTGCGATCCTTCCGCAAGTTGCTGCAGATTTCAATGCTGGCCCACCAAAAAGTGTCAGCGTGCGAACCCTTTATCGAAACCTCATCGATATGGGCTTTCGGATCCGAAGGCTCGCTCGTGTACCCTTGATGACTGCACGACACAAAGCTTTACGTCTCGCAGGGCCCGTCAACACCGAAATTGGACTGTTGATGACTGAAAACATGTTTCCAGGTCTGACAAGTCACGTTTCAAACTGTATCAAGCAGACGCACGTGTACGACTATGGTACAACCTGATGAATCCATGGACGCTGCATGTCAACACGGGACTGTTCAAGCTGGTGGAGGCTCTGTAATGGTGTGGGTCAGGTGCAGTTGGAGTTATATGGGACCCAGAAACATCTAGATACCATTCTGACAGGTGACACGTATGTAAGAATCCTCTCTGATCACCTGAATACATTCATATCCATTGTGCATTCCGACGGACTTGGGCAATTCCAGCAGGACAATGCGACACTCCAAATGTCCAAAAGTGCTACAGGATGGGGCCAGGAACACTCTTCTGAGTTTAAACACTTCCGTTGTCCATCAAACTCCCCAGACATGAACATTATTGAGCATATCTGGAATGACTGTTCAGAAGAAATCACCACACGCTCGTACTCTTACGGATTTATGGATAGCCATGCAGGATTCATCGTGTCAATTCCCTCAAGCATTGCTGCAGACATATTCGACTCCGTGGTCCATGCCACGTCATTTTGTGGCACTTCTGCGTGCTGGCGGTGGATCTGCACGATATTAGCCAGGTGTACCAGGCCTAATATCGTGTAGAGCCCCCGCCAGCACGCAGAAGCGCCGCCACCTGACGTAGCATGGACTCGACTATATATATTTTTTAAGATTTACGCATTTGTATAGCAATCGCACATTTGAAGCCGTTTTGCACTTGGGAGTTCAATTCTTTAAACAGTCAGGAGTTTACTGGTGATTTCGGAATCCGGCAGAAAATCCGACAAAAGGTACCACGAATTAAGAAGCGGGGAGAGACTACGCAGTCAGCAGTCGCATAGTTACAGAAACGTTAGAAACTAGTGAAAACCGCCGCCGGCCGTGCAGCTAATGCGGCGTGTAGTGTTGCAACGCCAGGGTTTCGCCTGCTGTCTGGAAGCGCGAGCTGGAAGTGAGAGCGCTGTTTAGCAGCTAATGCGATGTGGCTGGAAACAATCGCTGCAAACTGACTGGACAGCCGAGGAGAGACAGCCGTCTCAGGGGGGAAGTCGCAGCCTTAGCGAACAGAGGCGTCCGCCACCATCTGCTTATCCGGAGTAAAACCAGATTTAGGCATAAGCCTCTACGCGAAATGTGAGAAGTACTGCTCGGGCATTTTTTTCTCAGTTCCACTATACATAAGTGAAACACCGATCTGAAACCAGTTTTTCTTCATTATTTGGTAACTATTTCCCATTACTGGAGTTCACATCAGTACCTCTTAAGTAGTCTGCGAATAATAAATTTAAAAATTTACGAAAGATAAAATTATCTTCAACAAGAGACTGGTTTGAACACCACAGAACTTCAACAGAAATAACGTTTGTGGAGGAGGTAAGCCCTTGCCTTCCTCTGATCTTAATATCAGCCAGCTATAAGGAGACTTAATGAAGAACACGAACCACAGTGAAATTTAACTCTTTCACATATACACTTCTTTTAGGCCCCAGGAAAAAAATCCTACAATGAAACGTAGATCGAATCCTGGACTATGGTTTCTTTTTTATTTTGCGCGGTCTGTGGATGCTACACACACTATGTAATCAAAAACATTCGGACACCCCCAAAAACATACGTTTTTCATATTTGGTGCATTGTTCTGCCACCTACTGCCATTTACTCCATATCATTTGTGTTTACGTGACATTTCCACATTCCTAAACATCTCTAGGTCCACTGTATCCGACGTGATAGTGAAGTGGAAACGTGAAGGGACACGTGTAGCACAAAAGCGTAGAGGCCGACCTCGTCTGTTGAATGACAGAGGTCGCCGGCAGTTGAAGAGGGTCGTAATGTGTAATGGGCAGACATCTATCCAGCCCATCACACAGGAATTCCAAACTGCATCAGGCTTGACTGCAAGTACTATAACAGACGAGAGGTGAGGAAACTTGGATTTCATGGTCGGGCAGCTGCTCATAAGCCACTCATCACGCCGGTGAATGCCAAACAACGCCTCGCTTGATGTAGGAAAGCGTAAACATTGGACGACTGAACAGTGGAAAAACGTTGTGTGGAGTGACGAATCGCGGTACACAATGTGGCGATCCGATGGCAGGTTGTTGGTAAGGCGCATGCCCGGTGAACGTCATCTGCCAGCGTGTGTAGTACCAACAGTAAAATTCGGAGGTGTGGTGTTATGGTGTGGTCGTGCTTTTCATGGACGCGGCTTGCATCCCTTATTGTTTTGCGGGACACCAACACAGCATAGGCCTACACTGATGTTTTAAGCACCTTCTTGCTTCCCACTGTTGAAGAGCAATTCAGGGATGGCGACTGCATCTTTCAACACGATCGAGCACCTGTTCATAATGCACGACCTGTGGCGGAGTAGTTACACGACAATAACATCCCTGTAATGGACTGACGTGCACAGTCATCACCTGAATCCTATACAACACCTTTGGGATGGTTTGGAATGCCGACTTCGTGCCAGGCCTTACCGACCGACATCGATACATCTCCTCAGAGCAGCACTCCGTGAAGAATGGGCTGCCATTCACCAAGAAACCTTCCAGCAACTGATTGAACGTATGCCTGCGAGACTGGAAGCCGTCATCAAGGCTAAGGGTGGGTCAACACCGTATTGAATTATAGCATTTCCAATGGAGGGCGCCATGAACTTGTAGGTCATTTTCAGCCAGGTATCCGGATACTTTCGATCACATAGCGTAACTCCATAATATACTGACGCGTGTTACTAACATGTAGCCTCTTTCTGGGTCTTCATTTGGCCGGCAGGTCGAATCACGCAGTCCACAGATTTCTGGCGCATTCGGATGTGGCAGTGGCCCGATGTTGGAGTGCATGGAAACGTGAGGGCAGGCATATCAGTCGTCGGGTTTTCGACCGATCACATCTGACCACCACAGAGGAGTGTCACCATAATGTGTACCAAGCACATCATAGCCTATTCACATCTGCGTCGGCCATCTCATAATAAGTAGTGGACTGCCTGAAACATTCTGTTTCATCCCGTACCATTGGTCGGAGACTAGCAGCTGTCGGACTGCTCCGATGTGTCAAAAGTCATGGGATAGCGATATGCACATAAACAGATATCAGCAGCTTCCCGTACACAAAGAATGGCAGTTCATGGGTCATTTGTACTCGAGTGATTGATGTGAATGGGTTTTCGGCGTGATTATGGGCGGACGACGGGAATTAATAGACTTGGAAGACGGAATGGTAGTTGGAGCTAGGCACATGGGACATTCCATTTCGGAAAATCGTTGGGGAATTCAGTATTCCGAAATTCACAGTGTCACGAGTGTGTGTCCCCCCCCCCCCCCCCCCCCCCCCATGAACCATGGACCTTGCCGTTGGTGGGGAGGCTTGCGTGCCTCAGCGATACAGATAGCCGTACCGTAGGTGCAACCACAACGGAGGGGTATCTGTTGAGAGGCCAGACAAACGTGTGGTTCCTGAAGAGGGGCAGCAGCCTTTTCAGTAGTTGCAAGGGCAACAGTCTGGATGATTGACTGATCTGGCCTTGTAACAATAACCAAAACGGCCTTGCTGTGCTGGTACTGCGAACGGCTGAAAGCAAGGGGAAACTACAGCCGTAATTTTTCCCGAGGGCATGCAGCTTTACTGTATGATTACATCATGATGGCGTCCTCTTGGGTAAAATATTCCGGAGGTAAAATAGTCCCCCATTCGGATCTCCGGGCGGGGACTACTCAAGAGGATGTCGTTATCAGGAGAAAGAAAACTGGCGTTCTACGGATCGGAGCGTGGAATGTCAGATCCCTTAATCGGGCAGGTAGGTTAGAAAATTTAAAAAGGGAAATGGATAGGTTGAAGTTAGATATAGTGGGAATTAGTGAAGTTCGGTGGCAGGAGGAACAAGACTTCTGGTCAGGTGACTACAGGGTTATAAACACAAAATCAAATAGGGGTAATGCAGGAGTAGGTTTAATAATGTATAGGAAAATAGGAATGCGGGTAAGCTACTACAAACAGCATAGTGAACGCATTATTGTGGCCAAGATAGGTACGAAGCCCACACCTACTACAGTAGTACAAGTTTATTTGCCAACTAGCTCTGCAGATGACGAAGAAATTGAAGAAATGTATGATGAAATAAACGAAATTATTCAGATTGTGAAGGGAGACGAAAATTTAATAGCCATGGGTGACTGGAATTCGAGTGTAGGAAAAGGGAGAGAAGGAAACATAGTAGATGAATATGGATTGGGGGACAGAAATGAAAGAGGAAGCCGCCTGGTAGAATTTTGCACAGAGCACAACATAATCATAACTAACACTTGGTTTAAGAATCATGAAAGAAGGTTGTATACATGGAAGAACCCTGGAGATACTAAAAGGTATCAAATAGATTATATAATGGTAAGACAGAGATTTAGGAACCAGGTTTTAAATTGTAAGACATTTCCAGGGGCAGATGTGGACTCTGACCACAATCTATTGGTTATGACCTTTGATTAAAACTGAAGAAACTGCAAAATGGTGGGAATTTAAGGAGATGGGACCTGGATAAACTAAAAGAACCAGAGGTTGTACAGAGATTCAGGGAGAGCATAAGGGAGCAATTGACAGGAATGGGGGAAATAAATACAGTAGAAGAAGAATGGGTAGCTTTGAGGGATGAAGTAGTGAAGGCAGCAGAGGATCAGGTAGGTAAAAAGACGAGGGCTAGTAGAAATCCTTGGGTAACAGAAGAAATATTGAATTTAATTGATGAAAGGAGAAAATATAAAAATGCAGTAAGTGAAACAGGCAAAAAGGAATACAAACGTCTCAAAAATGAGATCGACAGGAAGTGCAAAATGGCTAAGCAGGGATGGCTACAGGACCAATGTAAGGATGTAGATGCTTATCTCACTAGGGGTAAGATAGATACCGCCTACAGGAAAATTAAAGAGACCTTTGGAGATAAGAGAACGACTTGTATGAATATCAAGAGCTCAGATGGAAACCCAGTTCTAAGCAAAGAAGGGAAAGCAGAAAGGTGGAAGGAGTATATAGAGGGTCTATACAAGGGCGATGTACTTGAGGACAATATTATGGAAATGGAAGAGGATGTAGATGAAGATGAAATGGGAGATACGATACTGCGTGAAGAGTTTGACAGAGCACTGAAAGACCTGAGTCGAAACAAGGCCCCCGGAGTAGACAATATTCCATTGGAACTACTGACGGCCTTAGGAGAGCCAGTCCTGACAAAACTCTACCATCTGGTGAGCAAGATGTATGAGACAGGCGAAATACCCTCAGACTTCAAGAAGAATATAATAATTCCAATCCCAAAGAAAGCAGGTGTTGACAGATGTGAAAATGACCGAACTATTAGCTTAATAAGTCACAGCTGCAAAATACTAACACGAATTCTTTACAGACGAATGGAAAAACTAGTAGAAGCCAACCTCGGGGAAGATCAGTTTGGATTCCGTAGAAACACTGGAACACGTGAGGCAATACTGACCTTACGACTTATCTTAGAAGAAAGATTAAGGAAAGGCAAATCTACGTTTATAGCATTTGTAGACTTAGAGAAAGCTTTTGACAATGTTGACTGGAATACTCTCTTTCAAATTCTAAAGGTGGCAGGGGTAAAATACAGGGAGCGAAAGGCTATTTACAATTTGTACAGAAACCAGATGGCAGTTATAAGAGTCGAGGGACATGAAAGGGAAGCAGTGGTTGGGAAGGGAGTAAGACAGGGTTGTAGCCTGTCCCCGATGTTGTTCAATCTGTATATTGAGCAAGCAGTAAAGGAAACAAAAGAAAAATTCGGAGTAGGTATTAAAATTCATGGAGAAGAAATAAAAACTTTGAGGTTCGCCGATGACATTGTAATTCTGTCAGAGACAGCAAAGGACTTGGAAGAGCAGTTGAATGGAATGGACAGTGTCTTGAAAGGAGGATATAAGATGAACATCAACAAAAGCAAAACATCGATAATGGAATGTAGTCTAATTAAGTCGGGTGATGCTGAGGGAATTAGAGTAGAAAATGAGGTACTTAAAGTAGTAAAGGAGTTTTGCTATTTGGGGAGCAAAATAACAATGGCAAGGAAAGCATTTTTTAAGAAGAGAAATTTGTTAACATCCAGTATTGATTTAAGTGTCAGGAAGTCATTTCTGAAAGTATTCGTATGGAGTGTAGCCATGTATGGAAGTGAAACATGGGCGATAAATAGTTTGGACAAGAAGAGAATAGAAGCTTTCGAAATGTGGTGCTACAGAAGAATGCTGAAGATTAGATGGGTAGATCACATAACTAATGAGGAAGTATTGAATAGGATTGGGGAGAAGAGAAGTTTGTGGCACAACTTGACCAGAAGAAGAGATCGGTTGGTAGGACATGCTCTGAGGCATCAAGGGATCACCAATTTAGTATTGGAGGGCAGCGTGGAGGGTAAAAATCGTAGGGGGAGACCAAGAGATGAATACACTAAGCAGATTCAGAAGGATGTAGGTTGCAGTAGGTACTGGGAGATGAAAAAGCTTGCACAGGATAGAGTAGCATGGAGAGCTGCATCAAACCAGTCTCAGGACTGAAGACCACAACAACAACAACACGAGTGTGTCGAGAATACCACATTTTAGACATTACCAATGCAGTGGCGGACTTCATTCGCCGAGAGCAGCGGCGTTTCCGCAGAATTGTCAGTGCTAATGCACAAGCAGTTCTACGTGAAATAACCGTAGAAATCAATGTGATCGTACGATGAACGTATCCGTTAGAACAGTGCGGTGACATCTGGCGTTAATGGGCTATGGCAGCAGACGAGGGACACGAATGCCTTCGCTAACAGCACGACCTCGCCTGTAGCGCCTCTCCTCGGCTCGTGACCATATCGTTTGGACCCTAGACGACTGGAAAACATTGGCCTGGTCAGTTGAATCCCGACTTCAGTTGGTAAGAGTGGGTGGCAGAGCTCGAGTGTGGCGCCGACCCCACGATGCCATGGACTCAAGTTGTCAACAAGGCACTGTGCAAGCTGGTGGTGACACCGTAATGGTGTGGGATGTGTTTACATGGAATGTAATGTGTCCCCTGGTCCAACTAAACCGATCATTGACTGGAAACGGTTATGTTCGTGTGTTTGGAGATCATTTGCAGCAATTTACGGACTTGGAGTTCCCAAACAAGGATGCAATTGTTCGAGACTGGTCACAAAATCCTGCACCGGCAACAGTTTCGCAATTACGGACGGCTATAGAGACAGGGTGGCATTATATTTCTGCAGGGGACTCCCAGCGACTTATTGAGTCCATGCTATGTCGTGTTGTTGCTTTACGCCGGGCAAAAAGAGGTCCGACTTAATGTTAGGCGTATCCCATGACTTTTGTCACCTCACTATAGTATCAGAACACAAATGTTTGCGTTGAGAGTAGTGCCCTGACCGTGGAGTATAGAATGGTGATGAATGGCATCACATTGTGTTCAGCAATTAACCGTGATTGAGCACTAACCCAGATGACATCGTTGGCGAGTATGAAGGCGGTCTAGGAAGAGGCCCCATTCTTCCGTTGTTTTTGAGAGGTACAGCAGCGTTACTGCTGCCGTCATGGTGTGGGGAGCCGTTGGCTATGACTTCAGATCACGGTGGTCGTGACTGAAGAAACTCCGAGGGTGCAATGGCACGTCACGGATATTCTGCTTCCTTACGTGTTACCTCTTACACGACAGTATCGTGGCGCCACTTTTCGACAGGACAATGCTCGTCCACACATGGTACATGTCTCTGAGCTGTCTGCGTGAGGGTGATGTACCCCCATGGCCAGCAAGAGCCTCAGATCTGTACCAGATAGAGCATTTGTGAGACCAGCTTGAGCGTCAACTGCGTTCCAGAGTCAAGATAAAGGAGGTCAACGACCAGTTACAACATTTGTCGACCAGCTTGCGTCAGGAGAGGACGCAACAGTTTATGATACTCTTCCGAATCGAATTAGTGCATGCATCCAGGTCAGAAGGGGTGTAACCACCTACTGATAGATGGTCTGATTCTGTCAAGTTCTTTGTAAATTTGACTCAATTTTGTAATCACTGAAATTACATCAGCTGCCCTCCACACCCATGAAGTTTCTCTTGGTTAAATGCTACCCACTTGCATGCCTCACTTTTCTGTCTGGCAATGTATATTAAGTTGCTGGCAGTATGCAGTCACAATCACATCGAAGTTACACCCCTGTGAGTTTGACGTTTTCATCGAGAAGTTCGTCGAAGTGTAAGTGATGTTATTCACGGTATATTTTTGGGGCAGAACAGGAAATTATCTATCATTAGGAAAGTGAGTGCACCTCTTGCCTCAAATTGTAAACGAAAGTTTTTCCAACGCGTAATTACCCTATCGAATTTGTTTCTGTCCCCAAATGAAGAAAAAGTGTTTGACAAAGGTTTTAAATATGCCCCTCCCCACCCTCAATCAGAAAAACAACTGGATGTTTTGAAAGTAAATATTGAATACGCTCTAACGAAAGACACCACTGCAAAATATTTAGTTGCCAATGCTCTAAAGAATGAAACCAGATTTGTGTGTAACAAACAGTCTTTAAAACAGAAATTACAACACCAAGATATCATCGCCACAAAATCTGATAAAGGCAACAGTATTGTACTTTTGAACAAATGTGATTATGTGCATAAAGTTAATGATTCCCTGAATACCACAGGCTTCCAAGTCCTTCCTAAAGACCCTACTAAATTTTTCAAAGAGGATGTTAAATATGCAATCAATTCATGCAAAAGGATATTCTCTGAGTTCGAAGCAAAAATGTTAACTAATATGAACCCACTGCCTCCTAGAATGTATGGGCTTCATAAAATGCATAAACAAGATGTTCCTTGAAACTTCCTAGCAAATTAAAACTGTGTGCCGGACCGAGATTCGAACTCGAGACCTTTGCCTTTGAAAGGTAAAGGTCCCGAGTTCGAGTCTCGGTCAGGCACACAGTTTTAATCTGCCAGGAAGTTTCACATCAGCGCACATTCCGCTTCAGAGTGATAATCTCATTCTGGTAACATCCCCCAGGCTGTGGCTAAGCCATGTCTCCGCAATATCCTTTCTTTCAGGAGTGCTAGTTCTGCATGGTTCGCAGGAGAGATTCTCTAAAGTTTGGAAGGTAGGAGACGAGGTACTGGCAGTAATAAAGCTGTGAGGACAGGGCGTGAGTCATGCTTGGGTAGTTCAGATGGTAGAACACTTGCCCGCGAAAGGCAAAGGTCCCGAGTTCGAGTCTCGCTCCACACACAGTTTTAATCTGCCCGGAAGTTTCATATCAGCGCACACTCTGCTGCAGAGCAATAATCTTATTCTGAAGATGTTCCTTTTCGTCCAGTTGTATCATCATTCACTGCTCTATCTTACAAACTAACTAGTAAAAAAGATGTCCTAATTAAGAAAAAAAATGGTTCAAATGGCTCTGAGCCCTATGGGACTTAACATCTGAGGTCATCAGTCCCCTAGAACTTAGAACTACTTTAACCTAACTAACCTATGGACAACACACACATCACACACATTTATGCCCGAGGCAGGATTCGAACCTGCGATCGTAGCGGTCGCGCGTTTCCAGACTGTATCGCCTAGAACCGCTCGGCTACTCTGGCCGCCTCCTAATTAAGAGCAAGACAAAATTCAAACCAAAGCATGGTATTTCAAACTCCATGGACCTAGTAAATAAGGTAAAAGATATATCTGTCTCACACAATGATAAATTAGCATCCATTGATGTCTACAGTTTGTTTTCCAACATACCAGTGGAGGAATGCACTGATATTCGGACAGAGCTGATGCACAAGTTTAAAGTCAATCCCGTGGAATTGAATGACTTGAGACTGGCCACTCAAATATACTTGGCACAGAACTATTTCCAGTTCCAAGGGACTGGTTCAAAATGGTTCAATTGGCTCTGAGCACTATGGGACTTAACATCTGAGGTCATGAGTCCCCTAGAACTTAGAACTACTTAAACCTAACTAACGTAAGGACATCACACACATCCATGCCCGAGGCAGGATTCGAACCTGCGACCGTAGCGGTCGCGCGGTTCCAGACTGAAGCGCCTTTAACCGCGTAGCTACAATGGCCGGCTCCAAGGGACTCTTTATAAACAATTAGATGGCTTAGCTATGGGTTCCACTCTTAGTTCAATGTTGGCTGAAATATTTATGGACTATTTTGAACATAATTTTCTAAAAACAGAACCTCTGAGTGCAAATATCAAATACTCGTTTAGATATGTAGATGATGTCCTGTGTATGTGGACTGGTACTACAAGGCAACTCAACACATTTTTGAAAAACCTAAATAGTCAACATAAAAACATTCAGTTCACAATGGAGATTGGGAAGAAATCCATAAACTTCTTAGATCTCACCACTGACATCAGTACACACACACATTATTTCAAAATTTATAGAAAAACAGACAGTAATACTTTCTTGCTCACATCACCCCATAGCTCACAAACATTCAGCTCTCCACTCAGTGGTACACCGTCTCATATC
Organism: Schistocerca piceifrons; assembly: GCF_021461385.2. Lineage (NCBI taxonomy): Eukaryota > Metazoa > Arthropoda > Insecta > Orthoptera > Acrididae > Schistocerca > Schistocerca piceifrons. The sequence continues at coordinate 541,965,363 of NC_060138.1, read as the reverse complement.
CATCCCCATGTCCAGAGAAGATTTTAAAGCAGAGTTAGATACAATAAAATTTATTGCCACAGCCAGTGGTTACAGTCCGGTTCTTATTGATCACATCCTGCACAGGAAACAAAAACGAAAAAATTATACCCCTCCTCTATGCCCCACCAGCTTCCCCATCCACTGTCTGCAAGAAATGGAGTACGCTACCATATCTTGGTGAAGTATCACAGATTGTAGCCAAAGCACTGAAAGCCTGCAAGTATAGGCTTTCCTACCATGTTAAGATCACGACAGCCCAATGTATTTTTAATAGCAAAGATAAGATCAAGTTATTAGCCAACAGTGGGGTATACAAAATCACCTGTTCTGATTGTGACAAATTTTACATTGGTCAGTCAGGCAGAGACATATCAACTATGCTGGCTGAACATGAACGCAGCTTTAGGTTGCAGAATTCAGACTCTGCATTTGCTGAGCATGTACTAAGTGAGAGTCACAACTACCAGCCAGTGTCCCATGTCCTTCATTTAGCAAGCAAAGACCATAAACTCAACCTGCTGGATGCCCTTTAAATTAACAACAAACATCTTGCTCACAGTCCAGATCTAATCCTAAACGACCAGACACAGCTGAACACCTCACTTCTCCTAAACTTCATACAATCATCTCTGTTGTTCATTACTTCCCACACTGCCTGTTCCTACATATTCCCATTTTCCTATATTCATTAAGTTCTTTTGTTTTATTGAAGTTGTCTATATATTCCATATAGACTATAGTTTCAATTGTTAAGGCTTTCTTTTAACTGGTACTTGTATTACTGTCCATGTTTAACACCTCTTGTAGTTGGCTCATCAAATATTGTTTATATTTTACTTGGTTCATTTATTTAATGCAAACTGTTTCAAAGACACAGTTTTGAATATACTGATAATGTTAAAGTGCAGTACCACCACACTCCCAAAGATTGCATTTACGGTATGTTCCCCCCAAACGCCTCCATTTTCCTGCGTTTATTTATTTATTTCTGTTTATTTATTGATATTACTTAAGTTCCTTATCTATTCTGTGGTTACATTGATAATTGTTTCTTCTTTTATTGGTTTGTGTATCACTCGCCATATTTCTTACATCCTGATGTAGCCTTGTCAAGCACTAATTTTATTTTATTTTATTAGTTTCGTTTATTAATAGAAACTATTATGTAGGCATGCTGTCCCTGTTTTGTATTAAAGTTTTTTATGTCTACTCCGTTTTTATCTTTTACTGTTCAATTTTTTACTTCCTCATTGCATTACCACCACACTGTGAAAGATGTTGCTTACTGTATGTTTCTGCTTCAGTCTAGATGTGTTACTTCTCATCCAGTGTTGTTTGCAAACATTGTAACTTCTGTGGTGACAATACTCAGTAAATGTCTGAAGATGGCCTTGTAAGCCGAAAACTGGTTAACACAATAAAAGTAATATTGTAGGACAAAAGCAAACTGGTGCTTTTCATTTATTATAAGTGATTGAATTACACACGCCGCTACGAACGTGAAGTACTCTTTTCCCCATGATGATAGTGGTGACCTGTCCTGGGTTACACTTCATGAAACTCCGGCTGCACTGTGGAACGGTATTGAACAAACTACCTTTCAATTGTGCCTGTAAGTCACAGAGATTATTTGGTGCTAGGCTCAAGGCTCGGAGATCTCTCTCGGTAGGTTCGAGGATATGTGATGTGTGTAAGAGGCAGTGGGGAGCGGAGAAAGGAGTCACAAATGCATCCTTCCACGGAGGGTTTTCCAATAATTTCTGGAGCAATAGCACGCTTCATGGTCTTTTTTGTGGAGTTGTTCGTAGCGACAAACAATTCGCGGTAGAAACGGCTTACGAAGTCACCGCCACACTTTTAATAGCGGGCCGACCGGTCCGCTGGAACAGTGAACAGAAAGATGAAAACCCAAACACTCTGATTAATAAAAGTCGGTACTTATCTTTATTGATGAAGATACAGAAACACAATAGTGAACTCCGTGTCTACAGAGATCTGTCTAGTTCGAGTCGGAGCGGCTAGGTCAGCGTCGGCTGACGACAAACAACAACTCTGCTGCGATGAACACACAACTGACTAGCAAGTACACAATTCGGTGGTGAGTATACAACTGAGCGGCGAATACAGAACTGTCCTAGCGCTCGCGACTCCAGCGCTTACGAACCCAGCAGCCAGCGGTGGCGCGCGCAGACTTGCGGCGATTTGCTGTCTCGCTGGCGCTGCTTATGCGGACGGCGTCCGGACTTTGATGCTGCCAACCTTTTGGCAGCGGGCTCGGGTGGCATTACTGGCTAGGATATAACAGTCTTATTACAGGTAAAGGTGACGTAGGGGGGCGGAGGCGGGGGGTGGGGTGGGGGGCGTAGATAAAGAAGTGGGTGCAAATCATCGGAAAGTAGCTCCATGTGGCGCTCGCCGATGGGAGATGATGGCAGACGTATTAGGGGCGCCATTTCATCCCATGTAAAATCCCGCGCACAGAACATCACAGCCATCTGCTTTAGAATTGTCTACTTGGCAAGCGGGTTTCGTCGTCTCATGTGATTTTCGACGTGCTCCTATCCTTCTATCGACAGGTATCAATATCTAATGGGACTCGTCAGTCCTTGCTTCAGGCGTTCAGTGAAGTTACTCTTCTAGAGGTACACGTGTGCTGCGGCGGTTTCTGTACCCCACACCGGGGTGGATGTTCTGGATGATACGGCTGCTCATCAGTTATTGTCCACCACTGAATGGGCGAGCGGTTTCTCTGCTTTACGGCCCGCCTATCCGCTGTGTAGACAGCTATGATGAAGCGCCAATGAGTTATTGTGCCTTGACATTGTTACAGGTGAGCATGGAATGAAAAGAGGAAGAGAGAGAAACGCAGCGGATGCCGCCAAACGTAACAGTCGGTGCCTATATGGTTCACAGTATCGCTGCTAACAGATGCTTCACTCGAGGAAATCCATTGGGGCTGCTCGATGTAACCGTGATACCGTGCGCTTTACACTGAAGAACCAAAGAAGCTGGTACACCTGCCTAATATCGTGTAGAGCATCCGCGAGCACGCAGAAGTGCCGCACGACGACGTGCCATGAACTCGACTATTGTCTGAAGTGGTGCTGCAGGGAATTGAAACCATGAATCCTGCAGGGCTGTCCATAAATCCGTAAGAGTACGAGGGGGTGGAGATCTCTTCTTAACAACATGTCAGTAATCTTCATGTCTGGCAGTTTGGTGGCCAACGGAAGTGTTTAAACTCAGAAGAGTGTTCCTGGAATCATTCTGTAGCAATTCTGGAGATGTAGGGTGTCGCATTGTCCGGCTGGAATTGTCCAAGTCCGCCGCAATGCACAATGGACATGAATGGATGCATGTGATCAGACACAATGCTTACGTACGTGTCGCCTGTCAGAGTCGTATTTAGATGTATCAAAGGTCTCATATCACTCCAAATACACACGCCCCAGCCTGCCTCCAGCAGACTGTACCGTCCTCTGCTGACGTGCATGGCCCATGGATTCATGAGGTTGTCTCTGTACCTGTACACGTCCACCTACTCGAAACAATTTGAAACGAGACTCGTCTGACCAGGTAACATGTTTCCAGTCGTCAGCAGTTCAGTATCGGTGTTGACGGGCCCAGGCGAGGCGTAAAGCTGTGTGTCGTGCAGTCATCAACGGTACACCAGAGGGCCTTCGGCTCCGAAAGCCTATATCGATGATGTTTCGTTGAATGGTATACGCATGCCTATACCAGTTTCTTTGGCGCTTCAATGCATGATCAGGAACTTAGCACTACCACCGTTTCTCCCCTTGACAGAAAGTAATTACAAAGGAAACTTGATCAACAAACAGTAGTTTACACGGCAAATATCAGGTCGAGAGCCAGAGCAGTAGCTTGCTTTACAAGCATGAGCTATGGAGGCGGATGATGTACTTATTAGAATTGTGCTAATTGTAACAGAGTGGTTGTCTGTTCTCAAGAAGTGAAGGAATGTCACGCTGATTGTGTTCGTTCGCCCGTCCAACATAGCATTATTCAGAACTAGCAGATTCTGTGCTACCGCCGGGTTTCATTCTCTGCCAACGGTATCATTAACGTCCAACACTACATTGAACAGGTGCTTATCATAGCAACCTACACAAAACAAATACACTTACAACAAAAGTTTCTCAACCAATTATGAACTGGAAGAAATTTTCAGATGTAAAAGTAACTTGTGTAATACCTCGAAAGATTGCTATAGGGCATTTACTCTTCACTACGCATTCACTAATGATCCAAGCGACTTTGAGTGCCTGCTTAATAACGTGTTGGTCCGCCTTTGGACTCAATAAAGCGGTGATTCTGTGTGTCATGGATTAGACAAGTCCTTCGTAGGTTTTCGATCGGCACAGAAGTGCTGTTCCCTAATTTAGGGGCCGGTGGTTTCGTGGACACGGAGCAGCCTCCCGATATCGTCCCATACGTGTTCTGTCGAGTGCAGACCAGGGTAATTTGCTGGCCAAGACATCAACGTGAGTTCACTATCATACTTTTCAAACCACTGCAGTGCGATTTTGTCCTTGCGTCATTGACAGTTATCCTGTTGAAAGTTGCTATCGCCTTGAGGAAAAAATTGGAACATAAGAGATGCAGGTGGTTCGTAGCAATGTTCACGTAGTTCACAGCAATCATGCTGATTATTAACGCAGGTCCCACGTGAGCGTCGGTCATAACATAGCATTACCTGCACCTGCTTCTTTGGCGAGGTACATATTTCGCGCAGCCGTTCCCGTAGCCGTCGGCATGTCTGGAGAAGACCATTGTAACAAGAAACGTGATTATCCGATAAGGCGAGACGTTTCCATTGACCCACGGACCAATCTCGATGATCCCGGCCTCCTGCAATCGTAACTGACAAAGTCGTTGGGTCAACTTGGGGAAACGTACGACTCGTCTCCTGCGGAACCCCATGTACAGCAAAGTGCGCTGAACGGCGCGTTCCGAAACACGTATGCTTGCACCAGCACTGTGCGTCAAGCACCTTGCCGCCTCCTCTTGACGTCGTCATCCTTAAACCACTATCTACAGTTGTGCACCACACTGGCATGCGAACAGCCGACCAGTTTCGGCGTTATAGAGAAGCTGTTTACCAGGCGCCGTGCCAAAACAACCGGCCATTTGTGAGAGTCACTTACGTTATTGGACCCCCGTCTAAACTCATCGTATAACGAGTTGTGGAGATCAAATTAATGTCCTCGACAAACGTCGACTGGCATTATCTTGGTGAAGAGCTAAACAGTTTTACTCTCGCAGTCATCTGAAATCGTGGTGAGTCGCTCCTTACGTAGTGCAGGTTCATTGCCACGTCTCTCAGCTTCTCTGCAAAACACCACGTCCTCATAGAAGTTCTGTAACTGGTCTAAAAGATTAGAAATAATAGACAATACTTAAGATCCAGCTTCACCTGTTATTCTGTAGTGAGCACCGATTTGTTCTCCAGTCTTGATTAATACACAGAACAAAAAATGACCTCCGTCACTTTGTTACTATGTTCGCCAGCCCCGAGTCAAAGATATCCTTTATAATAATGTGTCTGATTCACAACACTGTGTAAGGGGTCCGCAGGCCCTTACTACTAGATTTGCACTCACACAGGTCGACAGGGCAACAATCGATTAGTGTGTCGGGTCGCGAGAGCGAGAGTTGAGTCAAGTCAGTGCTGTGTTGGGTAGGTTCCCGCGAGGCGGTCAGAGAGCTGTGCAGAAGCCAGCAGTTGATTTAATACAAATTACCGACAAAAGGGAGTGGCCATCGCCGCGGTTTAACCCCTTTGTGTTAGTATAATACGGAAAAGTGAAACAGTATAATTATTAGAGTGATTCAGTGATATTTGTGTGCCGTTATTGAGATTCCGCGTCTACCGCGCCGGCATTATTTGGATTACAGTGTTGGATTGCAGTGTTGGATACAGTGATTAAAATTTGCGTGTGACGATAATGAATAACGGAAGGGCCTGTGCTGAGATTAGCCGTTATTAACAGTGTATTGACGAAGGCAGTGGCTATCTCCTTATCTTTGAGGTTTTTGATAAGAATATAGGTTTTGTTTAATGAAGCTGTGTTGTCGTTCTTCTTGGCACCAAACATTTCTTTATTACAGTATTTGAGAAGGACAAAATGGAATGTAACAACTCCGTAGCAGTCCAATCCGATTTCCAGCCCCATTAGGCACACGGTCACATTAATTAATACCTGTTTTGGGCTGCTATCAGATCTCGATCGAGCGGGATAAACCAGTAAAATAAACCGGAGTGTTACAACTGTCATTAGAAATAACTTGATTAGACAGTGGATAAGAAGCAGCGTCACCTTTTATTCTGCGATGAGCACTGATTTATTCTCCATTCTTGATAAATATAAAGAACAAAAAATTATCTCCATTACTTCACTATCATCTTCCCCAGCCCCGAGTCAAAGATATACTTTACAACAATGTCTCTGGTTCATAACACTGCCAAAGTATTTAACCACAGACATACATTACTAGACTATTAGCCGAGTGGCGGCGTCGTCTTATCGCAACGTATCGATGAGTTTTGTACCCATCATCTTCTGGCGAAGAAGATGATGGGTACGAGACTCATCGAAACGTTGCGACAAGACGACGTCACCACTCGGCTGATAACCCGAGAAGAATTCATCACTGGAATACGCCGAGAAAGACTGCAATCGAATATATTTCTAGACTGTAAACACAGTATCCACTATCACGGGTTTCACTTTAGAGTCGCAACATGGCGGAGAGCACAAAGGACGTGTAAACAGCTATTTGTAACCGGTATCGTTGGTGGAATAATTTCTCATTCGAGTCTGCTCCGTTCACGTATTTTCCTTGCCCCGGCACATGCCCCTAACGCCATCTGGCGACATTCAGTTTCGCGGTGGGCAGCAGATAATCAGTGTGTACATTATTTGGTTGCTAACCTAGGAAACACCTTGATGCCGTTGGCAGACGATACCGTTGTACACAGAACGTTAATAATGCCAGGAAACTACAGCGAAATGCAGGAGGACCTGCTGAACATTACCAGTTGGTGCAGGCACTGGCTGTGAACCTCAACACTATTAAATGTCACGTGTTGCGTATAAATAGGAGGACAAACCAATTACTGCTCCATTACAGTAATGGCGACAAATCGTTATAAACAACATACGCCGGAAAATGTCTAGGGGTATCAGTTCTTTGAGGCATAAAGTGGACCGACCAGACAAAGCTATCTGTAAGAAAAGCAGATGACAGGCTGAGAATTATTGACAGAGCCCTAATAAAATGTAATTCACCCACGAAAGAAGTAGCCTACAAAACAAGCTTTCGCCCATTCTGGAGTACTGATATTCAATCTAGTTTTCTTACCAGGTTCAACTGACGGAAGAAATACAGAAGATTCAAAGAATAACTATGCGTTTCATCACGTACCGTGTAGTCGGTGCGATAGCGTTGTGGTGATACTAAACAGAACTCCTGTGGGAGATATTTTAAGAGATGCGTTGTGCATCATGGAAAGGTTTACTGTCATAATGCCTAGAGCGTACATTTCAAAAGTTCTCTCGACATACATCTCGCGAAACGAGTACGATGAAGAAATCAGGGAAGTTTTGTCTCTTGCAGTCGTTCCTTCCTTGCGCCATTAGCGAACAGCAAATTAAGGAGACGATAGTCGTACCGAAAGACGTTTGTTTACGATTACCGTTTAACGTATGGCGCGTATGTGGTTGCGACGACATCACCAATCACATGATATTTTCCTACCGGTTACGAGAGCAGTTGACCGGGAACAGGATGTGGGAAACCACAAAGTTTCGTAGCGAAAGCCCATCATGTGATACGTGCATTCTAGTTACAACAGGATGAGTGCTCTCGTGAAAATCTGAAGAGGTGAGAAGGTGCTACTCATAGTCGATTAGCGTCCGTCGACATAATTTCGTTGTACTGCGAAGGTCGCAGGTTCGATTCCATCTAAGTTGTCATATGGGTCCGCGTAAATACTGCTGCAGTTGTTTTTTTGTTAATGTTATAAAGGATGAGTCAAAAAGGTCTTTACAACTTTGAAATAATACTGAAATTTGTTGATATAACTTACAGAATCGGTAGATGTATCATTGTTTAGCAAACAACCTCAAATTTCGTTAACGTAGGTCATCAGTACCCCATTCGAACTCACTGCGTGTTTTGGTTTCATGAAACGAAATCTGCAATAACTATTCGGCATAAATTTCGCACAGCACACGCTAAAGAACTTCCAAGCAGGCCCACAATTTATTTTTGGCACAGGGACTTTGTTGAGGTAGATTGTTCACTGCGCTATCTAGGTCGGCGGATTGGCCGTGAAGGCCAGTTATATTAGATCAGCTTAAATATTCGTTCCATATACCCAAAAAATGAGATGACTCTTGTGGGTGTGAACATGTCAGAAAGTATATCATAAAAACGTGAAACATTTGAATATAGTACTTACTACCCTGATCATTTGTCAGGAGATTGTCGAAATAGGTGAATTTAATGCGGTAAACTGGAACAGCTCATATTTATAGAATTAAAACACTGTCAGAATGAAACATTGTTATGCACTATTAACAAATTTATCATACACAGAATACCAATTCTTGATTGTTGTGACCAAATGCTGTCAAAACTCAGATTTCACACCACTGGATTTCCTTCCCTGTGATTTCGTTAGAGACCGAGTGTACGCTTCTCCCCTACCAAACGATTTAGCCGACCTGAAAAATCGAATCTGCGGTGCCCTTGCGGATGTTACATCCGATTTGCTGCAACGAATGCGGGAAGAAATTGATTACCAGTGGGTTGTAGTCACATCTAACCAGAATGACACTTGGCACTTTTATGTGAAACTTAAGTTTGTTTGCTAAAAAATAACACATCGACCGATTTTGTACGTTATCCCAATAAATACCTATATCACTGTCCGCCGGCGGTAGCTGAATGGTCAGCTTACGGATTATCAATCCTCTGGGGCCGGGTTCGATTCCAGGCAGGGTTGGGGTATTTTCTCCGCCCAGTGACTCGGTGTTGTGCTATCCTTATCATCATTCTATCATCCTCATCGACTGCAGGTCGCCGAAGTGGCGTCAAATTGAAAGACCGGCACCCGGCGATCGGTCTGCCCGACGCGGGGCCCTAGCCATACAATTAAATAAATAAATCTATATCATTCCAAAGTTTTGAAGTCATTTTTGACTCACCTTGTATAATAGACTGCCTTTAGCAGATGAAGCTAAAACAACTTTGGAAGAAATGACGGACGCTCTGAAAAAAATGAAAAATGGAAAGGCACTAGGGATGAAATAAAGAGGAATATCTCACAGAAAAAAGTATTTAACTTGATAGCTGAACCGGGGAAATCCCATCAGAACGAGGACTGATGGCCATATGGCCGATATTAAAAACAGAAAATCCGATCGAATGTACTATTTACAGAGGAACTGCACATCTCAGTCGAGCTTATGAGATACTAAGCGTACCAGTACTGAATCTCATGATGTGGCTTACACGGAAACTTCTTTGGTTTGCAGCAGCAGAAATGCCTTAGAAGAGAAAGCTTCAAAAGCAAACCATCTATATACCGGGTGATCAAAAAGTCAGTATAAATTTGAAAACTTAATAAACCACGGAATAATGTAGATAGAGAGGTAAAAATTGACACACATACTTGGAATGACATGGGGTTCTATTAGAACAGAAAAAAAAACAAAGTTCACAAAATGTCCGACAGATGGCGGTGGACAGCAAAACGTCAGTGACTACGCATGACAATCGTGTATAAAAGTGATTTAGTGAAGCGGAGGGCATTTGCGGTGTGGGCGTTTCAAAAGATGGCGGAAGATGACGATTGGTTGAGTAACGTGTTGTGGACCGACGAAGCCCATTTCACGCTCCGACGGTCTGTCAACGCCCACAACTGCAAAATTTGGGCTACCGAAAATCCTAGAACTGTAGTGGAAACTCCATTGCACGACGAGAAAGTCACGGTATGGGTTGGATTTACCACAGCTACCGTTATCGGGCCTTTTTTCTTCGAGGAAATGCGTGATTCTAGTTTTGTAATTGCTACCGTGACGGGTGAGAGTTACGCCGATATGTTACGGAATCGCATCATCCCCAGCCTGGCTGATAAACACCGGCTGGAACGTACGATGTTTATGCAGGATTGCGCTCCACCCCGTATTGCTAGACGCGTGAAGGATCTCTTGCGCGCGTCGTTTGGTGATGATCGTGTGTTCAGCCGCCACTTTCGTCATGCTTGGCCTCCCAGTTCGCCAGACCTCAGTCCGTGCGATTATTGGCTTTGGGATTACCTGAAGTCGCAAGTGTATCGTGATCGACCGACATCTCTAGGGATGCTGAAAGACAACATCCGACGCCAATGGCTCACCATAACTCCGGACATGTTTTACAGTACTGTTCACAACATTATTCCTCGACTACAGCTATTGTTGAGGAATGATGGTGGACATATTGAGCATTTCCTGTAAAGAACATCGTCTTTGCTTTGTCTTGCTTTGTTATGATAATTATTTCTATTCTGATCAGATGAAGCGCCATCTGTCGGACATTTTTTGAACTTTTGTATTTTTTTGGTTCTAATAAAACCCCATGTCATTCCAAGCATGTGTGTCAATTTGTACCTCTCTACCTACATTATTCCATGATTTATTCAGTTTTCAAATTTGTACTGAGTTTTTAATCACCCGGTACTTTAATGTAGATGAATGAATAAAAAATGTGTAAAAGTGCCAAGGAGGTACATAGTCTTTTGATCGATTTGAGAAAACCATAGGACAGCATTAAAAGACAAGCAAAGAGGCAAATCCTTCCAAGCGGTGATGTTCAACCGAAACTTATCAAACTGACAAAAACGTACATATGAAAATCAAAGTTCAAGATGAGGCTGAAAGGCAAATGTTAGAAGAATCAAGATTGCGGCAAGACGGCACTTTACCTCCTGCTGTAAAATATGGTCCTAGAAAGAGCGTTAAGTGAAGTGGCAAAAGTCAGCATGGAAATTCTACTACTTTGAAACAGGAATATCTTAATACATATTGATGAAATAGTACTTACGGACCAGAACGGAAAAGAGCTCCAGCAGATATTCAGAATATTAATAGAGAAGACCAGAGAAGTCGACCTGGAGATAGTCTAGGGTGAGACCAAATATGTTACAGTTAGGAGAAGTAATAAGGATAATTGCAATTGACAAATGGATAGAATAGAGCTTTAAAAAGAATCAAGTTGCAAGTACCTCCAAGATCTGTTTCACTACAGAGATCTAAAATATCTGGCAGTATTCAAGTAGTAAATAGGGCACATATTATCCTTTGTATATTAATTCTGCTGTAAGCTTCTTTGATGGATAATTAAGATAAAAGTCGATAATTTAAAAAAAATCCAGCTAGTGGCTTTATATGGCGCTGAGAATTGGGCATTGCCTAAAAGCTTGGAGATGAAGCTTATGAATTTGATAACGCAGTCCTCAGGCTGAAGCTTGGACCTATTAGAGAGGAAGAAAGTTGGAGGCGAAGGGAAGCCAAAAGATCTGCCTGGAATGAGTGGAGCATCGGATATGTTGACCAAAAGCACTTGACTTAGTATGAGAATACAGTGTGGGGAGATGAAGTATTTGTAAGTAAGGAGTTGAAAGGAAACGTGGATGGATTAAGACTAATGAGAAAACCAAAAACGTAGGTGGCTAGATAAAATAAGGAAAGAATTGCTGTGAATAGGTGAAGAAAATTACACCGATAGGGCACATATTATCCTTTGTATATTAATTCTGCTGTAAGCTTCTTTGATGGATAATTAAGATCAAAGTCGATAATTTAAAAAAATCCAGCTAGTGGCTTTATATGGCGCTGAGAATTGGGCATTGTCTAAAATTCATGCGCTAAAATTCACTTCTAAGCCTTTTGAAAAATCTCAGTAGTGAATAACATGGTTAGTCGTTTTATGTAAAGCTTGGGCTTCAGTCTCGTTACCCATGTTCGAATGCTTCCGCCCAGATGCAGTAGGATGATCCCTTTTTCAGTCGCTGTAGCGTGATGGCGCTGTGGTTGAGACACTGGAGTCGCACTCGGCAAGGTCATAAGCGCATTGGTTAAAAAATTAGGAGACACCACGGTAATACCGTGTAACATCTCCTCTAGCCATGATAAAGGCCTCAATTCGACGAGGAAGAGAGTCCACAAGCTTCTACATGTGCCCCGTATCTACCTGAACTCACTCATTGATGATTACACCTAGAATAGATACCTAATTGCAGAGATGTTGCTTGCTAGGCTCACACGCTCTTCCAAACAGTCCCAGACATTTTCTGTGTAATTAAGATCAGACAATTCAGCTGGCCAGTCGAGGTGCAATTTGATGCCTTAGTATTCGTGAAACCAATTGCGAATGCCCTGTGAACAGTTGCTAGTGTGGTATTGTCCAAAGATTGCAGAGCTACACCAAAGCTGGCAAAGCGCATCTATACTACAGATATTAGCGATGTCTCGCTGCAATCTGCAATCACGAATGAGAGGCACTCCTGAAGAAATGCCCTCCCTCTCAGCACTGTAGCGCTATCGCACGGAGGTCGACACAGAGCGGAGCATGGACTCACTTTGCCCCAGCTCGTGACCTCCGCTGAAGGAGTCAACATCATATAGCAGGACACTAGTGCTATTCATGTCTCAGACTGAACTGTACTTTTGTAAACGTTGAGCTTGTACTTTAAGAGAAGAGTTGGTAATTATATGTATCAAGTGACGCTTTACTGTTCTGTTTAGCTATTTCTCAGAGCAGTCAAGGAACCCAAAGATATGAGCAGGCGACTGTAACTTCGCCAGGTTACAACATGTTGGAAGGTGAGGGTGTCCACGGAATACTCGCCATGAAGCTGCAGAAGAAAAGGGATCACCTGGTCACTTGAAATAAACACATTGGTTCACGTTCGCGGTAGCCTAAATGAGTGGCCCCAAGTAACGCCAAGCGTAACACTCCTACAACATCCCAGAACCAACTGCGGCCTGAGCTACACCCACCACACACTGTGCGTTAAACGCCTCATTGGGATGATCCCTTGTTTCAGTCGTATCATTTGAAAAAAAAGATAAATTCGCGACGTGTCGGACCACACAACACGCCCCCAGTCAGCTAATCTCCAATTTCCGTGTTCTTTGGTCCACTGAAGACATACATCTTCATCTGCTGTTGTGAGTAATTACCTTTTGTGAGGTGCCCTACTTCATATGTCCATAGCAAGTGTTGCCATTCGCAACGCACTCGGATTTCTGGATGAGAGGGACCTCCTATTTATTTTCCTTCCCAGCCCAGCACTTATATGCTATAGTACTGAATACCCATTTTAAATGTTCCTTACGTTTTTGTCTTGACACCGTTGTTCATATAAACAAAAAAGAATTAAAAAAGCAAAAAGGTCTCAAGTATCTGAAGTTTAGGACTGAGTTTTTCTTTAGAAACTGTACTTTTGTTTCGGTATTCATATTCTATTTTTTTTTATTTGTTCGTATGTACAAAAAATAGTTTACAAGACAGCACCGCGTTCATAATGCATTTTTCTAAGGAAATTCCTTAAGAGTTTGTAACTGGTTGTGACAATGCGTGACACTTGTCTCCGATGTACGTCGGCTAGGGTGGTTTTATCACTACATGGCTGCGAGTGGTAAGCCATTGCTTTAGAAACGTTGGACAGTCTGCAAATAAAATGGACAGTTTTACTCACGGGGTGGCGATGGGTACGTCCGAACACAATATCTTCTTTTTGATATTCCGTCGCTTCTCTGTGTCGACCAATCTGAAGTACTGATTCCATAAAACCGACTGGCATGCACACACATACACATCCAGATTAAAATTTTCCGTGATTTCGCTATAATGCCTAAGCTACATGCTTAGATGGTTCCTTTAAAAAAGACACGGACTGTTATCTTGCTTCTCTTACTAAAATCGGAGATTGTGCGTGGCGTCGACGAGACATTAATCGAAAATTTTTCCATCTTATGTTAGCTAGCCTTCACTCGTCGGATGTAGGATACGAGGACTAATTTGCGGTTGAATAAGGAGTTCAGGGAATTGGATGCAGCCCTAAGAGCATCTAACGTTGAGAATTCACTACCGAGGAACTCAATTGGAGCCTTCAAAAATTTAGAGCTCACTTTGAGAAACACTTCCGATTCATAACTGCGCGGAGATATTTAACGCAGTGGATGTAGTGAGTTCCTCGAGTAAGTTCCGCAAATCGTCTCACGTTAAGAGCATTGCGCAACAAGACTGGCGCATTGTCAGAAAACTGTTATGTTCCTGCGGATGCAGTTCTGCTGCGGTACAGATAACAGTTGCACCACAGTGCGCGTGTTAAACTACGCAGCACCTCGAAACATACTCCAAAGTTGAAGTAAATGGGACAGTAAGATTGTCGTGGGAAAAACGCCGGAATTGCACACAGATTCAGTGTTAATTTCTGGCGGTATATGAACCAAACGCAGTGTTGTGTCCAGTCGTTGTGAAATGGTGCCATAAATTTTACCGAATCGGCACGGACGCGAATGATACCGATCGCCGAGGAAGGCCATCAAATGTCCATACAATCGAGAGACTTTTCGGCAGATTGAATGAACATCGAGAGAGGGACGAGTGAGAATTTTCCAATGAGGAGGATCATCACACAGCGGTTGTAGGATAGCTTCGTCACCAAAGAAAGGATTTCTATCGTGTACCAATTGAACAATTAGTAGAACATCCCGAGACCGTTGTTTCAAGAGACTTGGAGACTATGCTGACAAATAGTGTCATATACAGTGGGTGGACAAAAATACGGAAACATAAAAAATAGCACATATTACCATGCCTAATACGGTGATGGAAAATCGGGTCCATTGGTTGGTTGGTTGGTTTGGGGAGGAGACCAAACAGCGAGGTCCTCGGTATCAGCGGATTAGGGAAGAATGTGGAAGGAAGTCGGCCGTGCCCTTTTCAAAGGAACCATCGCGGCATTTGCCTGAAGAGATTTAGGGAAATCACGGAAAACCTAAATGAAGATGGCAGGATGCGGGATTGAATCGTCGTCCTTCCGAATGTTCGGATCCATTCAAAACAGCTTCTAGTTGTCTCGGAAAGGATAAATACATGCCCTGTATTGTTTTAAAGGGAATTTTATACCATTCTTTCTGCAAAATAGTGGCAATTTCAGGTAACGAGGGTGGACGTGGATAGCGGTCACGCATCCATCTCTCCAAAGCAGACCCTAAAGGCTCAATAATATTAAGATATGGTGAATGTGATGGACAGGGGAGGTGCGACAATTCATCCTCGTGCTCACAAACACAGTCCTGGACAATGTGAGCTTTGTGAACAGGAGCACTGTCGTCTTAGAACACTGCATCTTCATTGGGGAGCAAACACTGGACCTGATACCAAGAGGAGTGTCGCAGTGGCTACCACACTGAACTCGCATTCGGGAGGGCGACGGTTCAATCCCGCGTCCGGCCATCCTGATTTGGGTTCTCCGTGATTTCCCTAAATCGCTACAGGCAAATGCCGGGATGGTTCCTTCGAAAGGGCACGGCCGACTTCCTTTCCCGCCCTTCTCTAATCTGATGAGACGGATGACTTCGTCGTCTGGTCTCCTTCCTCAAGCAACCCAACCCAACTGGACCTGATCAGCCAAAATGGTAACACAGTACTTGTCAGTATTACGACCTTGCAGAGTCATCATGGTGCCAATTGGATATCACAATACGGCTGTCGAAATCATCACCGAACCTCCGCCATGGGACGTAAACGCGGCCAGAATTTGGAAACAATGTTCAACAATACTCGTGCGACCAAATAAGTTTCTTTCATTGCTCCATGGCTTCAACGGCATGTTTTCCTGTTACAGACATTTGCACCAGTGGTGAGTGGGTTTTGAATTCCAGCTTGCCCTGCAGTTCCCAGCTTGCGGAACTCCCTTCGGGTTATTTTGATGCTGACAGTGTTTGCGAGTGCTGTATTCAGTTCTGTAGTGAGTTTTGCAACTTTTTCTTTTTTTCAATACAATCCCCTTCAGTGACTGTCTGTCACGACCTACCTTAATTATGGAAGAATCCACCATACGAGCACCAACAATTTGTCCACGTTCGAAATCACTTAGCTCCGACATAATGCACTCATAAGTACACAGAATACTGTTCTGCCCACGAATTATACTTGCAAACTACTGAGGACATTGCACAGGTGGTAAAATATAACAGCGCAACCTGCAGGCTTGTCTAACATTTGAATTTACGCTGAAGTGCCAAAGAAACTGAGAAAGGCATGCTTTTCAAATACAGAGATATGTAAACAGGCAGAATACGGCAGCACAGTGCATAATTGCTACAGAGTGACCAAGGAACACTCTTCTAAGTTTAAACACTTCCGCTGGCCACTAAACTCTGAACATGGACATTACTGAGCATATCTGGGTCGCCTTGCAACGTGCTATTCAGAAAAGATCTGCACCCCCTCGTACTCTTACGCATTTATGGACAGCCCTGCAGGATTAATGGTGTCAATTCCCAGACTACTTCAGGCATTGGTCGAGTCCATAGCACGTCGTGTTGCGGCACTTCTGCGTGTTCGCGGGAGGCCCTACACGATATTAGGCAGGTGTACCAGTTTCTTTGGCTCTTCAGTGCATGTTCAAGCATGTATTTCTCAAGGTATTTCCTATTGTTGTCCAACCGTTGTATCTGTGTAACTTTGAAGTGTAGTGCAGCATTCAGTAAGCTACATGGCCTGCCATAATACACTACTGGCCATTAAAATTGCTACACCACGAAGATGACGTGGTACAGATGCGAAATTTAACCGACAGGAAGAAGATGCTGTGATATGCAAATGATTAGCTTTTCAGAGCATTCAAACAAGTTTGGCGCCGGTGGCGACACCTACAACGTGCTGACACGAGGAAAGTTTCCAACCGATTTATCATACATAAACAGCAGTTCACCGGCGTTGCCTGGTGAAACGTTGTTGTGATGTCTCGTGTAAGCAGGAGAAATGCGTACCATCACGTTTCCGAATTGATAAAGGTCGGATTGTAGCCTATCGCGATTGCGGTTTATCGTATCGCGACATTGCTGCTCGCGTTGGTCGAGATCCAATGACTGTTAGCAGAATATGGAATCAGTGGGTTCAGGAGGGTACTGCGGAACGCTGTGCTGGATCCCAACGCCCTCGTATCACTAGCAGTCGAGATGACAGGCATCTTATCCACATGGCTGTAACGGATCGTGCAGCCTCGTCTCGATCCCCGAGTCAACAAATGGGGACGTTTGCAAGACAACAACCATTTGCACGAATAGTTCGACGACGTCTGCAGCAGCATGGACTATCAGCTCGGAGACCATGGCTGCGGTTAGCCTTGACGCTGCATCACAGACAGGAGCGCCTGCGATGGTGTAATCAACGACGAACATGGGTGCACGAATGGCCAAACGTCATTTTTTCGGATGAATCCAGGTTCTGTTTACAGCATCATGATGGTAGCATCGCGGTGAATGCACATTGGAAGCGTGTATTCGTCATCACCATACTGGCGCATCACCCGATGTGATGGTATGGGGTGCCATTGGTTACACGTCTCGGTCACCTCTTGTTCGCATTGACGGCACTTTGAACAGTGGACGTTACATTTCAGATGTGTTACGACCCGTGGCTCTACCCTTCATTCGATCCCTGCGAAACCCTAGATTACAGCAGGATAATGCACGACCGCATGTTACAGGGCCAGTACGGACCTTTCTGGATACAGACAATGTTCGACTACTGCCCTGGCCAGCACATTCTCTAGATGTGTCACCAATTGAGAACGTCTGGTCAATGGTGGACGAGCAACTTGCTCGTCACAATACGCCAGTCACTACTCTTGATGAACTGTGATAGCGTGTTGAAGCTGTATGGGCAGCTGTACCTGTACACGCCATCAATCTCTGTTTGACTCAATGCCAAGGCGTATCAAGGCCGTTATTACGGCCAGAGGTGGTTGTTCTGGGTACTGATTTCTCAGGATCTATGTACCCAACTTGTGTGAAAATGTAATCACATGTCAGTTCTAGTATAATATATTTGTCCAATAAATACCCGTTTATCATCTGCATTTCTTCTTGGTGTAGCAATTTTAATGGCCAATAGTGTAGTGTCTAACTTCCTTTTTAAAAAACCCTCATAGATATGGATAATCCGTAGCAGCTTTTCTCTTATATGCTGCTACTCAGGAAAATAACTAACGGAGTTAGATGCCAGCAACATACGGTTTCGTGTGGAGTACTGAACAAACATGCAAACACTCCTCCTGGATACCTTCCAGAGTCAACCGCGAAACAGAAATACGTGAAACTTTAGGGTGAAATTACGTGATGCCCGAAGAAATACCTCTCAATCAAGGGATTACACAACCGCTTAAGAAGCACACCAAGGACTAAATTACGTCTCAAACGGTGAACTGCAGTCTCCCAGCCACGACTGTTATAAAAGCTTAATTTTCTGATTGTCCTGTAACAAATTCTGTAATGAGAAGAGTAGAAAACGAAATGGCAGTGCGTTTACATAGATAAAATTTGTAAGATTTAGCAACGGCATATTCTTTTTTGCTTTTAAATGTTCTCTGTTCACAACCAAAGTGCTTAGACACTGTTGACTAGGAAAAAAACCGAAAACAGACCATTTTTGGCACTACGATTCCGGAATCTCTATAGAATTCTTATTGTAGACGACGTTTTGATTCCCTGTTAGCATATTTACAATGCAGGACGTACATTTACTATCTAGTTTATTACAAAGATAGATTAATAATTCTGGTAAATATCTCTGAAAGTAAGATAATTTTTCATGCGGTTAAGACTATTAGGAGCATTGTTTTATTTAAATTCAAAATCAGTACTGAGGTAATCCAATTTGTATTGATCGTGAATCAAACAATGAAAAAGAAATCGCGTTATTATTATAAGCACTGCGAGTTTGGCTACACTGTTCTTTGTTTTGAAATGTGTAACGGGTAGGTACTATTCTAACGTGTATGTTTTAATTCTTTGCAAAATCATGATACGCTAAATAAACGAATAAAGGCTAAGCTGGTCGTCAACAGAAAAAAGGAGAAATGTCGACATGGGCTGGGGGAAGGGGGGATGGAGAGGGGGAGAAGTGTTGAAATTTGCTCTGTACACCAGATACCGTAGTTACACCATTACGGACCAGCTTTGCATAGCTCTCACGTTCTAAAAATCAAGACGTATTGTCTTTCTCAGGAATTACACTTTTCTCTTCTTGCTTTACAGATTGGGGACGTTGCTTGTTCTAGCTTAACACACCTCTCTATTTTCTAATTCTTTTCCTTCTTTGGACTAGTCCGCAGCTCGAGGTCTCGCGGTAGCGTTCTCGCTTCCCGAGCACGGGGTCCCGGGTTCGATTCCCGGCGGGGTCAGGGATTTTCTCCTGCCTCAAGATGACCGGGTGTTGTTGTGTCGTCCTCATGATCATCATTCATCCCCATGTCGGTCGGACGAAAGCAATGGAAAACCACTTTCACTAGGACCTTGCCTACTACGGCGGTGCGGTTCTCCCGCATCGACCCCTAAGCTCTGTCAAGGAGTATGGGACCTCATCATCATCTTTAGACTGGCGCAGCAGTACTATTCGCGAAAGCCATTGTGCATGTTGCAGCCACTTCCCTCGAATTATTTATTTTCTCATTTACTACTTATTTCCGCCCCAGTTCAGGTACAATGTGTTAACATCAAGTTGGCCAATTAGCTCCCTAGTCCTGAACCGATATATGTCGGTAGACGTCGGAAGGTTTCGGCTGGTAGTCAATTGATTTGGCTATAGCCAACGTTACCTAGCTTATAGTACAGTGTGAGGGAGTCGTTGTAGATTCGTGCGTTACTTTCACCGTAATTCGTATTGTTTATTTTCCTGATGGTAAGTGAGGGGCCGGTTCGAAAACTTTTTCAACACCCCCGGGCACTTCCACTCGCTTCACTTCAAGCTAGTAGCTGTTGTGCGTAATGTATACAAATCTTGCACTCCGCTTGGAGCTTAAGGTTGATGATACGTCCAAGATGGGTCCGTAAGGGGACAAAAGGGCGCTATTTGTTTTACCCTCCCCCCTCTCCCCCTCCCCACCGCGGATGTCTCTATGGAGACAGAGCTTATTGCTCCCTTCGTTCGCCGGAACCAACCTGTCACATCAATCAATTTAAAGCTAACCCACTGCAACGTATTGGTTCCCTGTATCCAACCATGAAGCCTTAGACAGCTCTCATAAACTTCATTTCAGGGACTTCAATGCCTGTTACATAATCATTCCTAGGAATCCTTGTATCACTACCCTATAATAAAATAAGTCAGTCAAAAAAGTAGAGTAGAGTGTTGTTCCGATCCTTCTTCTTAAATGCTGTTATTATACTCTCACACGCAGCTAATAAAAATACTAAACTAGACTCCGTCCGAAAAGGCCATGAAGGCCCAACGCTACCGACCTGGCGCCTTGTCATCCTCGGCCCACAGTTGTCACTGGATGAGGATACAGAAGGGCATGTGGTCAGCACACCACTGCCATGGCCTAAGTCAGTTTACGAGACCGATATTTCTGTGTCCGTTGAGTTATTGCCGACCGAGGTGACAGACATGAACTGTGGAGGGAGATGGTTGACACCCCCATTCGGCGATTTCGATTTAAGTTTCCTGTGGTTTCCTTTATTCGCTTGCAGCATATTATTGTAGGGGTTTAATTGGATAGGACCCGACCGATTTTCTTCCTCATTCTCCCCAATCCCAAGTTACACTTCACGTCTAATGACACAGACGTCAGCATTACTTCATACCCTGAAACTTTAATATGTGTGGTTTAGTGTAAATTTTGATTTTGGAGCTTCGCCCTTCGATGTTGTTTTCTTCCAACGGTTGGCAAATGGCTCTGAGCACTATGCGACTTAACTTCTGAGGTCATCAGTCGCCTAGAACTTAGAACTAATTAAACCTAGCTAACCTAAGGACATCACACACATCCATGCCCGAGGCAGGATTCGAATCTGCGACCGTAGCGGTCGCTCGGTTCCAGACTGTAGCGCCTAGAACCGCACGGCCACTCCGGCCGGCTCTTCCAACGGTAATAGTTTTCGTCCTTCATCTAGAAATTTCTAGCATCACACTGCAATATTAGCTTGAACAGTACAATAGACGTTTCCACATCACACTCCGGTTCTTGTGTTATTATCTGGTCGTCAAAGCTTAGCAAGCTCTTCAAATACTATCAATTCAGCTAATGAATTCCCCCATGGAGCTATAATTTTACATTTTTTTTAATAATGCAGCCGTCGTACACCTTCAGTTATGTTGCTTCAGTCTTCTGTTTGTAGCTATAGCCTACTCCTTGCACGACTACAATTGTCGGCTACACTTGATCTTTACAAGATGTACCGAAGTTGAGGATACCCTTCCTAATTCATTTTTTGCCTCCGCTATTGTCGAGATATACTGTTGGAAGGCTTTACTACGTCTCCAAACCCCAAGTTGTGTTTAGTATCCTTTAGGCAGACAGCGACAGTTCGAAGAGGTCGGTACTTTTAAGAAATCACGCCACTGACAACAGGCCATCAAGCGAAAAGAAGCTATACTATACGGCACGGCTGTTCATTGTACATCCTTTGTGGAACTTCTAAGGCATTCAGTTTCGAAATATAATCTGAACTAAGAAATATCGGTTATCAATACAGTTGCTTTACGTGCAACCTTAACAGGCGGTACCGTAACATTTCGTAAGTAATTTATCGTATTTTAACATCATGCCCACGGATTTTTTCGATGGTTCTGTTTATTCTTTGGAGATCAGAAATTACAGTCACTGTTATAGAAAAGGGGTAAAGTTTTTAATCTGTTGGCCT
Organism: Schistocerca piceifrons; assembly: GCF_021461385.2. Classification (NCBI taxonomy): domain Eukaryota; kingdom Metazoa; phylum Arthropoda; class Insecta; order Orthoptera; family Acrididae; genus Schistocerca; species Schistocerca piceifrons. Next base: position 541,943,392 of record NC_060138.1, on the reverse strand, counting down.
AACCACCCGCAGCTTCCGCCCCCGCAACTTTTACCTTACCATTTACGACCATCCTATCCAGCTAACTAACACACTAAATTACCTTAGAATAACAATTAATCGCCGACTAACATGGAAGCCCCATCTTCTAATTATTCAACAGAAAGCCCACAACTGACTAAAATTACTGAAACTACTAACTGGCCGAACGTGGGGATTGAAACCTTCCACGATCCTCCACACCTACAAATTCCTCATCCCACCCATCCTCCGCTATGCAAACGTGACTTGGACTTCCACTCCTCCCTCCTTTTATCACGTCCTCCAGATCCTCGAACGCCATGGACTCTGTTTAGCCTTTCGGATCCGCTTATCCTCCCCCACCTGAATCTTCTAACAACTTATAATTAAATTCCCCGCTGTACTCTTCCAACTAGAACACCTCCGAGTATCGTATGTTACCCATAAACTTGACACTACCTACCCGCTAGTCCCCCCCCCCCCCCCCCTGCTCACTGGTCCTGGTACGCTGCCGCCGCGCCTCTACCACCATAGTCCCCCAACACAACACCTTCACACTCTTCACATTCTCTCCCAACGAAACTTTCATCGCCTTCCCATACCCAGTCATGAAATCCGCCGTTTATTTTTAAGTAAAATTTCTCTATGTATGTATGTATGTATAAACGCCTGAAGATGAACAAATGATGTTCGAAACGCGTTGCATTATGTTAGATTAAGCATAAAATAAAAAGTGACTGGTAGCAGAAACTTGAAATAAATAATTATTTATTCGTTTTCTTCCATAAAAAACTGTTTGCGAATTAGTTGACATTATACCTTGACTACTTAATCACGCATATGAAAGAAATTCTTACACACCAATGTTGTACCCTATGCTTTTGTGAGGTTGTCAATTTGGGGGTGGTTGAAGGGTGAAACAAATTAAAAGCCTGCACCAGGAACCAAACTACCTAGTTACGCACTGCCGTAAACGTGGCTGAACCAGAGTAAAATATTGCGTGTGTAGCTAACTAAATAGGTTCAAAATGTCTCTGAGCACCATAGGACTCAACATCTGAGGTCATCAGTACCCTAGAAATTAGAACTACTTAAACCTAATTAACCTAAGGACGTCACAGACATCCATTCCCGAGCCAGGATTCGAACCTGCGACCGTAGCAGTCGCGCGGTTCCAGACTGAAGCGCCGAGAACCGCTCGGTCACCGCGGCCGGTAACTAAATATGTAATTCGTTGTAGAGTTCCGTACAAGTTCGAAATTGATCATAGCAGATATCACCAAGACATTCAATATTATTTAAATAGGTCATAAGTCTTATCTTGAGATTATTAAAGAATTTGTATGTATATTAGAAGTTTTATAAAGTGAATGAGAAGTTCACTCACAGAAACAGAAACAAAGTTTGCATCCCATGATAATTTTAATTTTAGCTGAGTATATCTTCATTCGTGGTCATAACAACCTACTGAAAACAGATTTTACGTTTGGTGTTTTATGTAGCGCCGACTGTTATTATCGTCAGAGATTTAGCTTTCGCTCGGGTTTCTGGTTATAAGAAGAAGAGGAGGAGGAGGAGGAGGAGGAGGAGGAAGCAACCACGGCCTCCTTAAAGAACCACTCCTGCATTTGCCTGGAATGATCTGAGAAACCATGGGAAACCAAATTCGGTATGACCGGCCAAATAATTGAGCCCAGTATAATTGTGTAGTCTTCCGCGACGAGAGTCAGTGGACATAACTGTTTCCTGGGTATGGTACCGCGTTCATATTGTATAAAACTACTGCTGGACAAGGCCGCTGCAACCATGGCCGAAACGTTGATTTTCTCCAGTAGTAGTTTTATACTGTATGACGCGGTACCATATCCAGAAAACTTTTATGTCAATTGAGCCCAGGTTTTTAAAAATACATGGTGTCCATAAAGTCCCTTTACAACTTCAAAATTTTATTACAACGGTAGTTGTTGAAATATTTTAACAAAATTTCTTTTATAGTAAATACTGTTAACTAAAGTTTTTATATATACTAAAATGTTGTGTTTTAGGTACTCTGTTGACGGAAGGAACTGAATCTCTATAAAATGGCAACTCCTCAAGAGAAGGCACAATGTGTGTCCTGGTTTATTGAGACAAAATCGGATGCTCAGACTGAACGAAACTTCAGAACGAAGTATGGAAGTGATCCACCATCGCGCCCTTCAATCCGTGCATGGCACAAAAAGTTTATGGAGACAGGGACAGTGTTGTGTAAAGGGAGGAGCGGGCGACCAAGAACATCCGAGGAAAACATCGATCGCGTTTTAAATGCCTTCACTCGTTCACCTACGAAGTCCATGCGCACTGTTAGCAGACAGTTGCAGCTACCACGTTCAACTGTGCATAAGGTTCTCCAAAAGAACTTACGGCTGTACGCTTACGAAGTGCACCTGTTACAGACATTTGAGCCCAATGACAAGCCAAAACGGACAGAGTTTGCACTCGACATGCTTAGATGCCTTTCGGAGGATGAAGCATTCCTCAAGCGAGTTTGTTACAGTGACGAGGCAACTTTTCATGTTTCTTTGACATTAAGCAGACACAATGTGAGAATATGGGGCTCTGAACACCCCCATGTGGCTAGGGAGCTTCATCGGGATAGTTCAAAAGTGAATGTGTGGCGTGGAATCATGTACAACCGAATAATTGGTCCATTTTTCTTCAACGAGCCAACAATTACTGCAGCTGTTTACCTCGACCTCCTGACCGAATATGTAGCACCACAACTGACTGACTTACAATCAACTATCATTTTCCAGCAAGATGGTGCACCACCACATTGGGGACTGCATGTTCGTCGGTTCCTCAATGAACCATTTCCAGTCAGATGGATTGGGAGGGATGGGCCAATTCCTTGGCCACCGCATTCGCCAGATATCACTTCCTTGGACTTTTTTATGGGGGTATGTAAAACATATCGTGTATCAAACACAGACACGAGACGTTGCTGACTTGAAACAAAGGATTTGTAGTGCCGTTGCCACCATTGATGACGCTATTCTACAGCAAATATGGCAAGAAATCGAGTGCCGTCTTGATGTGCTTCGTGCAACTAAAGGCGCCCATACAGAGGTCTAGAAAACACTGCCAAAAAACTTGTATAAACACTGAATACAATAAAAGAAACGTTGTTATTATATTTCAACAACTGCCGGTGTAATAAAATTTTGTAGTTATAAAGATACTTTATGGACACCCTGTAGATTTCCACCACACTTTATCCAGGCTTTGGACTGGCTAAATAGCAAAATAAATTACTATTATTTAGGCGTGTTTATAATCAGCTAAAAGCATCAACGGTATACTTTTTTAAATTTTTTTATCTACAAGTTCCTGTCTGCATTTTGTGCATTTTTCTAGCTATAAACGTCTTCTGACAAACTCAGTCAAGTTTTTATAGGTAGGAGATAGCCTTCAAGTAAGCACTGATCCTACCATTCTCTGTACTTTTTTATCATTTTTTCTAACCTTTCGTACTGTTTCATTTAGACTGTAATTTTTTCGTTTACATTCCATGCTCAGCTTTGCCCTCATTAACGCGCAAGCTGAACTTTCTGCTTCTCTTTTCATAGCTTAATTACGTTACTGATGTTAGGATTTGGTTTAGTAAGCATGTTATTAATTTTGTGGTACTAGCCTTCTACAGCATTGCTCGTTCGAGGGCGCCATTTGTAGCAACTCCAAACGTTGAAAGGATTTTCTTCGTTTTCAAACCATTTGTCTACAAAGCAGTCAAACAACTCAGAAAGCCTGATAATATCCCGTGCCTATGAATGTATCTAGAGCAAACCATCACATTCATGTTCAGGCCTAGAAACGCCAACGCAGTTGCCCGCTTCTTCATTTGCTTTGTATTCATGAGTAAATACTAGTTCTTGCACTTCTCTCCAGAGAGACTTTTTCATGTGGAAATAACATCCATGGATTTCGGCTGTCGGTAGTACAACTTCGATCGCAGAAATCGCTGCTGATTCGGAGTCTACGGTCACTTTGTAGGTTTCCATTCTGGAATATTTTCCACCAAATTTCGGAAAAGACGCATGTATGCGTATTTTCTTTTGTTTGGCAGTAATATAAAGGCAACTCATTATATGTACTACCAAAGTCGATGTCAATGGTGTATATTTTGCAAAAATAACTGTTTGCTACAGCACTTGAACGTACCATCACTAAATAGGTCCTAGAGACTCTCCCTGCTTTTCCGCTAAAAACAATTATCCTTTTTCCTAATTTGTCGTCACTTAACAGAAAAGTGCTGCCTTCATTCACAGCCAGTAACTCTGCTTTAAGGTTAGTTTCTTCTCTTGTCTGCGGTTCTCTCTCATTCCACTGTGACTTTGCCCGCTGGTAGTATAAAGTTCATTTGGTTGCAGACAATCCAGCTCCTCTGAATATATTTTTGAGATAGAAGTCTCTTCTTCTCGTGCTCTTTTCTTCGCCTGGTTCATTGCCTTCCCTGTTTCCAACCGAGCGTCATCCGGAACTCCACGTTGACGCTCGAGTGGAAAAAGCACCGTCGAATCCTTGATTTTAAGCATTCCTCGGCAGTGGTCTTCTTTCTGTCTTGAACAGCGCCACCTCACAGTCCCATCTTCTTTCGTTTAAGTCACTTTGTAAGAATAACCTTCACAGTGGCAACATTGCTTACCGCGAATGGTCGTTGAAATTTCCGTATCGGAAATATTGTAACAGAAATACACAAGTCTCACGAGGTCAACTCTACGACAGCTGGAGCGGTACTAGGTGTTTGTTCAGACAATTGGCTAAAGTGGCAGAGAATGACTCATCGGGATGCAGTTCGGCTGTGTTTGGGGAGCATGTACTTTAGAGTAATTAAGACGGTCCGGGAGCAGGTAAGCCGTGACATAAAGGGAGCAGTTATTAGGCGCAGATTTCACAGATTTCTGGTTAGGCGCAAATTTCACTACAGGCAGTTTTCATCGATTCTTGATGCGGATCTGTATCGTTCTTCAGTCTCCCAAATCCCTCTTCCAAACATCCGGCCACACCAACACTCTCTAAGGCACTACCCCGACTGGTACGTCCCGTGAATACCACTATCCACTCAACACTTTACTCGTCTATATCTCTATCTTATTCAATCAACACCTCGTCTTTTTACCTTTCAACTTATGCAACTGTCCATTTTTCTTTTATGTTTTGTGAAAAATTCGTTTTCCATTTCATCTGTGTATAAAGTTTTATTAATCACCAATCACAATTTTGTATTTTAACTTGCGTAACTGAAGATCTGTCTTTTTATTGTGTCAGAGATTCATGTTTGTCTACAGCCATGTCCAGTTTTAAAATTTTTACTATCGGATGGCTGAAGAGCCGCGACTTGTATCCACTAACAGCGCATCCCTTGTCCATATTGTGTGAGTGGGACGAAATAACAATAATGGGAAAAAATTAATCTGCTGAGGAGTGGGTGCGAAACAGCTCACTGCTGAGCTCTCTATATTTACGAACACGTAAAGTGAGGTCGGTTGTAATTTGGGAAGATTTGACAGTGTATGTGCAAGAGACACATCGACGTCTCCTTATATTGTCTCTCAATTTAATAACCATTTTAATTTCAAAATATCACGGAAATGTAAAAATAAGAGTATTCTTGGAGAGTGAAGCACATCTCGCAGAACGTCTCTGTCTTTGGACGCATCGATAACGCAACGGATGTGGGGGCGGTGTGTGTTGACTGCCAAATCCGTCCGGTTTCCCTCCGCGTTATGCGGTTCACGAGTCCCGCGTTGAGGGCTTGCCGTTTCTTTCTTGTTAACACTTGAGCCGATACTATTTATCGAAACGAATTTCTATGAAAGCTTATTAAGAAATAAACCGGTGCTTACGTAGCGGTTGCGCTTCCCTTTGCTACCTGCAATGTTCGTTCACTGCAGCACGGTAGCAAGGAGAAGAATCGCAGCAGTAATGACCATGGAAAAACTCTTGGACATTGTCGTGGCAGGTACTCACTTGTATAATCTGTTACCGCGAGCCGGCCGCGGTGGTCTCGCGGTTCTAGGCGCTCAGTCCGGAACCGTGCGACTGCTACGGTCGCAGGTTCGAATCCTGCCTCGGGCATGGATGTGTGTGATGTCCTTGGGTTAGTTAGGTTTAAGTAGTTCTAAGTTCTAGGGGACTGATGACCTAAGATGTTGAGTCCCATAGTGCTCAGAACCATTTGATTTTTGTTACCGCGAGCTTCAGCCTAGTCCACCTAAGCAGCGGAGGGTGAAGGTTTGACAATGTTACCAGTCATGCTGGTAAATCGTCAGAAAAATCGTCAAACAAACGTAGGCCAAAGAACCCGAGGTACGACTTAGACAACATTTCTAGTTGGTGTGATGAATGGCAGCTAGCTCTAAATGCGGAAAAATGTAAGTTAATGCGGATGAGTAGGAAGAGCAAACCCGTAATGTTCGGATACATTATTACTATTTTCCTACGTGACACAATCAAGTCGTTTAAATATGTGGGCGTAACGTTGCAAAGCGATACGGAATGGAACTAGCATGTGAGATCTGTGGTAGAGAAGGCGAATGGTCGACTTCGATTTATTGGGAGGATTTTAGGAAAGAGTGGTTCACCTGTAAATGAGACCGCATATAGGAAGCGGGTGCGACCTATTCTTGAGTACTGCTCGAGTGTTTGGGATCTGTACCAGGTCGGATTGAAGAAAGACATCGAAGCAATTCTGAGGCGGGCTCGGGTTGGGGATTTTCTCTGCCCGGGGACTGGGTGTTTGTGTTGTCATCATTTCATCATCACCATCATTCGTGACAGTGGTTAGACTGGACTTTGTACAAAAATTGGGCTGTGTAAAAATTGGGAGTTTGTAGGAGCGCTGATGACCCCGCAGTTGAGCGTCCCACAAACATAACATCATCATCAGAGGAGGCCTGCTAGATTTGTTACCGGTAGGTTCGAACTGCACGTAAATGTTACGGAGATGCTTCGGGAACTCAAATGGGAATCCCTGGAGGGAAGTCGACGTTATTTTCGATAGAAACTATTGAGGAAATTTGGAGAACCGGAATTTGAAGCTGACTACCGAACGATTCTACTGCCTCCAACATACATTGCGCGTAAGGACCACGAAGATTAGATTCGTAAATGTAGGGCTCATAAGGATACATATTGACAGTTGTTTTTCCGTCGATCTGTTTGCGAATGGTAGTCACCGTACGGCGGCTTGCGAAGTACCTATGTAGATGTATTTGTACGTAGCTGTGGATTTAATATCCAACAGGCAGTTTACTCTACATGTAACCGCAACAGAATGGCACCCTGTAACACAACTGCTGCCATTCATCTTGTTACGATTTGAAGGCAACTGATACACAATTGCACATTCACAAATAGTTTCCAATAACCGCTATGAAAGGTTCCTTCTTGAAAATTCTCTTTCCTTGGTAAAACTCACAAAAACTGATGTTACATTGTTAGCGAGTATCTAGTGCCTGAGTACAATTGGTAGCTGATACTGCGAGTGAGTTACGGTAAACATATCCTCCAGAAAGGTAGACTATACCATGAAATGAATTAAAAATTTTATCTTGTTTATTGTTGAAGATTTTGCCGTCGTCATGTCTAGATACTGCTTCCGATTTCGAGACGGATTTCTTAACTGCTCCCAAAACCCATTTCGTTCATCATAGTAATTTAAAACAAGATTAAACACAAAGAAGTTGCACTTAATAATATACTGTTTCTATTCACCTGAAGTTACCTCATAGTTTATACTTCAAAGTGTTACCAACAGCAGTTTATACAACTGTTCTCAACTAACATACAATCTCCGAAGAAAGAATAGATGACTTCCTGTTTTCCTGTATTTTCTTCGAAGCATATCAAAACCACTTACTGCAAACCCTTGTGAAGAAGAAGGTGCCCTTGCAACACGCGCTCCTGCTTCGTATGCGTGAACCAACATGGCTATAAAATCATTACTAGAAGCATTTTACCAGAGGAGTGCGTAAATACTTAATATTACTGGCATAAAGTTGTTAAAATCTGTTATGTTCATTATACACAACACATGGTATACAATTTTTACAGCTGCAATTGTTATAAATACGTAGGCTACCACAACCCGTGTCAGTCTGATTAAAATCCTCCTGAATGTAGACGAGTGTGATGTAATGAAGCCTAATGCACATTGTCAGCTCTCTGATACCGGTGGGTATCGGCAAATTTCCTTCATAAGACAATAACCTGATGCAAAACTATTTGTACGTAAACGTCAAAAAAAAAAAAAGGCTCTGAGCACTATGGGACTTAACATCTGAGGTCATCAGTCCCCTTGAACTTAAACTACGTAAACCTAACTAACCTAAGGAAATCACACACATCCATGACCGAACCAGGATTCGAATTTGCGACCGTAGCGGTCGCGCGGTTCCAGACTGAAGGGCCTAGAACCGCTCGTCCACACCGCCCAGCGTAAACGTCATGTCTTGAGCTTTTCTGCTTACATTCTGTGTGAATAGAAACATAATTGTACATTTCATAAAATAATTTACGATATTTCCAATACTTTTGTTAGTACTTATGTAAAGAATGCATATGAGTTAATTTGTATACTGTCTTCGCCAGCGATGTAAATAATTCGATTGTTTGCCTGCAAATGTAATCACTGTTCTATATCGCTTTTCGGGAAGAGTAATTGTAAGAGAATCGTGTGAAGTAGTTTGTAAAGAGTAAACATGTTTACATTTGGTCGGAGTTTATAGTTTACGAGAGGAGATTGAAGCTGTTTTTTTTTTCATCTAGCTGTTTGAAGAGTTTAAGAATACTGAAGTTAAATGTGTGCTTATTTATTATTTTGTAGTTAGTGACCCGTTTAACTATTAAAATTCTGGAAAGTTCCGAACTGAAAAGTCTGGAGACCACAGTCATTCTCCGAAGACAAGGAAGCCAACACATAAAACCAGATAAGTACCAGAGACAAAGCTAGTTAATGTTAGCATGTCCAGTTTCAAAAATTCCAGAAATCGACAAACATCTGTAGTTCGATATTTCCACGGAGGTTTTCCATTTTATTGAAAGAGGTGTGTTACACGAGTCATCTTATAAAGTACTTAAAATACTAAATAAACTGGTGTATTGGTCCTCTCGCATTAAATGTGACCTACTTTCCTATTCATAACGAATCTTACTCTCGTTATACCATTCTCTGATGCTGTTGATGATACGCCATACTCGTATGATCAGAAATCCTTGTCTTATATTTCACTTTACTCATCCCATCATATCTAGACTGAGCTTTTCTGATTTTTTAGCTTCCCTACCACGGTCAAAGTTCTAGCATTCCAGTCTCTGACTCGTAGTACGTTATCCTTTCGTTGGTTATTCGGTTTTTTTCCCTCATGGTTACCTCCCCTCCCGGAGATAATCTTTTGCCAATGGAGAGTTCATTATGACTTTTTTTCAGTTGCAGGTCACATGTCCTGTGGATACACATTGCTTGTCTTGATCGCAGTGGTTTACAATGCCCTTTGCATTCTGATGCAGTTGATCATTACTGATTCTTTCCCCTTTTAGGAGAAGAACAAGAGGTTGCCCTGAAACTCTGTTCTGTCCTCCGCGCTCCTTGTCTATGTCGTTGGCAGAAGGAGGGTGACTCACACCGGGAGCCTTCGGCTGCCATTGATGATCATTTTAATTCAAAATTTAAGCAGTGGCTTGGTTTCGATTACTGCGCTGCACCTAAACACTTACGGTAAGCCGGCGTTCCGGCCGCGTTTGAGCGGCGTTCCTCAGGACAATGATTTCGTTTTATTTGAGTATTTTTAGCACTTTATAAGATGACGCAGCAGCACAGAAGAATTTTAATGAAATTGTGGCTGTGTTTCATATACATTAAACGATAACGCATACATCTGAATTTTCATTACAACAGAAGTGAAAGACTGATATTTTCCCCAAAACCACAGGATACTTACGATTCCGGTTCTCTGATAATTTTTTACGATACTATGAAATTATCGAGTAGTTTACGTCAATACCCATACCACAGGTATCGAACAAAAGTATCGATACGCAAATCAGAAATAATACAACGTTCTTGGTGGGTAGCAGGCTTAGACAGTCTGCGCCCCTGGTACCGAGTGTCTTCGCTGACCGTGACAGTGGCGTCTTGAGAAACTGATTCATTATTTCGAAAGTTGAGTTCTACGTAAAGAATAAAAGCTCTGTCATGTTCAAAGTAAATCACAGTGTGGTTAGCCGCAATCAAAGGCTTTCTGGTAAAGGAAATAGGCGATTTGACACTCTTTCCCCGTGCATAGAAGGAGTGTCGGCAAACACTTATCGTCGTTCGCTTAAGTTATATTTCTCAAAGGAGAGTGCGATTCGCTACAAGTCAAAATTCATATATGGAATATGTTGGTATTAAGCTCTCAACATGACAGTTTTACTTGATAAAGGAAGCAGTATATGAACTGACAGAACCAAAGGAATGGCTAGTAGATAGAACGCATGAGCAATATAAAAAAATACAAAGATTAAACTAATAATGTTCATTACAACAAGGAACATAGCTTGTGTCAAGGTATAATCAGGAAAGATAAAATGGAGAGGAGGAATTGTTCTGTTAATGAAGCAGAAGATCAAGTATTTTAAGAAAAGGAAAAATTAGTGATCGATATCAAGAGCAGTATCAGAGGTATTTTTATAAATTAGAGAATAAACCTGAGAACTCTTGTAAAGGATACAGTTCCAGATAGAGTGCATTTCAAACAGCGGATTGAATGGAAGTAAGGTAACGGTGATATAGACGACAAAAAAGTGGAAACTATATAAATGTGAAAATTACAGTACGTTGAAAGAATTGAAAAGGTAGTATTGTTCATTGGCGACGTACGACATTCAAGGTGAGCAGTTCCTTGTTGTGCGCTAAAGCGAACGAGTAAACAGCCACTAATGACCCCGTCGTCTGTGGGTCATTAAGACCTAACCTTCCTTCCATTTGTTTCTAGTGTCAGATGCTCTTTGTCGGTATGAGACAACGATAGCCTGGCGTTGAGCGACACGAACAGTTGTTTGTTCAGATTAAAAGTGGAGGCGGCAGCAACAGGTACGCATTTAAATTTAGCTATCAACCTGCCAAGAGCACTCATAATGGCATATGACTTACGGAAGGCCGGGGAAACGTAGGAGCTTTTGCGGCCTACTTGGCATAGCCGTTCCTTTTAGAGGACGAGCGAGACCTTGCAGAAGCGCCCGTTTGTTGTTGCAGACGTGGCGTTAAAACAAACAGGACGGGACGGTGGCGCTTGTACTGGCCTGGGAACGACGCGTGCAGCCTTTATCTGTGCGCCTCCACGCCCGCACGTGTCGTAAGCGGTGGACGGAGCAGAGTCCAAGTTCCGCGCAGGCAGCAAAAGATTTCCTCGCTGCCGGCGTACTTTGAGTCTCCGGGTAGACGCACGGTCCTTTTTACTACTAGTATCACAGTCCGCCTCCCACGGTTCGATGACGTAATCTTGTATCCTGCTCCAACGTTCTGTAGCACACACAATGCGTCAGGCTGCGGCTTGCGGGCGGCGGAAATCACACTGAACTAGATTACGCCTTCGTCTCGGTGTGTTTTTTTAGATTACTTTGCCATTTCTGTTTTACAGTTATTTACGCCTTTGACAAGTTACACTGAGGCGATAAAAGTCACGGGATAGCGTCATACACATGTACAGATTACACTAATATCTCGTGCACAAGGTAGAAAAGGGCTGTGCGTTGGTAGAGCTGTCATTTGAACTCAGGTGATTCACGCGAAGAGGTTTCCGACGTGATTATGGCCACACGAAGGGAATTAACAGGCGTTCAACGCGCAATGGTAGTTGGCGCTAGACGCGTGGAAAGTACAGTTTTGGAAATCGTTAGCGAATTCAATATTCCCAGGTCCACAGTGTCAAGAGTGTGCTGAGAATTACAGATTTCAGGCATTACCTCTCTCCACGTGCAACGTTCGCCAACGGTCTTCACGTAACGACCGAGAGCAGCGGCGTTTGCGTTGAGTCGTCAGTGCTAATAAACAAGCAGCACTGTGTGATATGCGATCTGGAATTCCATCAGTACTATCTGATGATGGCGGAACGGTTGTTCGCCGAAATATCACGAACCTTTGACGATTGCATCTGGGAACCTTGGAAGCAATACTTCGTGAAATAACTGCAAAAATCAGTGTGGCACGTACGACGAACGTATCCGTTAGAACAGTGGGACTCAATCTGACGCTAATGGGCTATGGCAGATTTTTGCTAACAGCACGACATCGCCTGCATCACTTCTCTTGGGCTCGTGACCATATCGGTTGGCCCCAAGACGAGCGGAAAACGGCCAAATGAGCTCCGATTTCAGGTGTAAAAGCTGGTGGTAGGGTTCGAGTTGAAAGTTTAGTTGTAAAAAAATTGTGAAAGTTTTTGTATAAAAAAACTGTGATTAATAATAGACTAGTGAACGACGTACGGAAATGTGTAAAGCTCTCTCTCTGACAATATTATTTTTATCTATACTTTTTCTCTAAATATTGCAAGGCAATCTAGTGAAACTTTAGTATCAATGCCACAAAATCTGACATGTACCCGTAGAACTTGAATTATGAAAACCCTTATTCCGACATGTCAGCATTCTGATAGAGGACAAAACAGAAATTTATTACTCTTTCTATAAACCATGAAAAATCAATGCTCAGGTATTTGACTGCAATTTTTTAAAAACACTCCCTAACGTCTCCTAAAAATTATACTGCAGTGCTCCTGCACGCAGCAAACAACTTTCTGCATCTGCAACTGCGTAAATATATTGTCTCCAGGAACGTGCTTAAATAATTCAAAAGAAATACTGCGATCCATGCAGAGTGCAACGCTTGGTCACAACTACTGATGCAACTGTTCCTATGTTTTATTTTAAAGACGTTAAATGATCAGAAGGGATTTAGTCAACAAGCCTTAAGCAGTGTAAAAAATGAAAAGAATCAATAAAAAGTTTCAATTTACTGTTTTCTGTTAATTGATGATTCATACACTGATGAACTTCGTTCAGATCTTTATTTACCTTGGACAGTTTGATTAGTAAAAACTTTAATTATTCGACAACGTCCATAATGAATAATCACGTCCCGCGAAGCCATGGACCCAAGTTGTCAGCAGTGCAATGTGCAAGCTGGTGGTGGCTCCATAATGGTGTGGTATGTTTTCATGGAATGTATTGAGTCCTGGTTATGTTCGGCTACTTGGAGACCATTTGTAGCCGTTCATGGTCTTCATGTTCCCAAACAATGACGGAAATTTTACGGACGGCAGCGTGGCATGCAACCGGACCACAATTGTTCGCGATTAGTTTGAAGAACATTCTGGACAATTCAAGCGAATGATTTGGCCACCCAGAAAGCGCGGCATGAATCTCATCGAACATTTATTGGACACAATAGAGAGGTCAGTTCGTGCACAAAAAAATCCACCATCGGCGACTCTTGCGTAACTATGAACGACTATAGAGGCAGCATGGTTTAATATTTCTGCAGGGTACTTACAATGAGTTGTTGAGTCCATTCAACATCGAGATGATGCACTACGCTGGGAAAAGGAGGTCCGACTCGATACTAGGAGGTATCCATGACTTTTGTCACCTCAATGTACAGGTAACTGTAAAATGTTAAAATAATCTGTTATGTCCTCTTCATTCAGAATAAAGTAGTACTCCTGTGTCCTATGTGAAAATAAATTAGAGCCAGTGCATTAAACTGATGTACAGTGTTGGCCACTGAAACTGATGCGTCAAGAAGGATAGCAAGTAACGAAATTTTACTTAATAGGGCGTTGGTTGGTGACAATCTCATTGCAGTTAGGCGCTCCCATATCGCCCCACAATGAAGTATATATTGTTTTGGTAGCACACATTTCACTGCGTTTCCGAAATGAACTTGCGTTTCCCTTTATAAAATATATCAGTCAATAGCATAACGTGATTAGGATGTCTGGCTGAAATCTCCACTATACGTAACTTTTCTTGTTTTTGTAACAAAACAATTAAAGTGCTTGGCTCAGAAAAATCTGCTGTCAAGGTGAAATACCGGTATGTTTTCTGATGTTCTAACGATAAATATAATCAGTCACAACCTCGTGGCATTCGTCGTTATCGTGCAAAGGAAACTACAGAAGACTTATAAAGTCGCAAACTGATAGAATTCCTCTGGAACCATTCAGATAGTAGATCAGCTCCATTACTCAGTCGAGCAATTCAGTTCTAAGGCAGCAAATGCCGCATACAGGGTGAATCAGAAAGCCAGCGACAAACTTTCAGAGGTGGTAGTATGGATCAAAACAAGAAAAAAACCTAGTGGATATGGGCTTTAAAATGCTTTAAGAGCTATGTGAATTTTTCCGTAGAAGAGATCTATTTCCTAGTATCGAAGACAAACAAGTCCTCACACCTCTTAAGGTATGCACTTCAGAGCCATGTTTACAGGACATATTCTCCTTCTTTGGAGCCATACTACCTCATAATATGAAAAGCAAGGAGCTTTCAGTTGAAAAGATGTTTCTCTGGAGTAAGAATTCGTAACACAGTCTGTATTTGGTATTACATCTGTGTCTAGATGACAAGAAGCACTATAGTGGTACAAGAGGTGTGAAATTCTCAGGGAGTCTTGTGATACACGCAATGAACAATAACTAAGAAGGAATAGTAAGAATGGAAGCCTAAGAACGAAGAGGTCGGATCAAAAAGGACGTGGAACATGGATGTAGTACAATGAAACGCCAAAGAAACTGGTATAGGCATCCATATTCAAATATAGAGAAATATACAGAGGCAGAATACGAGCTGCGGTCGGCAACGTCTATATAAGACAGTAAGTGTCTGGTGCAGTTGTTAGATCAGTTACTGCTGCTACAGTGACAGGTTATAAAGATTCAAGTAAATTTGAACGTAGAGTTAGAGTCGGCGCACGACGGTTGGGACACAGCATCTCCGAGGTAGCGATGAAGTGGAGATTTTCCCGCATGACCATTTCACGAGTGTACCGTGAATATCAGGAATCCGGTAAAACATCAAATCTCCGACATCATAGCTGCGGCTGGAAAAAGATTCTGCAAGAACGGGACCAACGACGACTGAAGGGAATCTTTCAACGTGACAGAAGTGCGACCCTTCCGCAAATTACTGCATATTTCAATGCTGGGCCACCAAAAAGTGTCAGCGTGCGAACCCTTTATCGAAACATCATCGATATGGACTTTCGGATCCGAAGGATCGCTCGTGTACCCTTGATGACTGCAAAACACAAAGCTTTACGCCTCGCAGGGCCCGTCAACACCGAAATTGGACTGTTGATGCCTGGAAACATGTTTCCAGGTCAGACGAGTCACGTTTCAAATTGTATCAAGCAGTTGGACGTGTACGGCTATGGTACAACCTCATGAATCCATGGACGCTGCATGTCAGCAGGGGACTGTTCAAGCTGGGGCAGGTACAGTTGGAGTTATATGGGATCTCTGACGTCTAGATACCACTCTGACAGGTGACACGTTTGTAAGCATCCTGTCTGATCACCTGCATCCGTTCACATACATTGTGCATTCCGACGGACTTGAGCAATTCCAGCAGACTCCCTAGACGTGAACATAATTGAGCACATCTGGGATGCTTTGCAACGTGCTGTTCAGAAGAGACCTCCACCCCCTCGCACTCTTACACATTTATGGACAGCCCTGCAGAATTCATGGCGTCAATTCCCTCCAGCACTACCTTAGACATTAGTCGAGTTCTTTTGCGTGCTCGCGGGGGCCCTACACGATATTAGGCAGGTGCACCAGTTTCTTTGGCTCCTCAGTATATTTCTCCTCTGCTTTTAAACCTATAATGGCTCTAATAAAACTACGTACACAAATTGTTGGGGAATATTTAGAGAGGAAACAATTTTTTATGTGTGAAAAACGTCACAGGTGTCCCACTTCCCCACTAGATGTCCTTGACTTACCTTATGTCAACGTTCACGGCTTCTTTTGACTGCCAGCAGCCACAGTGGCCATGCCTGGGAGTTGGAAAATCCTAAGGCAACTCGTATGTTCTACCATTAACAGAGATTTACTACAAATGTGTGGCCTGGTATTTTTTACAGAACATCTAATTCGGCCGTACCTCAAACCTAACACTGTCGGTGGAGGAAACTGCGCTATCTTTCTCCGTGAAATGTTGGAGAAAGTCGCGCTAGCAATCACACAACGATTACGTTGACAGCATGACAGCGCCCCACCACCCGTTGCAGATGACGTCAGAGACCATTTAGACAGCCTTTTCCCCAATTGTTGCATTAGGAAGGGTGCACCAGTACTGTGCCCACCACTTAGTGAACCTTAGTGAAGGAGACAACGATGGGCACTCTACACGAGCTGCTTGCCCGTTTGGCTGTAGCTTATAACTGCCGTCTATTATCATTTGAATTTATCTCACAACAAGAAGATAATGAAATCTCTCTTTTATAAGTTGCAGTACTATTTCAAGAGGATCAGCTATAAATTCATCGCAGTTGAAAAAACGGTTATCTAAATTGAATATAATCTCTTGGGTTCAGCGTTGAATGACTAGAAATGACTGCAGACAATATTTTTCGCTTTACTCATATCCAGATCAAATTATTTTCTTTCTTAAAACACACTGATTTCTGTACAAACCAAAGTTACTGAGTAGCTTCGGCTTGTGTGATTGCGTTTCAAAAATGTATCTCTTGCAAAATTCTCTACACCGTGTAACCCAATAAAGCACCAGACTTCGAAAGCAAATAAAGTATGCTCAGGTTCTGTCAAACGGCAGATACAAGTATCGGCTATTAATTATGGAAATGAGTTAATGGTGTCACGTAAAATCACACTAACTTCCACTAACACATTTACAATGGTCACTTTTAGCTTTAATGTTTCGGAACATTCAAGGGTAGGAAATGAAGTAAAGAAGGTTGAAAGAATCTTTTCAGACGTTATTGTTGCAATTAGAATCAGACAATTACATTCATCAGAACAAAGGTAGCAATCGCAGTGGTAATCGTAAAGACAGACTGAAGAGAATGCGAATGAGAGAGTAATGAAAATGAACAAGCCTTTGTCGTGAAAAACTATATACACGGTGATTTTTTCCACCGTGTGCCAACTCTGGGAATTGATCGATGAGAGGATACCGAACAAAAAAGGTTTAATGAACTTATGTCTGGAAATGCATGGTTTCCATGCTAGAGACCGGTGAACGAGCAGGCCATGCAACTGGACCCGCTCGTCCGATCCATCGACCAGGGAAGACACGATTGAGATGTGCCCGGACGTTCGGCGAAACGGGCTGGAGCACCGTCATGTAGCAGTCATATAACCCTTCGAATCGTCAGTGTCACTTCTTCCAGCAGAGGAGGCAAAGTCGCCCACAAGAAAATCCGGTAGTTGCGGCATGTTACGCGACATGGAGGGAAGACTGATCCCAAAATACGGTCGCCAATTATCCCAGGCCACACATTCCGGCTTCACCGATGCTGGCGATTCGCTGTCACCATTCTGTGGGGGTTCTGCAGACTACCCCACAGACAACTGTTATGAAAGATGAAGAGACCACTCCACGTAAAAGTGACCTCATCTGTGTATACGATGGATGACACAAATCCCGGAATTGTGGTTGCTCGGTGAAGAAACCAGTAACAAACTACTCCCGATGTGGAAAGTCTGTCGCTAGTAAGCCCTGCACACGCTGTAAGTGATAATGGTAACAACTGTCGGAGAGAGTGTTCCACACGGTCGACTGGCTTACCCTGTACTGACGGGACAACTGCCTGGAACTGACACGTTCCACAGTGTTAATCACATTTCCCTCCAAGTCCAGTGTCCGAACATTTCGGGTACGTCCTTCATTATTTCCTGCTTTCTGAAACGATCCTGTCTCGGACAAACAGCGAAACACTGTTGCAAACATTGAATGCTGTGACTGTTGTCGGCGGGGATATGTCTCCTGATACAACCTTGCTGCCCGTTGCCCGTTGCCATTTGCCTTTCCATGAGTAAACACCATGTCGGTAAGCTCTCGATTCGAATACGAAACTATTGTGTATAACAGAACATGGTGAGTCTGCAAGAGAAGTGAATCGGACACATTACAAATGACTATGGCATGAGTGGGCGCCAGGACATGACGTATGAGGAACAGTGCCACCCTCTCGGTGGAAACCATGCAGTCTCTTTAACAAAGTATGACTAAATATATGACCTCCATCATGGTAACATGCTTTCCGGACATAGGTACATTAGATCTTTTTTGTTCCGTATCCTTTCATCGATCAGTCCCTAGAGTTTGTGCACGGTGGAAAAAATCACCCCGTGTTTCTGGCACATGAAACAAGCCGGAGCGCTAGCTCCCTGCTGTAAGCTTAGACAAACATGTCGCTTTACATTAGGGCTGGCCAACCCGCGGCCCGTGGGGCGCTAATTTTTGGCCCGCGGAGCTGATTACGTGAAAGAAAAATTTAACTTTTAGTTCACGTAAAACCCCCAAAAGAGCATTCCATCAAGCGTCTTTCGCATCATATCCAATTACAATAGGAATATCTCAGATCATTGATTCAAATAACGTTGTATTTTCGTCAATATTCCTGCCGGAAAAGAATCACTCTGTTGGATTTATTGTGAAAAGCCCCCACGCCATCTTGAAGGAAATATAGTTTGCCTTGGCGATACGTAACCAACAATTAGCAGTAGTATGGTTTGCGAAAGCGGATACGTTTATTGCGCTGCGCGAGTGCCAGACGTAACCGATAGTTCCGTATTTAATTTTACTGCAAACTCACAACACTATCGAACGTAAAGTTACGGCTCTTCACGTGTATACGTAGTGCACATTCAATCGCGAAAGACCTATCATCATTTCAGATCAGTAAAACCAGCTTTTATCTTTCAGTTAATCTGTAATGCTTGTTTTCTAATTTTAATAGGTTTGCATTTATTTTCTGTATTCAGTTATGGTGAGTAGGGAAACCAATCGACATCAGTATCGTTTCTGCCACAGTACCTTCTTTTAATTTCAGTAGTACAAAATAAATAAGTACTTAAGTGTAATAACGTGTTTTTACTGATGATATTGAAGGATTCCACATTACAAAGGTAGGAAAGGGATCTTCCTAGTGCAGCTTCATCCACCTGTCTTTCTCCGTAATCTACAGCAACTAATAATGTTATCTACTTGAAATGTAGAATGAAACGGGGGTCGAAATTTTAAAGCAAGACTGCAAGGTTGAGTGAAGCATATATAATTTTTATATTCATGTTACATGACGTTCAGAACTAAAATATCAGTTTCCTAAAGCACTCCGAATACTACTCTCAAAGTTCTCGAGAGAACAGGCTATGAAGTTTCCCAAGTGCCTGTATTACTCAAATGAAATAACAACAACGCGACGGACATTGTAGCTATGTATTATGGTGCTAGCCTTGCCTATGGAGGATCGGAGTTCGCTTCCCACGTGGGTTATATTTTTAAAGATAGGTAGTTGCATAACTGTTACATATTTTTAAACATAGTCGCACGGTCTACAAGCATTTCCGTGAATTTCATAAAGATTGAAAAAAAGCGCTGGAGACTGGTAATTACTGGATTGCTTGTTCGAATCTAGTTTCAGTCATTACTTTTTTAGTGTGTTTTCGTTCAGTTTGCACACCTACGTCACATAAACATATGCTAATTAGCACATATTTAGTTCTCATTTTTATGAAAAATGCACATCTTCTTATTTCTAATTACATATCGTACACAAAAATCCAGCTTTCATTGCAGATATAAATCCCTAATCACAGATCCTTTATACGTAAGGTTGTTTTAAAAAAGAAAAAGATTTCAGATTATTTTTTTCCATCTTCATGTACCTCATGCTTCACAGAAATGTCCGTGAAACTTCAACCTTTCTTTGAAAATTTACCACAACTGGAAATTGAAGGCCACCCTGTGGCAGTTCCGCATCCTACCACAGAGCCACACAGCCCATCAAAACAGTCACCTTGGTTTACGGTGTTAAACAACTTCGGGGAACTTTAAAGTAGATTTTTCAGGTAATTTTTGAGTGTTGCATCGAACTACTTTAGGTAACTGATATTTGATTCTGAACTTCACATACCGCATACATAAAAAATTACAAACTCCGATTACCCTGTGGTCTCTTTGTCAGTTTCCGACATATGGTAAAAAATGTCTGTTTCAGTTCAAGATGTAATTTTGGTATGGCATCAACTAGTAAACAATTACGATCTAAGACGAGGAAAGCTAAGATAGTTGAAAACTTTTCAAGAGAAAGGACTGTAAACTATTTTTTAAGGAATATAAAATAAAACCCATATGAATCCGTATCGGTTCCAAAAGAGTGTGACATCAAACTGCATTACGAGATTAAACATGCAGTTATGTTTGAGAAGTACAAGGGAAAATTTCGAAAACACCAGGTAAACGCCTTAAAAAGGAAGCTTTCTGCTCAACAGCAAATATTTACTAGGGCGAATTCAGAGTCAAATGCTACAGCTCTGATATTGGCAAAAAAATTCAAAGCCGTATTCAGATGGCGAAACGGTTAAGGAAATTGCAGAAATTGTGTATCCAGAGACAAAAAGGGGTTCCTCAAAACTAAGCGTGCCTAGTCAAACTATTACTCGACGTGTGGACTACGTTGGAAGAGAAATTGAAATTAATTTAAAAAGTCGTGCGTCTGAGTTTATATTTTATTCTCTAGCTTTGGATGATTGCCCAGGTATGGCGGATATCGCCCAAGTGGCGGTTTATGTCAAAGGTGTTGATGCCCACTGTAATAAAACAGAAGAATTAGCGGCATTATAGCCACTTAAGGATACCACGAAATCACGATATTTTGTTGGAGCAGTTATATTGACATTGAGTCGCTTTCCGTTAGAACTTAACAACATATCGGGGCTATAACGGATGGCGCTCCAGCAATGGCTGGGAAGCACGAAGGTTTAGATCGATTGATTGAAAACGAGGCCCGCAAAGTTGGCAAAACATCTATGCTAAACTTTCATGGCATTATCCATCAAGAGAATTTATGTGCCAAGTCTACCTCAAAATGGGTCATGTCAGGTATGTAGCTGTCAACAGAGTATACTTTATTAAGTCGAAAGGACTGAACCACCGTCATTTCCAAGGATTACTGAAGTCATTGGAGTCAGAGAACGTATGGTACAAAAATGAGCTCTGAGCACTATGGGACTTAGCTTCTGAGGACATCAGTCCCCTAGAACTTAGAACTACTTAAACCTAACTAACCTAAGGACATCAAACACATCCATGCCCGAAGCAGGATTCGAACCCGCACCCGTAGCAGCCACACTGGCCGGCCGTATTGTACAGAAGTATGATGATCAATCAATGTTGGAAGCAAGAAATACAATCATTATTTAGATGCAAGTCAAAGAGACTCATGGTGTTCGAGAATAAAGAATAGCTTTCCGACTTTCCATTCTAGGTCGATATAACTAGCCAGCTAAATGATGTTAATACTCGATTCCAAGAAAAAGATCAGCTAATTAACGTCATGCCTGAACTTATTTCCGCATTCCAAACGAAACTTGGAATCTGAGAACAATAGATACGAAAAAAAAATTTCACACCTTTTTCCTCCTTCATCAAACCAATCGGACGTCACATTGGCGGCAGCGATTAAATGCTTGATATCTAAATTCAAATACGAATTCGAAGACCGACTTCAAGATTTTGAGAAACATTGTCTGCTTCTTTCTGTATTTGCTACGCCATTCTCCGTAGACATGAGTTCACTACCGGGACATTTACAAATGGAATACTGCGAAGTGCAATGTGATACACAGTCAAATGTGAAAGTTAATTAGGTCGATTTGGAAGAGTTCTATAAAACATATTTGGATAAGAAGAAATATCCAGCGCTTTACAAACATGCTTTAAAAAATTCAGTATTTGGAAACACGTGTATGCACAGCATTTTTGTCGGATGAATTACATCAAACCGCAAATGAGAACACGAATTACTGATGTTCATCTGGGAAACTCTTTGCGTGTAGCAATAACTTCAGTTGACATCAATACTGACTCGCTAAGTT
Organism: Schistocerca piceifrons; assembly: GCF_021461385.2. Taxonomy (NCBI): domain Eukaryota; kingdom Metazoa; phylum Arthropoda; class Insecta; order Orthoptera; family Acrididae; genus Schistocerca; species Schistocerca piceifrons. Next base: position 541,921,253 of record NC_060138.1, on the reverse strand, counting down.
CAGCCAAACAGCGCCAGACATCCAACTAACATTGTATTTCATTAAATTGTACAATAAATGTTCTTTCCTCAGATTTTTTTATTTTCTTTAATAAATGTATTAATATTTCTTGCTTGTTTTGGTTCACAAAACAAAAATTGGTAATGCAGCCGCGGGGAAATCCCCCCTCAAAAATTTGGCCCGCCTGCCGATGGTGGACAGTTGGGAATGTGGGTCTCACGGGAAGCGTGCAAGGGATAAGTCCCTGCAGTCGCGCTCTTCATCTATGTCCTCGGTGGCTCAGCTGGAGCCGGCACGGTAAGCACAGCGTGTTCGGTCAGAGGGCTGCGTGCTCTCTGTAATAAAAAAAACTGAGTGAAGGAATCGACGATCAGCTTGAACGGTCGTCTTGTGACGTCCGCCCAGACCAAACGCAACGACCTACATCGCACAAAATGAAAAAAAAAAAGATGGACAGAGCGTCTGCCATGTAAGTAGGAGATCCCGGGTTCGATTCCCGGTCGGGACGCCAATTTTCAGCTGTCCCCAAGGAGGTATATCAACAACACCTGTCGGCAGCTGAGGGTTTCAATTATCATTTGTTACTGTAGAATGACTTCGAAAATTTTCTTTCTTAAATTACTGAGCTGTTCATAAGGAAGCGCCAAAAGCTATACTCATTGTTCTAGAGACACCTCGTTGTTTTGAGAGTGTTAGACAATCGTTACCACGCAGATGCTAGTTGTGAGCTGATGTAAACGGACGACATCTTCAGTAATATCTTTAAAACAACATTCCTAACGCGGCAGTTTGAACACTGTCTCTGAACATTAATTGGGTCGAAATCTTCATGTACTCCTGTCGGAGAAACAGTGCACACAGCAAAAGATATTTATTTTTACGTCCTCTAACCACTCTAAAATTCTGAATAAGTAGTCTTTTACACGCTGTATAAAGAAGATTCAATGAAGCAGATAAATGAAAAGTTCAAGAGTGGGATTAAAATTCAGATTGAAAGAATGTCAATGATAATATTTTCTGAAGATAAATTCATTCTCTGTGAAACTAGCTTAGAATTACAAGCTCTGTTGAACAGAATGAACAGTCCACTGAGAATTTTATGTTAATTAAGAGTAACAAAAGAAGTAGAGGAACATCTGAAATGCGAAGCAGATGGGATGTAGAAATTTTGCAAGGTTGGGAATCATTTTAGGCATGGTGGACGCAGCAAGAGATCAGAAGAAGGAGACTAACACAGGCAAAGTTTCTTACCAGAGGAAGTCTACTAGTATCAAAAAATAGGCCTCAACTTGCGGAAGAAATTACTAAGAAAGTGCGCCTGGAGCAGAACATTGTATGAAATGGATAACGGACTATGAGAAAACTATAAAAGTGTGGGATTGTAAAAGGGTGACGAAAGATAAGTGTATCGATAACAAATCAAATGGGTTTCTTTACAGAATTGACGAGAAAAGGAACATGTGTGAAACGCTAGGTAGAATAAGGAACACCACGGTGTTACATCATGTGTTAAAAGCAAGAAATAATAATATCCGTGGTACTGAATTGATACGTACGGGCCAAAAATTGTAGAGCTACAAACACATGTAATATTTGCAACAAATAAAGGAGGCTGTTGGCGTAAATGTTACTCTGAGATGAAGAGATTTGCACAGAAGATGAAATTATCGTGGGAAGCTACAAACCAGTCAGGAGGCTAACGATACAGCCCCCCCCCCCCCCCCCCTCCCAATCCTATTACCGCCGCCAACCCTCCGTTCATCAGTGAAAACTACGAGGGACATTCAGTAATTAATGCAACACATTTTTTCTGAAAGCAGGTTCGTTTTATTCAGGATTCCAGTACATCATACTATTCCCCACTCTTCTGGTTACAAAACCCTATTTTCCGACATATCTCCGTTCAAAGTGACGGCCTTATTCCACCTTACTGGGAGGGCCCGCACGGTACCACTCTACTGGTCGACGTCGGAGCCAACGTCTTGCTACGTCAACAACGTCCCCGTCACCCACGTACTGCTTTCCGCAGAGTGCATTCTTGGTTGGTGTTTACGATCTTCTGTCAGGTGGCGAGGAATCCAGTGGGAACACAGCTTTGAGTACCCCAACTGGATTGACGAGTGTGTCAGCGCTAGCTGTAGAGATGACAAGATGTGCGGCGAGGTGTTTGATTGTGATCCGACGATCACCTCGAACGAAGATATCTGTACGTTCCAAAGTTGCAGGAGTCGAACAGGTTTGCGCGACCTAATTGCGACGATGACACACATCTCGCCCAACGACGACACACATCTCGCCCAACGACTCACCGCGCTTTTGTTCAATCCAGGTCTCCATAGGCATTCTGCAAAAGCCTACGAATATTTGCGATGCTCTAGTTTTCCGTCAAAAGAAACTTACTGTCAGCTCTTTTGTTGGAACGCACCTTTGTTACTGATGCCATTCTGAAGGCTACGGGAAGCGCTGCCACCTGTCGAAACTTGCTGAAACTACAGGGGTCGAAGCGAGAACATTCCAAGATGTCCCACAACAAATTCTATATTTTGTTCAACCAAGTAGGCCGAAAAAAAAGTGATGCATTATTTATTGAACGCCCCTCGTAAAATAATGCAATAATATGGTTAGTTATAGTAAGATTGGCTTAGCATTTGTATGGCAGAACGACTGGTGAGGGAATTCCTTCCTTCATGCGCTAACTAGTATCTGATTTCCACCGACCTTTCTTTGACTGTCCACTCGCAAGCGGAACGTCATCTCTGATGTGGGTCGGGGCACAGATAAGCCCTCCGGATGGCAACCATGAGTCACGCTGAGGCAGCCTCGCAAAGCGCCAGCCGTACCGTCAGACTGTCGCACTGCCCACGTTATCAGCGATAAGGGACCCACACCGCAAAGCCGGTCTACACCTGTAGAGATGCGAGAGGTTCGCGTGTGACGGTGCCAGGTGGCGGAGAACCGAGGAGCCAGTGGATTGGCGAGAGCTGTGCAATCTGGCCCTGCATTTTTGTTCTAATACACGATAGATCGCTTGCACAAATCCGTGAAATATGAGTAGTGTTTTTCGCAAAGTGTAATGAACCAAAAACTTAAAAACATTCATGTTGGATCACGTTCTCTTTTTCTCTTTACTGTTAATTCAAACCCTCCTCCCTTCTTTCCTTTTCCCCCATACGTTCAGGAGGTGAGCTGTCTGTCAGCTCTTCTTTCTGCTCTTTATCCAGCAAGACTTGAAATGTGTAAAAAATAGTTAAAAGGATTCAAATGCATAAAGTTACAGTAGCGATGAATTTGAGTTTCTTCTAAAGGATGAGTACATAAATAAAACATTTGGCCACTGCTTTTTTGGTTATTATCGCATAGCACGAACTGGGACCGTTAGAAAGTGGGGATCGCCGAATAATGAGATTTGAGAAAGAAGTTGGAAAAAAATAGTAGTGTTTCTGTGCGAGAGCTTTTTGGAACAATAGCTGTTGATAAAATATCGATATATGGATATTTTCCCAAAAAAATCAATGTATATCGGCCATATTTTTCCCCCCCATATATCGACGTCAAAATGGCAAAATCGAGTGCCGATTTTTATTTTATATTATATTTCTTCACAATTTTCGGTAAATATTTGAAGTTGTTCTTTTGAAATTGTAGTAGAACATTACTTTCACTGTGTGAAGGAGTCGTACTACTTTTTGAGCTTGAGTGGCACAAAAGAAGAACTCCCATTGCACTGTGGAGGGGAGGGGGGGATGAACAAGATTTACGATGTGACGAAACCGAACAACAGACCCATCGGACACCTTTTGTTGTACCACTTATGTACAATTACCATTGTCAGCAAAGTGGTTATCGCCAAGCGTGAACGTGCATCATGTTCCTCTCAATTCTTGCTCTAAAGGCGATAGGCAGCCTGCTAAGTTGGTGATGTACAGAACATCTAATAATAAATCAGTACTTAAATATACATCTCTAAAAGTGACTGTATATTTACAACATGCAGCCGATATTTTTATAGGCCGGTACGTCAATATTCTTTACGTCGATACTTTCTTCCGATGCATCGAGAGGCGATGATATTATTTAAATATCGATGTATCGGATTCCTGATATTTTTAAAAACATCAAAAATCCTATTAGGAACGGATGTAAAACGGTAATTATGGGGAAGAGAATCCTGAACCGAGACGGGAACTGAAGAAAGTGGGGAGAAGAGGAACCTTGGCGTGGAGAGGAAAAAGAGAATTTATTAAAGCTGGAAGGAGGGGTGGATCTCTGGGCGGACTGCGTCGACAGGCGGAGTTGATTGACGTTCCATTGTGGTATGGTGTGGAGAATGTAGAAGTGCTACGTGGAGGGTTGTGTTGGTTCAACTGCGTCAGAGAGCGAGGATTGGTAATCACGAAAGAAACTGTTGCGTGGTTGGTGTAATATATGCAGGAAGTCTGTGAATTCCGAATGTGTTTAATGTGAGAGAAGGGGGAGGAGAGGGGGATTAAAAATTTCATGCAGTGCTCGAATGGAGGTGGGAAGACAGATACGAAAGGGGAAGCGGTGTGCATAGCGTCCGAGGGAGTGAGAGTATTTTGTTGGAGCGCAAATTCAGGCGACACTGGCACAAAAAATTATTGTAGGATAAAGTCTTTGCAGCTGTGGAGGATGGCCACGTTCGGCTGATTAGCACTTTTAGTCCAGTGCGGATTTTTGCTATATGAATAACAGATGTGGATTCCATTTTAGCTTCCAGTAGCGAATTATTCAGAAGATTTTCACTGCGTTAGTTTATTTGATATAACGTTCCTAAATGGTGAGATAGGACTGGGCTTGGAAGCTGCATGTATTTCGTCCTATAATTATTGCCCTGGTGACAGAGGCATTCATTGCGAGGAGAGTCCAGTAGAACTAGGGGGTAGACAGATTATACGGAGTTCAAAGGGTTGTTGGTGTTTGTATAGGCTATAGGGTGTTGTACAGGCCTAGGAAGGCGGTGTCGTCGGTGAAATACAGGTGATAGACAGGGGAAGGGGATTCGTGCATATCAGCAGCGCAGAGGATATACATTAATGGAGAGAGGACAGAGCCTTGAGGCACGTCTCCAAAAAGGATGCAGAAAGGCGGTTGTAATTTATTGGATGCGTGTAGATGTGGAGTCTGAAAAGGAGACCGAAATGCCGTAGACGATCATGCTTTTTCAAGATCAAAGACGGCAGCTTTCGAGTTATTGGTTGGATAGGAGATCGGTAAGGCACAGCAGTTGATCGTTGGAGGATGAGTATGACGAAAGTCGCATTGGTTGATAGAATGTGATAGGTGTATGTTGAAGTGTTTATTCGTGCGTTAGGGGAGGATGGAAACTAAGCACATCCCATAACCAACTCTAAAACTACGTGACACTAAAGAATGCTTTGCAAACTTGTATAAGCAGTTCCACAGCAAGCCAAAGATTTTTTTAAATTATTTGTTATCGGATGAGAATTCAGGAGAATGAATATCCTCCCTAACTCGGTTTGCAACTTCTATTCTTCGTCTTTTTCCACTATACTTCCTTTCCTTCTCCCCCCTCCTACTCTTTCCAGCGCCAAGTCAACTATTCTCGGATGCTGTAGCAACGCCTGTCTAGCCTTTCTCTCTTTTTTATGGTAAGGGGCTTCCACGGATCAGGTTCCTATATTTTCTGTTTAGCACCGGTTAATTTCTTACCCTATCTGTCCACTCCGCTTTTAGCATTATTCCATAGCATCTGTGAAAGTATACTCCCAGGAAGTCTATGTAAATGTTTCTTTCCTTTTACTATTTTATTTATTATGCTTAAGAATAAATGTCAATGCATTGGAATATTGTAAGTATCTTTGCCACCAGAGAGTCCGTTTTCGACTATCGAGACTGAACCATCGAGTGGTAGGGCGATGGTGAATGAGAAACGCTGATTATTGACGTTACGGCATGGCCGATGAGCTGGTTTTTGGTGCGGAAAGATACCGATAGAACATTTAAACCGGTATGTGCACTGTATCGTTGTGAACTGCAGAAAGACAATGATTAGAGTGAACTGACAACTGTGGGCTCCGCTTCATGTATAGATGAATACTAAGGTAGATTTTGCGTGTGCAATGGACGCAGATCTGTGGATCACTGGTGGAGCTATGCGTGTACACGGTGTCAGGCTTGAAAATTTTGAGCACTGTGCTTTGATGTGAATAAGCATTGAATTGTGCTGTGTCAGTCATTGAACTGAATCTGTGTCACAGTGTATGACACTGTACAGATGAATATACTCCGTATTTCAAACTGTGCTCAGTGTAGAAATGCAATCCTACTACGTCGAGCTAATGACACAACTGTGACTGCACAGTAGTCTTATCATTACCTGCAATGTACAAACAGGGTGATTGTAGGGTCTTTCTCTGATTATAAATATTTACTCGTATTTCTAAGGAACTATGCTAGATACAGCCATGCGGTTTTTTGCTAATGATAGTTTAATTCATGAAGTTTTTATGGATAAACTTCTAGATGTGCCCTGATGGCATACGATTTCTATTCTCGCTATTTTGTCACAGGTGGCGTAATTTAGGAGTGCTTCTGTCACAACAGCCTCCATGCACGAGGAAACGCAATGTGTTTTGTGGTTTCATGAAACACGGTCGCCTATTACAGTTCATGGTCGGTTCCGAATTTCCATGATCGAAATCTGCCTCATGTGAAGAGCATCAGAGGATGGTATGAAAAGTTTAAAGAAACTAACAGTGGTGGTGACAGTACAAGAAGCGGTAGACCGGAATGAGTGACGACCCTGTTGATACCTTGTGAATGGCATTTCAGCCCAGTCCGCAGAAAACGGTGCGCTGTGTTTCCACAGAAAGAGGCATATCTCACACCACTGAGGTAGAGATTTAACACAAACGGCTGTGTTTCCTTGCTTACAAAGTACAACTCCTGTAAGCTTTGCTACCAGATAGTACACCCAGACGTGCTGCGTTTTCTGGGAACATACTGAAATGAATCGATAAAGACAGCGACTATTTTAATAAACTTTGTTTTTCCAATGAAGCGACTTGGAAAGTAAAGAGGCATAACGTGTGGATCTGGCAGTTCGAGAATCCACATATCGTCTTGGAGCAGATAAAGAATAGCTCGAAAGTGAGAGTTTGGTATGACTTATTGCACAACATAATTGTTGGACTGGCGTATTTCGCTGGGACTACTACTACAGAAATATTACCTACAATAATGATGGAAGCTGAAGAAATGAATAAAAATTGAACCCACGTATCTTTGCTTAATAGTATGGTGTCCTAGCCATACACCACCATAGAAGTATAAGTAATACATCACACGGACTATCCTTGTTCAGTGATATACCTAAAAGAAACATCAATTCATGTCTTCAGCTTATTTTCCCCTTCTTAAATTGACAGTGTCAGAATTACAGAAACAGTTTACCTGGACGTACTGGAACTTTATGTTCTACCTCAATCACAGGAACTTTGACTAAGTGCAGTGTTTCAACAAAGAAGGTGCGCCACCACAGTGGGGGTTATTTGTTTGCCAGTTCTTTAACGAAACCTTACTAGTCAGATGGTCCACCACGGCCGTCATGTCCACCATCCAATGCTGCTCCTAATTTTTTTTTGCCAGCTTAGCTTAAGGATAAAGAGTTCATTTCACCAGTTTCTGATGTGCAAACTTTTACAGTGCGACGTAAGAGATGTTGGAAAAAAGATGAAGAGAAATTGAGTACCGCCTAGACCAGGGGTAGTGTTGCATGTGGTTACCCCGCACCCTGACACATCCTTCAGCATTTTTTTTTTTTTTTTGCACTGAATCACGCACCCTTTGAAATACACCTTCCTCCATTCGGATTGAGCCACATGCATTGGTCACGTGCTCCTGTAAAGTTGGCACTTTAGGCATACATCAATCACTACCCACAGCCACAGATCCAACAAGTCCAGTGAACAGGAAGGCCATGCTACTGGTCCTTCTTGCAGTGAGGTCGTATGATCTGTAGAAAACAGCATGTTGTTCCGTCGTGTATTGACCACAGTCGTTTTCCTGGAAGGCAGATGTTCTCCAATAGTTCTGGTACTTCATCGTGCAGAAATCGGTGATACACGGTACCTGTTAACCTGTTTTGCAAATTGTAGGGCCCTATGAGCTGGTCACTAACAACTCCTGCCCATATATTGAAGTAGGAAGCGTAAAGCATGAAACGTTCCTCAAGCTCACTGCCGAGATTTTTCAAGGATTTGCTTCTTCCCATTACGCGTATTGTGGTAATGTATTTCGTGTGAATTCTGTTTCTCTCATAGTCTACTACACATTACTCGTCAGAAGTGAAACGGCTCATACTTCAACAAGTGTTAGTTTCCTGATGTACAGGGTAATTCAGTTGTCACTACCTATAACTCTTATGCAACCCGCAACACCTTCAAAAACCATGGGCGAGATTTTCATACAGTCCCACTCGCTACACATAAAGTATTAATCCTACAGAAAAATTAGTAGTGCATATTTGTAGGAAATTTAATGGGGCTAAATTTTGTATTGGCATGTGTTTCCTCGGGAGTCATGCTTTTCGACTTATTCAAGAAAAATGCATTTGCAAGTCACTTTGATAAGTTTTTCGAGAATAACTCGGAAACTGTGGCGTCCAGCGAAAACGTATTCCATTACAAAATTTAACTACATTAAATTTCCTTCAGAAAAGTTCTGCTCATTTTTTTCTGTACGACTAATAGTTTATGTGCAGCGAGTGAAAGAATATGTTGGATTGCTTAAAACTAATAGATAGTGGCAGCTGAATCTACTATGTATAACTGAACGAAGTCTTCTTCGAGTTCTACCCAGTACTACCTCCTGCAGGAACATATGTACCTTTTTTAAAACTCTCTGTATAATGCATCGATATCTCAGTCACTATTGGAAGTGTCACACTGAATTTATGGATCATATGTGTGAACATGAAATATGTAATGATCCCTCCAAAATGGTGATTTCCACTGAGTACAGAAGAATTGTAAATGAGACTGAAAACATTTTCACCACTGACTGTGCTTTATTTGAATTCTAATATTGCAATTTTGGCGTTAAAATCATTTTCAAATGTTTATACGCTGAACGAGACCATTTTTCGACAAGACTAAAATCATTTAGCGGCTTTGCTTTTGTTGCTCCTGTCGACATTCATCACAGAAACTAACAAAAATTTGGCAGAAGCAATTATGCCCACTCCTGTTTGAAGCTTTTAATCTTAAACCATTTTCCTGTTTTGGGAGTCAGTCGTGTGAACTTGAAATATACAGGGTGGTCCATTGATAGTGACTGGGCCAAATATCTCACGAAATAAGCATCAAACGAAAAAACTACAAACAACGAAATTCGTCTAGCTTGAAGGGGGAAACCAGACGGCGCTATGGTTGGCCCGCTAGATGGCACTGCCATAGGTCAAACATATATCAACTTCGTTTTCTAAAATAGCAACCCCCAATTTTATAACATATTTGTGTACTACGTAAACAAATATGAATGTTTTAGTTGGACCATTTTTCTCGCTTTGTGGTGGATCGCACTGTAATAGTCACAAACGTATAAGTACGTGACATCACGTAACATTCCGCCAGTGCGAACGGTATTTGCTTCGTGATACATTACCCGTGTTAAAATGGACCGTTTACCAATTGCGGAAAACGTCGATATCGTGTTGATGTACGGCTATTGTGATCAAAATGTCCAACGGGCGTGTGCTATGTATGCTGCTCGGTATCCTGGACGACATCATCCAAGTGTCCGGACCGTTCGCCGGATAGTTACGTTATTTAAGGAAACAGGAAGTGTTCAGCCACATGTGAAACGTCAACCACAATCTGCAACAAATGATGACGCCCAAGTACGTGTTTTAGCTGCTGTCGCGGCTAATCCACACATCAATAGCAGACAAATTGCGCAAGAATAGGGAATCTCAAAAACGTCGGTGTTGAGAATGCTACATCAACATCGATTGCACCTGTACCACATTTCTATGCACCAGGAATTGCATGGTGACGACTTTGAACGTCGTGGACAGTTCTGCCACTGGGCACAAGAGAAATTATGGGACGATGACAGATTTTTTGCACGCGTTCTATTTAGCGACGAAGCGTCATTCATCAACAGCGGTAACGCAAACCGGCATAATATGCACTATTGGGCAACGGAAAATTCACGATGACTGCGACAAGTGGAACATCAGCGACCTTGACGGGTTAATGTATGGTGCGGCATTATGGGAGGAAGGATAATTGGCCCCCATTTTATCGATGGCAATCTAAATGGTGCAATGTATGCTGATTTCCTACGTAATGTTCTAACGATGTTACTACAAGATGTTTCACTGCATGACAGAATGGCGATGTACTTCCAACATGCTTAATGTCCGGCACATAGCTCACGTGCGGTTGAAGCGGTATTGAATAGCATATTTCGTGACAGGTGGATTGGTCGTCGAAGCACGTTCACCGGATCTGACGTCCCCGGGTTTCTTTCCGTGGGGAAAGTTGAAGGATATTTGCTATCGCTATCCACCGACAACTCCTGACAACATGCGTCAACTGCCGGCCGAAGTGGCCGTGCGGTTAAAGGCGCTGCAGTCTGGAACCGCAAGACCGCTACGGTCGCAGGTTCGAATCCTGCCTCGGGCATGGATGTTTGTGATGTCCTTAGGTTAGTTAGGTTTAACTAGTTCTAAGTTCTAGGGGACTAATGACCTCAGCAGTTGAGTCCCATAGTCCTCAGAGCCATTTGAACCATTTGAACCATGCGTCAACTCATTGTCAATGCATGTGCGAACATTGAGGAAAGCGAACTACTCGCTGTTGAGAGGAATGTCGTTACACGTATTGCCAAACGCATTGAGGTTGACGGACATCATTTTGAGCATTTATTGCATTAATGTGGTATTTACAGGTAATGACGCTGTAAAAGTAGACGTTCTCAGAAATAATAAGTTCACAAAGGTACATGTATTACATTGGAACAACCGAAATAAAATGTTCAAACGTACCTACGTTCTGTATTTTAATTTAAAAAACCTACTTGTTACCAACTGTTGGTCTAAAATTATGAGCCATATGTTTGTGACTATTACAGCGCCATCTATTACAAAGCGAAAAAAGTGGTCCAACTAAAACATTCATATTTCTTTACGTACTACACGAATATGTAATAAAAAATGGGGGTCCCTATTTTAAAAAAACACGATTGATATCCGTTTGACCTATGGCAGCGCCATCTAGCGGGACAACCATAGCGCCATCTGGTTTCCCCCTTCAAGCTAGACAAGTTTCGTTCTTTGTAGTTTTTTCGTTTGAGGCTTATTTCGTGAGATATTTGGACCGGTTACGACCAATGGATCACCCTCTATAATGATATCTTCTCAGCGGTGATTTCCACTTAGTACAGAAGAATTGTACATGGGACTGGGAGCATTTTCGCCACTGACTGTGCTTTATTTGAATCCTACTATTGCAACCTTGGCCTTAAGCCCATTTTCAAATGGTAATATGTTGAACATAAGCATTCGTCAACAAGGCAAAAAGCATTTAACATGTGTCGCTTGAAACTCAGCTGTCGACATTAGTTACGAGAGTGAACAAAATGTTAGCAGACACAATCTAAGATCACATCTGTTTGATGCGTTTAATGTTCCTTATTCTAGGTACCACAGTCATAAAACAATTAAAAGAAACCATGGTATCACTGGGACTGGCTGTTCTTCTAATAAAATATTTTATTCGTCACTATCGCCCAATTTCATAACCCAGATGGAATTGGACAGTGGTGACGAATAAAACATTTTATTCATGTAACATACACCGTCTACGGACCCATACCTTGTTTTACTCGCTTTTAGTCCTCTTGACAAATGCTAATGTTCAGCACGAGTCTTCCTGCAAATGGCTTATCGGCTGAAATAGGAGCAGTAGGATTCAAACGAATTGCAGCAAATTGCGAAAATGTTGCACTCAATAGAATGAACGAGACTTTGAAACCAGCACGAATGAATGAGCTTGCGAACATGTCCACAAAAATAAGATCGTTACACGCTGATGGCTCAAAATTTCTTCAAGTGACTGCACGCAGCAATCATGCTATTTAGATGATACAAACTTATACCACCAGCTACGATAACGGTAGCTGAGGTTATCTGTCTTGAAGTCAATCAGATATGCATGAAGTGAGTCAGAGTCTGCAGGTACTAATGGAATAAGATCGTGACCTTGATTGACCTGAGCATTTTAAACAACATCATAAAAGCTTTTTATGTGAACTATTTTGAAAGCTGCAAGGAAACTAGGGACTATTGGGAAGAAAAAAAGTATTCGTTTGAGTGATGTCACATAGCAACATTCGGCGCAGTGTGAAAGCGCATCAGCTACCTACACGAGTGGCGCATGAAGAGTAACTCGGACACGTCGCACCGGAAACTGCAGTTTTGATAAAGGTTTGTAATCACTTTTGCTAAACCACGAGCTGGCGTCAACCTGGGTTTGAGGGCGAGTGTACCATTCAATTTGTAACTCCTTGTTCTTTCCAGATGTTGCGTTTATTGGCTGTAAATAAAATTCTTTTTGCATTGGTTGACTGACTAGTGAGTCAAGAGCAATCATTTTGAATAATACAAAGAGTTGTCGTTAATTGAAATGTATTAGACACAGCCAGTTGTACAGGATTATTCATAAGTAACTCTAGGGTTTCAGAAAATGTCTACGGGAAAACTACAAGACATTGTTGTGGTTCCATTTGCATAACCTGATTAAGTTTCTTGTTCATATACAGGGTGAGTTAGAAGGAAAAGTACATGGTTTGAGGGGTTATAGTGATTCTGAACAAAAAACTTCATATGGACGTAAGCCCTATTCCGAATGGTTTCTGAGATAGAACACATTTAATATCGCTTTTGTACGTTTTTCTTGAATATCTCGAAAACCGCACCATGCTGCGAAACGAGTCGCAGTACAAAATTAAACTATATTAAATTTCCTAAAAAAAAGGTCCTATGCATTTTTTTCTCTAGAACTAATGGTTTGTGCGAAGAGAGCGCAAGAATGTAAAAAAACTTGCTCGACGCGCATGCGCTGTAGCTTACGTAGTTTTTGCAGGCCAATTAGAGGTAGTTTTCCGACTTGATAGACCACAAGTGTCCTGTATCAGACTGTGCGTCTCAACTTGCTACCTCAATATGCTACCTCAAATTGGCCTACAAAAACTACATAAGCTACAGCGCATGCGCGTCGAGCTAGTTTTTCAGCATTCTCGCGCACTCTTCGCACAAACCATTAGTTCTACAGAAAAAAACGAATAGGACCTTCTTTGTTGGAAATTTAATATAGTTTAATTTTGTACTGCGACACGTTTTCGCTGGATGGTGCGGTTTTCGAGTTATTCAAGAAAAACGTACAAAAGTGCTATTAAAGGTGTTCTATCTCGGAAACCATTCGGAATAGGTCATACGCCCATATGAAGTTTTTTGTTCAGAATCACTAATACCATCGCCCCTCAAAGCATGTACCTTTCCTCCTGACTCATCCTGTATATCATTAAGATTAACTAAAGAATCCACTTCAAAAGCCGTAAAGAGGGGGAGATACAACTGTTTTAATTTTCAATTGAAAATGAAAATAATGATTATTTTCAATTATAATAAAGTTATGTTCAATGGCTTCATTAATTTGAGTGAAGATTACGTGCAAGCCGAAATGGTCATTATTGGTTAACGGCATGCGTAGTGAGAAATAACCGTGTATATAGTTAATGCTCATATAAAGGAAATTATTTTGTAAAAAGTTTATCAGACGTCTCATTAAGATGCAGTTCGACTTTCAAAAGATAAAATAAGTAACTACAGAGCGCATATGGCACTCTATCATTCCGTATCCAAACAATTCGCCTCCAACCACATTTAAACGGCTACATGTTACTTGCACTGTATAATTAAAACAGGAGAACTGAAATAATGAAAGACGTTTTCAAATATACTGATCCAATTATTATAGGTAAAACTTTAAATCTTTGTCGTGCCACCGCCAGAAAGAGAAAAAGGAAACAATTTGATGTCACTTTTTTCGTAGATGACATTATTACACGTTCGTAAAAGAAACGTCAACAGTTTACAGACGCTAATTTTCGCAAAGACTTTGTCTTCTTATAAAACACTTGTTTTATATCGTTCTTTACTGTCATCTTAATGCAGTTGCCATTATGTTGTAAATGTTTTGACTGAAATAACATCATCATTGTGACATAGCAGTCTATAAGCAGGAACATCACCTGACATTAGTACTATTATCATGTCTCTTAAGGACTAATCAGAAGCAGGAGATCACCCGCGTGGTTTTATCAAAGGGTTTGTTGCAACATACAGGAAACAAGCACATATCAATGGATAGAGCGTATCTCCAAGTTTCTAACTCACATTCCTGATGCTTAATACGTGCATCATTTGTGATGCGGCGAACACCAGTGCATGTGTGCAGGTCATTGCAGTCGTTGACAGTAACTGTCCCGAAAGCGTGACGGAAGCCCTCATTGGAAATCTATTTATTGGGTTGCTTATCTGCACTCGTGAACTTGACTTGTCTACACGTTCTGACACGCCTGCCCCGTACACAATGGCGCGTATTGCGAATAGAAACTTGTTTTCTGCACAAGATGAGTAAAAGTTTAATTATTTACTACATATTTAGTGTCATTTGCTCAGATTGGCCATTGGTCAATAGAGTATTCATAACCGGTTGCTCAGCGCTTCACGGTTAATGGCTCAAGTTGAAAACTGTTGACAACAGCGCTATTATAGCTGCTTCACAGCGCTTTCGCGTTATTTTATATAAAGTTGTTGTTTTGTAAACATTTGTAATCACAGTATTAAAAACAATTTTACAGGAGTTTTAATGTGTCAAGAGTAATATTGTGTACCCTTTCACCCCCCTCCCCTTCTTTAATTGCGTCATGGGCGCTCTACAATGTTTGTTATTCACAGAAAACAATTTTGTGGTCATACAACCGCAGAAGATCTTATATACGTTATCTTAAGTGTGCCAGCTTTAACCAATTCCCTTCCAGCCCTTTCGTAATCTCTATAATTTTAACTTTTGTTAAATATTTACGAACTTTTACTAATAATAACAATTTATAAGCTGCAAGTTGTAAAAAAAGATTTGTTTGTTAACAGAGAGTTGACCCCCAACGCCAGTGTGTGTTGGTTTCGACAAAAAAAAGAGAGATCTGTTAAACATTCTTTTGTAAAGTAATACCTTTTCCTAAAACATTAAAAGTGATTTCCATGTTTACTGATGGCATTGTTTTATACGATGTAGCGATGAAACTTGTGGTTGCAAACAAAAACAAACCGTGTACCACATGCCCAGCACCGCCTATCGGCTTAGTCCACTTGGCTTCCAAAATTTTCCCTCGGTAATAGTTTGCACAAGTTGACGTAGTGCAGTGTATCTGATGATCAATGTTATATGAATGACGTAACACTGGTAAGCTAGGAAGCTATATTCTAGTCGTTGGACTATGTCTCTTATCAGTGGTGAAATGTGTCGTATATTTATATCTTCTGGTACCAGTATTGTGTTGTCTTTTGTAGCCTTTGAAAGTGACGGAAAATCGAAATGCGTAAGGTGTTGCTGGAAAAAGAAGAGTGTGGTCAAGACATAAGAAAAAATATTAAAAGTGCATCGAAATGGCCGCGTCGTGTCACAGCATTTTTATGCAAATTGCAGTTGAAACTTGGTGAGCTGCACTGTCGACTGATAATGTGTCAGTTTTCTGTGGTTCTTGTAGGTTATGCGCTGCGTCTTGTGAAACCCCGGAGGTACTTATAAATGACAAAAGCCCTGTCTTCCTCAACCGAAAATCTTGTACAAACCTCTCATTCTCTCACTTACTCCGATTATCGCTCCAGCTACGTACATAATTCAAAATTCAATCGTGTTGTGACATAACTCGGAAGTCCCTATTTTCTTTCCTACGTACCGAACGAACTGACGGCACACAAAATCGAAGTATAATCACAAGTTCTTCATTTTGATACCTAATGCGTCGCAGAACGAACACCAACCAAAATTGATATTTTAGCACGCTGAATTTCAATATTGGCTTTGCGACAACCCTCGTGCCATCTTCGATTGTTTCTGGCATGAAAACATGCCCGGAATTTCAAAAACGCGATAGATCTATGATCAAATTAACAGGATATGTAAAGTAAAGCGTAAAAAGACCATAATAAAAAAACAGTCGGCAAGTTGCTGCCTATGATCATGGGAACCCACAATTATGGTTCACTGTTGCAGATATTCTTCTAAAACAATGGGTACAAGAGATAGAATGTATTTTTCCAGATCACGGACATTGTGTATACATTACTTTCTACGTCCTATAGCTCTGGTTGCACCATATTTATGAAATTGGCGATTCCCTTGTTTGCCGACTTTTATACTTCTGTAGACAACAAACAGAACAAGTGCCTCTTAGTATGCATGCCGTCTTTCAAGATGAAGCGAAATTATGTTGTTACTTTGTTCAGATTACGTGACTAGGTGTTGCAACACTGTAGTGTGAGAAAGAGAAAGTAATTTGAAGATGACAGGGAAGCATTTGTAGACAAGGAGAGAGGTAGGTATGCTCTGGTCATAAGATACATTCCCTACCCCACGTGGACAATACCGGCATTCCCTTCGTCACACCTCTACGACTACCTTCTACAGGCTGCTCCATCAGCAGTACTGCCGGGACATACTACTTTATTGCAGTGTGTTGTAGCAACATTGAAGTAGTGTACACAACGCACTCTAGTAGCCTCACATTGGTATAAAATGTGGTCTGTGGCTACAGACCTTAACAGTCTTCCCGGGAGGAGAACCGGCCCTTACTACACTACGCTCCACTAGCGTGCCATACGTTGCAACTGAAGGAAGGCTCCTGTGCGCGGCGTTGCCAACGCAGAAAAATTTATTCGCTAAACTGAAGTTAAAATTCTGGTAAAATCCGTCAAATGCTTATTATTGTTATTTAACCTCGTAAAGACGAAACTTCAATACACTGATAACTTACAAAGAAATTTTTTGTCCTCATCATGACATGTTATTATTACTACTACTGCTACTACTACTACTACTACTACTTAAAGTAAGTTTACTAAGGTCAGATTCCACTCACCATATTAATGTAGTTCAAGCTACAGTATGTCATTTTCCTCCTCATCCTGCAGCAGGTTGTCCTCCGTATGCACTGCTGGAGTACTGGAACTGAGTGACCATATCCCTGGGGCATAAGCTCTCATGGTGCCGATTTCATGGAGAACATTCTTCGGCAGCTCGTAATCGTGACAGCACTTACCAACGCGATTAAGACCAGCTCTTATTGTAATTATGGCGTTCATCTTAATAGTAGTTAGTCTCTTCCGGGGAGACGCTTTTATCAAGTTTAGTTGGCTGAAGGCTCTTTCCGTCCCCGCATTGGACCGTGGTAAAACCAAAAGCATAATAGCCAGATCTGAGAGTTCTCGAAAAGAATTTAAGCCGCTGGCGTCTATGTATGACCTAATTTCATCCCAGAACGCCGCAGTATTGTTGATTTGTTTCCATTAGACAGTAGTGAGCCTGGACCACGGAAAATCAGTTTTTGCTACTGTACTGTCTGACAAGCCCATTTCCTTGGCCAGCGATACTATTGGTTCTTTTATCACTCTCAAGCATTCTCTTGGGGCAATTAAGGATACTTTTTGCAACACTTTTACATTTACAGGATCGGAGGGGATCTCAAGAAGCCAGCCTTCCCATTGTTTGTTACTAAGCCACTCTTTTCTAAACTTTTGGCTGTATTTTTTGTCCTTTCGCTTCGACATTTTGATGAGGCAACTAAAGAAAATACCGAAATTTGATTATTAAGAGTTCACTGAAGCCATATTGTTGCCAGTTTAGGATTTTTCACGCTAAATATAATTTCAAATTGTATCATGGAAAGACTAAATTAAACTGAAATAATATTGTTGCAGACATCAATCCACAAATCCGTTAAAAAATCCGTTGACCGCAAAAAGTGCAATATTTCACCCGCTGACAGTGTGTAAAATCCGTCATATTTAGCGGAAATTCCACTAACTTGGCAACCCTGCCTGCGCGCGATTACCTTTGGGAATGGCTATTTGCTGGGTTTTCGTCTGCGGCGCTGCTCGCGTCCTCTACCACTAATACCTTATTATAATTTTTTAAATAATTATTTTAATATTACTAACAAAATATTTATAAAGTGCCCAACGCACTTCGATGGGAACTATTACATCCACACTCCGCTTTATCACACAATGAAGGCTTTCACGGGCAGTATTTGCGTCCTTGGTTAAAATGTTCAAATGTGTGTGAAATCTTATGGGACTTAACTGCTAAGGTCATCAGTCCCTACGCTTACACACTACTTAACCTAAATTATCCTCAGGACAAACACACACACCCATGCCCGAGGGAGGACTCGAACCTCCGCCGGGACCAGCCGCATGGTTCATGACTGCAGCGCCTGGGACCGCTCGGCTAATCCCGCGCGGCTGCGTCGTTGGTGAACTTTGTTATATGGACATTAGCCCGTGGTACATGGCATATTTCGGAACCTGGCGGCTCGTCTACTGAAACTGGAGACATCGGTAGAAGCTGCAAGGCATCAGATACGTGTGATCTGTTCGGCTTGTTGAGCTTGTTTAAGCCTGAAACTACTATCTGAATATTTATCTGAATATTTATAGTCTCTGATGATGACTCCAGTAATAGGAGGCGAAACTTCTGGGACAAAAATAGCTATAAAGCAAAATTGACGAATGGCTCTGCATATATCGTCCCAAGAACGAAAACTCAAAGAAAAGTGGTCAAGGAATAGGAAACAGATAATCTGGATAAGGAATATTCCATTATTTCAGAAAATTTTACAACCTGTTTAGAGAATGATATTTAAGCTCGGAACATTTTTCGAAGAGGTATGATGGATATGCCCCGCGCGGTTATGAAGATAATGTAATGCCGATATTGTCTGAGTGTAAAACAATTGTGAACAGCAATCGATAAATTCATAAAAACACTAGGGAGTCTGAATTTTGAACAACCTACTTGAGGACGCTGTTGATTTCCAGAGATCTAAAAGCTTACAGAGAAATATATAAACTTTCAAGTAACATTAGAATCAACGTAATGTAGACGACACCTACAACAAAATAACAAGCTCCACGTGCACGTGTGTGTATGTGTGTGTGTGTGTGTGTGTGTGTGTGTGTGTGTGTGTGTGTGTGTGAATCTATTAGAAGAAATAATAATGAAAACATTTGAGTGAATCTATGGATTTGGTTTTCAATATCAGTAAACATAAAAGATTAACATCTGCCTCTTACCTAGGGGTATTATTCATATTGACTTGGCATAAAAATGCTCACAATCGAAGGGACGAAGCAATTTATCAACGGTTGTTTCGTTTATCCCAAATATTTATTGGTTTCTTCCTTTTTTTGCTACTGGAGGAGAGACGCAGTAAACAATCTGTTTGATGAACGTGGTGTCTTTGCCCCACCATTCATACAGTCGTTAATCTCCTATGTGACTGGTATCCATGTTTTTTGTCGTTCCAACAATAAGTTTCACGAACAACGGATTAGTGAATGTGGATCACGTAGCTTGTTAGAAATTGCAGTGTTGCTTATGTGGACAAGTGAAGAAACGTGTAAGCAAAACAATTGCCTGCCTTGCTACGTAATGGTTCTCCCACGGTCTGTAAGCTCAAGTAGCGAAAGCGCCTGTCATTCATACTTATCTCACGCCCGTGTATGTTCACATCAACTTCCGCTCCCTGAGCTAGTTCCCTTGGTTGTACGTGACTCACTTTGCAGAAAGATCACTCGCGCAGAATCGTCGCATGGAACAGAAGAAGAAAAATTCGTATTTGTTACCTGTAATAGTCATAGGGCGATAGCCTGGAACAGAAGAAAAATGAAACAGAAATGGCAGTCGAAAGTGACCACCTTCTTCCTTTCTGTGCCATGTTTCAACCAATGACCGTCGCTACGAGCATGCTAGTCGATCTTCAGAGACACAAACAATTTGTCGAAGCTGACACTAACGTCTCAGAGGTTCACACCGAGCGAAGAGCCGCAGTGATTAGTGTAGTGGACTCGCATTCGGTCGGACAAATGTTCATGTTCGGATATCCAGATTTAGGTTTTCGGTGATTTCCCTAAAACGCTTCGGGAAAATGCTGGGATTGTTCCGTTGAAAGAGCACGGTCAATTTCTTACCCATTCTTGAAACAATCCGACCTTGTGCTCCGTCTCTGGTGCCTTCAATGTCGACGGGACTTTATACCCTAATCTTCCTCCCTTCAGACGCTCATAGGACATGATTATCTTCTATTATCTGTACAACTACCATTTCCAACTTTACTTTTCACATTACGGTTCTGAAGATAGTTTAAGAAATCCTTGCACCACGTATGTAGTTAGCAGTTTTCATTTACAAGTTTCTCTCGGCAATACTCGTTCTTTGCTCTCTCCTTCCGAACAGGTCTCGGAAGGCCCAACGGTACCGACCGACCGCCGTGTGATCCTTAGCCAATAGGCGTCACTGGATGTGGATATGGAGGGGCATGTGGTCAGCACACCGCTCTCCCGGACGTAGTTAGTTTTCGTGACCAGAGCCGCAACTTCTCTCGCAAGTATCTCCTCAATTGGCCTCGGAATGACTGCATGCATCCTGCTTGCCAGCAGCACTGGGCAGACCCAGACAGTCACCCATCCAGATACTAGCCAATCCCAACAGCGCTTAATTTCGGCTATTTGACGGGAACCGGTATGATCACTGCGGCTACGCCGTTGGCCGTTTTTTTCCAGAGTGCACGTAATATATTCAAGTTTATATATTCCTGATTGTTGGAATTTGTCCCCCTTGGTAGCTGGTTGGCTTAGGTGCGATTCGAGGGTTTGCCCAGAATTGTATGCTATTTGGAATCCCTGTCTCTTTACGACGTTTGCAAATATGTGTGTTAATATATGTGTGTAAGTCATGGTGTACCATCTGGTTCTTTTCTGTGTGGTGTTGTCATTGTGTGTGTTTGTTGAGTGTATTTGAAAGTTTGCAGCTTGTGAGTTCTCTTGTATTCTGGAAATGTGTTTGTCTTGTATTTGTGTTTTTGTTTTTTGATTGAGCCTGTGTACTACATGTATTGACTGTATAAATGTTGTGTTTGTTTTGTATTTGTGTCTTTATTTTTTGATTGAGCTTGTGTACTAGATGTGTGTCACACCCATTGTTCCTAGCTATTTGTATGATTGTATTCATTTCTTTTTCATAGTTTCTCTTGTTGAGTGGGATTCTGTTTAATCTATGTAACACACGTCTTAGTGCTCCAAGTTTCTGGTTGTGGGTATGGTTAGACGTGGAATTTATTATTGTGTCTGTTGCTGTTGGTTTTCTAAAGATGTTAAATGTATGTTTGCTATTTTCTTTTTTTTATTGTAATGTCAAGAAAATTTATTTGATTTTCTTTTTCAAGTGTGAATTTTATGTTCTGACGAGCTTTGTTGGTTTCCAAGTGGAGTTTGTCTATTTTTTCACTTCGTTTGTCTACCAGATAAATAACGTCATCCACATATCTGTACCAATATATGATTTTGAAACTTTCATTAGTGGTTATCTTTTCAAATATCTGATTTTCTAGATAACTGATGAAAATGTTATCTAACGTTCCTGATGTTGGGGATCCCATTGGCAGTCCATCACTTTGCAGATAATATTCATTCTCAAACTGAAAGCAGTTTTGTTCAGTTGTCACTATGAGCATTTCTGTTATTTCTTTTATTGATTCTGTAGTGAGGTTACCGTGGGATGAGAGATTTTGTTCTATGTCTTCTATTGTTTCTGTGATAGGGATGGTGGTATACATATTTTCTATGTCTAATGAAATCAGTGATGCTGTGTGTGGTACCTGTATGTTCTGTTTATGCTCTATTAGGTTTCCTGAGTTTATCGCTCTTCTGTTTTTTTTCCTACTTTATAGTGTTTTGTAACCAACTTTTGGAGGTGTTTGGCTATGTGGTATGTTGGGGCTTTCTTGAAGTTAATAACGGCTCTCATTGGCATGCCATCTTTATGTACCTTTGGTTGACTACAGAGTGTTGGTGCTTGTGGGTTTTTCTGTATTATGTAATATTTCTGTTTGTCTGTGAGTGTGTGTTCAATGTTTTTCAGTGTTCGTTTCATGTTTGCCTGGAATCGTGTAGTTGGACCTGACTTCAGTTTTTGTATGGCATTGGTGTTTATGTATTCCTTGGTTTTTGTGATATATTGCTCTTTGTCCACGAATACTGTTACATTTCCTTTGTCTGCTTTTGTTGTTAATATGTTGTTGTTTGTTAACCTTTGTTTTAACTTTTTCATGGTGGCTGCTTCTTTTTGGTTGTTGTCATTGTGTGTCTGCTGCATTTCTTTTATTATCCCTTTTATTTTTGATATTGTTAAGCTTTTCCATATTCGCTGACCGGTTGGCCAAGCGGTTCTAGGCGCTACAGTCTGGAACCGAGCGACCGCTACGGTCGCAGGTTCGAATCCTGCCTCGGGCATGGATGTGTGTGATGTACTTAGGTTAGTTAGGTTTAAGTAGTTCTAAGTTCTAGGGGACTGATGACCTCAGAAGTTAAGTCGCGTAGTGCTCAGAGCCAGGACAATGGATGACTGCAAACGATTGATTTGGAATGATGAATCACGCCTTGTCGAGTTCCAAAGGGAGAGTTTGGGTCTGACGAATACCAGCAGACCATTACCTGCCATCATGTATAGTGCCAATAATGAAGTACAAAGGTGGTGCTATGGAAGGGGTGGGGGTGTTTTTTGTGGCAAGGGTGTGGTTCCCTTATTGCGCTTAAGAAAACGCTAAATGCAGAAGGATATGAACATAGTTTAGAATACCGTGTACCGCGTACAGCAGAGGAAAGGTCGGAGACGACGATGGTTTTTATCAGCATGACATTGCACCCTGTAACAAAGCAGCATCTGTGAAGCAAGTATCTAAGGAAAATAACGTTCCTGAAACGGACTATCCTGTCCAGAGTCCCGGCATGTACCCGGTGGAACACCGTTGGGATAAGTTAGAACGGTGACTTCGCTCCAGACTCTAGCGATCAAACTTCACTACGTTGTCTGGTTTCGGCTCTTGAGGAGGACTGCTGCTATTCCTCCACACACATTCAGACACCTCATTGACAGTGTTCTCAGCAGAGTTCAGGCCATCTTGAAGGCGAAGGGTGGACACACCCCGTATTAATATCCACTAATAGGTGTCTCGATGCTTTTGACCAAAAAGTGTAGAGCACAGTGCGAAGTTCCCTCTGCCAAACACTTCTAACGGTGTGAGGAATATGTTTGTATCTAGAAGAAAAATGCAAAAAAAAGTAGTAACAGCTGGACGGATGGAGGATTTGGCGGAGAGGACCAAACAGCGAGGTCATCGGTCCCACCGGATTAGTGAGGGATGGGGCAAGAAGTGAAGTGGGCCGTGCCTTTTCATGGGGACCATCCCCGGCACTTGCCTGAAGCGATTTTAGGGAAATTACGGAAAACCTAAATCAGGATGGCCGGACGCGGGTTTGAACCGTTGTCCTCCCGAATGCGAGTCCAGTGCGCTAACCACTGCGCCACCTCGCTCTGTGTAGTAGTACCGGTGTACAAAGAAAAAAGGTCTCCTATAAAAAAAATTAAAAAAATCTACTAACATCTAAAAAGATAATTTTGTAGACAGAATATTATATAAAGTCACTTTTGGAGCATGGATCTGCATGGAACCTAAACGTGAACGATGAGGAAGACAGAATGAAGCGATTAGAAGGGTTTGTAGTGTGGTGCTACAGCAGAAGACTTCCGAATATCAGATCGATTGATAGAGTAAGGGATAAGGACATCCTGCAACATGTCAACGAGAACAAAAGTGCCCAGCAAAGATCATGTACTGGTCCTCTGGGAACGAGAAATTTATGGTTGACATGAAATGTTTAGATGAAATGCTAATCTGTGTACAAAACAGTACGTAAAAATACTAATTATATAACTGTAATGCATATGAAATGCAGTATCGATATTTGACGATACTTTGTGTTTTGTAGTAAAGAATCTGAGAAAAACGAAAACAATAGAAATACATTTTATAATTATTTTACATGGATGGAGTGGTATGTATATTATAACGTATTTCTAGTAAATGTATGCTGTTATTTATAACTAAACCACTTTTTCAGTAGCGGTAGCATCCCTACATTTAAGAAAAAATTGATTTCACATTTTTTCAGAGTTTAATGACGTGCGGAAGAGCCCAAGTTATAATTAGCATTGTTGGCAGCCGTTTGCACGGTGGCAGATTCTTTTCCAAATTACTCGATATTACGTGGCGTAAACAAAAAAAAAAAGGAGATGGTTACAATTAATTTCAGGAAAAATCAGACTGGAGGCAAGTTAATTACATTCATTCTGCAAAGAGTCGTATCGATACAAAGACGGATTCTTGTGGTTGGCGCTTCACAGCTATCTTTTATTCAAGTGACGAATTTACACAGTTCAAGTGCTGAGCTTTGAATTAATAATAAGTGTACCATGCAAAAGGCGTTTGTCCACGCGAACCCACAAAGTACAAATTATTATTCATGTGAAAAGACATTCCATTGAAACCTTGAGATATTTTAAAAATAAAATATTAAGGTGCTTCACACCGAGTTATTCCTAATTTATTTTACAGACATTTCATAGTGATTTATTTATGGGTCACTTGAATATGGAAACTGGTTCAAATGGCTCTGAGCACTATGGGACTCAACTTCTGAGGTCATCAGTCCCCTAGAACTTAGAACTAATTAAACCTAACTAACCTAAGGACATCACACACATCCATGCCCGAGGCAGGATTCGAACCTGCGACCGTAGCGGTCACGCGGTTCCAGACTGTAACGCCTAAAACCGCTTGGCCACCCGGCCAGCGAATATGGAAAAGCTTAACAATATCAAAAATAAAAGGGATAATAAAAGAAATGCAGCAGACACACAATGACAACAACCAAACAGAAGTAGCGGGTGCAACAGAACCCATGTGGACGGGTGAAAAGAAATGTGTCGGGCTTCATAATACGTATTTATATGTGTCGTGTATTATGCATTTCTTGTGCGTGAATGTGAATCTGCACATGAATTTCCTAATCCTCCTCACACCTTTCCGTAATCTTTGTTGGGAAGTAGTTCTGTAGTATAGTAGTGCCAACCTTACTCCTGGGTAGGGGATCAGAGAGACAGCACAGGCAGGTAAAAGTCAAAGACTTTCCAGTGTCACAAGATTTGGGGTGGAGAGATTGGTCACGGCCAAGTGGTTCGACCACCCCCTCCACCGGGGCCCAGGAAGATCTCCGGGTGCCCGCCATATTCCTGGAGGTGTTACAGAAGACGGGTAAGTGAGCACACGTGCCCCCAGTGCGTCTGTCTCAATGTTCACGCATGGAAGAGAGGTATTTGAATATTTGTACTAATTCTTTTATTTCCAGATTCGAATTGGCTAAATGGTTCAAATGGCTCTGAGCACTATGGGACTTAACATCTATGGTCATCAGT
Source organism: Schistocerca piceifrons (assembly GCF_021461385.2). NCBI lineage: Eukaryota > Metazoa > Arthropoda > Insecta > Orthoptera > Acrididae > Schistocerca > Schistocerca piceifrons. The sequence continues at coordinate 541,895,610 of NC_060138.1, read as the reverse complement.
CCCCTAGAACTTAGAACTACTTAAACCTAACTAACCTAAGGACATCACACAACACCCAGCCATCACGAGGCAGAGAAAATCCCTGACCCCGCCGGGAATCGAACCCGGGAACCCGGGCGTGGGAATCGAGAACGCTACCGCACGACCACGAGCTGCGGGCGCTTCGGATTGTGTAAGGAAATGGATGTGCTCGTTTAATTCCGGAAATTTGACCCCCTGTGTTAAAGTATCTGGTCCCCAGTTTGCCCGTTATCCTCCTCACATAGTGAATGTCCTATGTAAAATATTGGGAGACTTTGGTGGTATACATTTGGCCAACGCAATTCCGTCTTACCCGTAGAAATGTGTGTGCAGATTAGTATATAATATACCCGAGCTATAAGTTGTAAAATTGTAATGTCTGTAAACTGAAACAATTGCTGCAATCGCTGTAAAGTCGAGTGATAATGTTTAAAATAAATAGTTCATCAACTGTAATCAATCTTTAACATACCTTAAAAATCACAAATAAGTCAAGTTAAAGGAACTTATTTAAAATAAAAGGGACCCACACATCAGCGTATGAGCCCTCCAGCCCCTTGCCTAGTATCGCACAGAAAGGACTCGCTCTCTAGGTAGCGCTCTCAAGCTCCCCTCCCAAGTTATCCGTTGCGTAATTTTCATTCAGGGCTTGACGGCATCAACTTTTGTCGGGCGGCCCTAGGCAAGGAGGTTAGACGGTAAACTTTCAGTCTGATTCCATTTATCAATAGCCCGTCTTTATCCGTACAATTTCCTAGATGCCACAATTCGATCACTTCATTGATATTCTCTCGTTCATGTTTATCGCTTAGCCATCCATCATGTCCACTTGAAATACACACCATTGAGACAGCGTTTTTGTTTATATACCTCTAACATCCATCAGCTGTCACTCGCCTATTTCATGAAGTACCCGCCTCAACTTCTATTTTCTTTCGCCAGTTACTGCTGTGTTATCAGCGAACCACTTATTGCTAATGCTACAATCTGCTACCTAGATGCCTTTCATTCTATTTTTGATAAGTTGGCTTCCCCTTATTTACTGTTGAATTTACGTCGAAACCACCGCATTACAATTAAACCAAATGTAATGAAGGATGGCGCAAAAGTCAGCTACACACTTATTTAACTCTTATGACTTAGGTTAATGTTGCCCGCCTGGATAGCCGAGCGTTCTAGCGCACGGCTTTCCGGAGCAGGAAGGAGCGCCTGGTCCCCGGCACGAATCCGCCCAGCGGGCTTGGGTCGAGGTCCGGTGAGCCGGCCAGGCTGTGGATGGTTTTTAGGCGGTTTTCCATCTGCCTCGGCGAATGCGGGCTGGTTCCCCTTATTCCGTCTCAGCTATATTATGTCGGCGATTGCTGCGCAAACAAGTTCTCCACGTGCGCATACACCACCATTACTCTACCAGTCAAACATAGGGGTTACACTCGTCTGGTGTGAGACATTCCATGGGGGGGTCCACCGGAGGCCAAACCGTACAATAACCCTTGTTTCGGTGTGGAGCGGCGGAGGGTTGAAGTGGACTGCGGTAGTCGTCGTGGGGTTGCGGTCCACTGCGGCTGCGGTGGGACGGAGCCTCTCCATCGTTTCTACGTCCCCAGTTAACATACAACATACGTTAATGTTGTTAATTTGAACATCTTACAGGCCCACCAAAAATTACAGAACACATCACTTCTCTTCATATTGAAACAGTTTCCCTTCTTCATTCATTCTCTTCGTAGAAATCTACCGGGAACACTCTGACACACATGCGTACACAGGTCAATGTTGTTGTACAGATTGTGGAAGACGTCAACAATTTAACCAGTCAACTATTCAAGAATTCATGGTTTTACATAACAGTGACTGTTGTTTACTTTTACAAACCCAAGACTGTTTATGATTTACTATATAATTATTATCAGAATCCATTAAATCGTACAACTTTCATCTACTTCGATTGTTTTCCCACATTGATGGAAACTTTACCCGCAATATCAGTACGGTAACGTCGTTGCCTAGTAGCGCTCTTCGGCCCAATGCAACGGTTGTCACGTAGCAACCGACGCCAGCCCCTTCCACGAATACTCGCCGGCCTGTCTCTAAAATCGAAAGACACCGTTGACGCTGCCGTCGCTAGGCAACACTATGCCGCCCAGCTAGCACAGCTGTGACACCTGTTGCGCTCAAACGATGCTTGCTGCGTTCGCTGAATATGTCGCGGACATCTTAAATTTCTTACACATGCTCCATACCGACGTATGTAGTACCAACATACAGGGGCAATGAATTTTTTGCCACACCGTATATTGTTTTACAGGTCAGTGTTTACGTTGGTATTTGCTTTAGCTTCTTGTGAATATCTTTAGTATGAGTTTATGACATGACGAAAGTTCTCTTCTGAAAACTCGTGTTATCGCTTTCTAGCATTTCTTTTTCTTTGTACGATAGTATCTTTGAACGCAATCACCGTCCAGGTCCGTTGGTTTTTGTGAGAGTTAGAAACTCAAATACTTGAAAAATATTTTTATTGCCTGAAGCAAATAACACAACGGCGTTGCCTCAGTGGTAACACCGGTTTCCGTCAGATCGCCGCAGTTAAGCGCTGTCGGGCTTGGGTGGGTGACCTTCCGGTCTGCCGAGCGCTGTTGGCAAGCGGGGTGCACTCAGCCCTTGTGAGGCAAACTGAGGAGCTACTTGATTGAGAAGTAGCGGCTCCGTCTCGTAAACTGACATACGGCTGGAAGAGCGGTGTGCTGACCACATGCCCCTACATATCCTCATCCAGTGACGCCTGTGGTCTGAGGATGACACGGCGGCCGGTCGGTAGCGTTGGGCCTTCCAAGGCCTGTTCGGATGGAGTTAAGCTAATAAGCAATAACAATTGTGATCTGACTCTCACTAATGAGCAACGGAAGACCCTGCGGTGGCAACAGACAACCCAAATGAGAAATTTTTGGATCTTCGGTTGCCGTCGACCTCCAAATAAATTGCCGTTGCTGTAGGAGCACACAAGCGCACAGTTTTCGGAACCTCCAGTACAACAGGAAGTCGCTGCGACAAGTTCGACCTTACGACCCTATTCGATAACATTCTCGTCACCAATGTTTAGTCGTAACTTCTTAATAACTATGAGCGTAGCGTAACTTATAAATTGACGCGAGTAATCAGACGTATGCAACCAGAATATAAACAAGTCACAGGAGGCTGATAATGAAGTAGTAACACAAAAACTTGTATGATTTATCGAGCGAGACCTTTCCGAGGCATGGTCCTCCTCTGACAAAAAAGGCGGCACAGGGACCAGTAAGTCAACAAACGCTGCCAGGCGAGGGAGTGAGTCACCGCCTCTCGGAATGTATGGCCCACAGAGATACGGCTCAGCCGTCGCATGAACCAGCTTGACACACTCCACGGTCTAGTTTCTTTGTGTCTGAATACACTATGGTAACGAAGAGTATTCTAAAGCACATTTTCCCTAGATCCCTCCCATAAACTGCGATTCTGCTTCACCGTAGCCACTGGAAGCACACCGGGCAAACTGTTATGATGGCTCCGTTTCTAATGCGAAATTAAACTTTAACCTTCCTTCCTTTTTCTACGATGAGGACAAGTATCGTGGTGAGTCCCTGCTCTAACCGCAGGATCGGCGTCCCGTAACCATACACAACAATTCAACGGAATTGTGATTTGGGTTCCGAGTGGGTCCATTACAGAGAGAAGTTTTTATCGCTACTTCAAGTCCTTCAGATTATGCAAAAACAATTGGTACGATTCGAATGTAACCCCCACATTTCTATTTCACTGATAGCAGAGAAATGGCTTCGAACCAAATACTAAATTACTTTTTCCAAAGTTGTTTCTACTACGTTCTCTTCTTTCAGTCGCCGTAGGATCAATACGTTGACAATCACCAACGTAAGTGAAAGCGCGATAGAAAATCAAGTAAACGTATCTGAACAGAGCAAGGGTGGGCCGCCCTGATGGGATACCTGTTCAATTCTATAAAGAGCACGCGACATAACGTGGCTCTCTGCTAGCAGCAGTCCGTTGTAATACGATGGAAGGGATTACATGTTCCAGGTAACTGAAAAAATTCGCAGGTCATCCCTGTCTTCAAGAAACATCATCGAACCATTGCACACGACTAAAGGCCTATATAATTGAAATTAGTCTGGTTTTCGATCATCTTATTGTTCATGTAACATTATTGTACTCTCAACACCGAAATACCATAAAGGAAATAAATATCATTCAGTCAGCGTTTTACAAATGGAGTACCCCATTAACATTAATTCGAAATGCGATATCTGCTCAAAATGAATACTTACACTGGACATTACTGGGCGGCACTGGATTGATCTTGGTACTAGTAAAGTCGAAAAAAAAACGGACTTAATAATGATCGCTTAGTCTCGCATAACTAGCGAGGCAGATCTAAAGTTGTCATATTGTTAATATTTTCAGACCTTTTTTCCTAAATTGCTTCTTCAATGCTATTTATCTCGTAGATAAGAAACACGATACGTATTTTGCAACTGTAATTTTTTATCGTTTTTAACCAAACACTTCCTACCTGATCGCATTAGGCCTCTGCAGGGGCAGATAAATATTCTATAAAATGCATGTTTGAACCATCAGCTGCTTTTATTTTAAACCCAAATATGAACCAGTTTCAGTGTTTGACCATCTTCACGGATAAGGATTAAAATGGTTTAAGCCACCATATTACACTAGTCATTACTTAAAATGTGTAGTGCATGCCATGAATGTCAATATACGGCACATGACTTTTAGAAGCAAACATACGAATACAAAATGTACGCAGAGCAGTACTGTAGTAACTTCGAATTAATACTTCTGCTAACTGCAGTTCTCAGGAAGGTACTACCTCCTGTCTTGAACTCCTCGCAATACCTTTTTTCCGTCTAAACAGATGATACAGGAAAAATACCTAGCATCATGGGAAGGTCACTAACCCTGAAGCGAAGCTATCGGACGTCGGCTACTGCATTCAGCATACAGTGTGGGTCTTCCCTACAGCTCACTTTAGACGGATTGGGGAAAACCGTCAGACCTCAGCTTCAAGACGAACACCTCTGCTCCGCAGTGCTCGTGGGAACAGTGACATACACCGTTTCTTGAATCTCTTACATCCGTGAACATGGAACTTCCTGACTTCCTGGCAGATTAAAGCAATATGTCGGATCGGGACTCGAACGTGGAACGTTCCTCTTTTCTTCCGACTGAGCTATCCAGAAAACATGTCACGCGTCATACCCTCACAGCTTTACTTCCGCCAAGTCTCGGCCCGGTACGCAGCTTTCATCTACCATGAAGTTTCAAACCAGCGCACATTTCGCTGCAGAGCGAAACTTCATTCTGGATCTGAGACCACGTTTCCAAGGAAATGGAAATGAGTGCCGGCCGGGGTGACCGAGTGGTGCTAGGCGCTACAGTCTGGAACCGCGCGACCGCTACGGTCGCAGGTTCGAATCCTGCCTCGGGCATGGATGTGTGTGCTGTCCTTAGGTTAGTTAGGTTTAATTAGTTCTAAGTTCTAGGGGAGTGATGACCTCAGAAGTTAAGTCCCATAGTTCTCCGAGCCATTTGAACCATTTTAATGAGACCGTGTGATATGATTGCCTCTCTGATAGAAATCCACTCACTTAACGAATTCCATATAACCATGATCGATATTTGTTTTGTCGGAGTCAATACACCAGCTGTCTGCTAACGATCTTTTACTTAGTTGTGTGAAGTACTGGGCGCCAAAGTTAAACTTCCGAGTCCTAGTCCCTGTCTCGCATAAATCCTTAATCTTTCGGGAGGAGCCTCTAAACAGTGCGTGATAAGGCACTGGACGCGCATTCAGAAGGACAACAGTTCAAATCCTCCCCCGAGTAACGTTGATTACCAAGAGTGAAATAAGTTTAGTACGCGCTAACTTCACATGTCACATCAAAGTAAAATAATAAGTTTTAAAAATGAGTTTATTTGACAGGAAAGGCGCCCCTTACTTCATCGATGCTACCTCCCCTAATACTATTGGTGCTCTAAGACTATTCAAGACGCCATTAGAAGTAAATAGCTATTTCAAAACAAAAAGGAGTACAATATGTTATATGTAATGAATGTATGCTTCCCGATTCATCTCGTAACTTCGTGACGATATGGGTCAGGAGTGCACTCGCGCAATGGGCCGCGATCGGCCTTCTTTGACTACTGTATCAGCTTCAATTGCTCAATTAAGGACACCAGATTCACTGGTACCCGTGAGAGAGGGTCAACAGTTCTTTCACGTCAACTTTTCTGTCGTGCGACCACAGTTCCTTCGTATCAGCACTTCTATTGTGCGATCACTTCGACCGTCGGACTGACAGTAAGTAACAGATCTGCACAGTCGATAGGATTTTAACAGTATTTCACAATTTATACTCTCTCGCGCTTCCTATGTTCGCTCCTTGTCTTCATAGAGCATATAGAACTTTACTGCATTTCCGCTTAGGCCATCATCACAAATCTGTCAGATAAGAAAGAAAGTTGTACCTTCTTACTGTACTCAAGGCTTTTGTCTCTCTTTACAGTGTATTCATCATCATCATCCTGTAACGCAGCAAGTTATTAGTCGTTGCAGTAAGACCCGCAGCCGTCTAGTACGGTGGCTGCAGGATGGCTATCTTTTTTTTTCGCTCTGCTCACAGCACAGCAGACGCTGCCTGCCATGAGAACTGCATAGCGTAACATTCAGTCGATATGAAAATTCATACCCTCTACGAATCTAAATAATCCATATTAGTTATTATCCGATTTTGTTCAATTTGGTATACAGTCTTTTGTTATTAATGGAATGATGCTGTCAAAATTTCAGAGTTTTATTTATTGTAATTCCGGAGATAAAGACATCACCTAAAAGTTCTAACACCTACGCTTGTTTTTTTCAAAACCAAGTTAGGAACAATAACAGATTGACTTTTATTATCATTTGACGCCTTTACAAAGTTGTCAGTGCATAAAAATCAACTAATTAGAATTTTCTTTTCAAAACTTCAGTCACTTAGCATTACGTAATACAAAAATCGGTCAAAATTATTATTTGATTATGTTTTGTTGTGTGAGTGAGTGAGAATGATCGAGAGAGTGTATGTAGGACATATGTTAAAAATTAATATTTCATTTTACGTAAAACCTTGTACAAACGAACCGTGGGAAAGTTATGTTGCAGCCACGAGTCACGTGACATACACTCCTGGAAATTGAAATAAGAACACCGTGAATTCATTGTCCCAGGATGGGGAAACTTTATTGACACATTCCTGGGGTCAGATACATCACATGATCACACTGACAGAACCACAGGCACATAGACACAGGCAACAGAGCATGCACAATGTCGGCACTAGTACAGTGTATATCCACCTTTTGCAGCAATGCAGGCTGCTATTCTCCCATGAAGACGATCGTAGAGATGCTGGATGTAGTCCTGTGGAACGGCTTGCCATGCCATTTCCACCTGGCGCCTCAGTTGGACCAGCGTTCGTGCTGGACGTGCAGACCGCGTGAGACGACGTTTCATCCAGTCCCAAACATGCTCAATGGGGGACAGATCCGGAGATCTTGCTGGCCAGGGTAGTTGACTTACACCTTCTAGAGCACGTTGGGTGGCACGGGATACATGCGGACGTGCATTGTCCTGTTGGAACAGCAAGTTCCCTTGCCGGTCTAGGAATGGTAGAACGATGGGTTCGATGACAGTTTGGATGTACCGTGCACTATTCAGTGTCCCCTCGACGATCACCAGTGGTGTACGGCCAGTGTAGGAGATCGCTCCCCACACCATAATGCCGGGTGTTGGCCCTGTGTGCCTCGGTCGTATGCAGTCCTGATTGTGGTGCTCACCTGCACGGCGCCAAACACGCGTACGACCATCATTGGCACCAAGGCAGAAGCGACTCTCATCGCTGAAGACGACATGTCTCCATTCGTCCCTCCATTCACGCCTGTCGCGACACCACTGGAGGCGGGCTGCACGATGTTGGGGCGTGAGCGGAAGACGGCCTAACGGTGTGCGGGACCGTAGCCCAGCTTCATGGAGACGGTTGCGAATGGTCCTCGCCGATACCCCAGGAACAACAGTGTCCCTAATTTGCTGGGAAGTGGCGTGCGGTCCCCTACGGCACTGCGTAGGATCCTACGGTCTTGGCGTGCATCCGTGCGTCGCTGCGGTCCGGTCCCAGGTCGACGGGCACGTGCACCTTCCGCCGAGCACTGGCGACAACATCGATGTACTGTGGAGACCTCACGCCCCACGTGTTGAGCAATTCGGCGGTACGTCCACCCGGCCTCCCGCATGCCCACTATACGCCCTCGCTCAAAGTCCGTCAACTGCACATACGGTTCACGTCCACGCTGTCGCGGCATGCTACCAGTGTTGAAGACTGCGATGGAGCTTCGTATGCCACGGCAAACTGGCTGACACTGACGGCGGCGGTGCACAAATGCTGCGCAGCTAGCGCCATTCGACGGCCAACACCGCGGTTCCTGGTGTGTCCGCTGTGCCGTGCGTGTGATCATTGCTTGTATAGCCCTCTCGCAGTGTCCGGAGCAAGTATGGTGGGTCTGACACACCGGTGTCAATGTGTTCTTTTTTCCATTTCCAGGAGTGTATATCTGTGTGCGCATGCTTTTGTATAAAAGCAGCCAGAATGGAAGTTAGAGGCGGAATAAGTCTATTTATCAATTTGCTTATTTTGATTAAACATAATACAAGAAATTGAAGTTTTGCTGACATTAATTGCTGTCAAATTAGTGATTGGGTAAGGCAAGATTTGCTGCGAGAATGATCACAAAGGAAAGTTCTGATAGGTCGTTTAGATCAACAGCTAGTCAGAATTCCCGCGCGAATAGAGGAGTGTGCAGAGAGGAGAGTACCGCGAGAGAGTCGCTTGCTAGCCAGCCTACGTATAACACGAGATTAGATCGCTCCTTAAAAATAGCACTTATCTTATAGTCCATATGGTACCTTTTCCTTCTTATATTCAAGTTGCGCCAAAATTATTTTTGCCAGGAAATAGTGAGCTAATTTCGGTTCGAACATGTCGTGACTGAAGCGACTGGAGTTACGAACATTTTAATTAAACTGTTGGTGTATCTAAGTTAAATAATTTGAGAGATATGAGCGTGTGAGCTTTCTGGTCGTAGTAACAACTCTGCATGGCGTATTTCGGGGTCTGTACGGAATATTTTGGCGAGCACTTCTTACGAAGAAGGCCACTGAAACGACCTAATATTTAACTCGCGAATAGCTGTGGGTCTGTGTCTGGTAGAATGTGAAAATAAGTCGGGTCGGACTTGCTAAAATTCTGGCTGATTTTCGAGTGAATATTTGTTATACAGACAGTGAACTTTCAATGATAACGTTTCACCATATTATATACGGACGTGATAGCCATTTCATGTGTTTCAATATAAATAAAAAACAGAGTTAATCTAATTTTAAACGCTTTTCTGCAAGTAGACTGAATATCCCGAACGCCCGATTTTTTAATCATGAACTTTTAGGAACTGACTTTCAACTAGAGTTACGCGGCCTCTGTGTGGTACGTATTAGGTAGTGGTTTCATCAACGCTGCTTTACACTGCCTAGCACGTATCTTATAGTCCATATGGTACCTTTTCCTTCTTATATTCAAGTTGCGCCAAAATTATGTTTGCCAGTTCGGCTTAGTACCTCCTCATTAGTTATCCACTCTACCCACGTAATTTTCCAGCATTCTTTTGTAGAAATACGTTTGAAAGGATTCTTGTGTCAACTGCTTTCGTATATGTTTGACTTATGTACAAATCAGCGCTCCAGACAAAAGCATTCAGAACAAGCTTCTTAATATTTAAAGTTATATTCGATGATAACAAATATCTCTTTTTTAGAAACGTTTAAAACATCGCAACTGGCTTCCTCCAGTATTAATCTTAGAATATAATGTTAATATAATACGTTTTTGTATGGTTTTGTAACATCTTTGTGCTCGATAAGTTTTCGAGAGTGTCTTTGGCTTCGCCCACTTTCAGCATGTAGACACTGTTGTCAGTTCTGAAAGAGAGAGAGAGAGAGGAGTTGTGTGAACACGGCAAGCACAGTCGGAGACGAATATTTCCAACAAGTTTGCATTACTATTGCTATCTGTGGTGTGAATTCGTGTTGACGTGAGGTGGACAATAAAGAACTGGTGTTGACATATAAATTTGTGCTTGTTTATTTCACGCCATGCCACGAGCAGAGTGTTTGAAGAACTAGGATAATATTACAAAGGGGAGTAAGCTACCTACAATATTAACCTGCTAGTTTACCCACTTTTCTTGTATTGCCATTCTCCATTTTATATTCTCTCTATTTCTCCATCATCAGTTATTCTGCAGTCCAGATTAAAAAAAAACTCGTCTGTTAGCTTAACTTTCATTTCCTAATCTAATTCCCTCAGCATCATTTGATTTGATTTGATTACATTCCTTTACCACTGTTTTACTTTTTTATGTTCATCTTATACTCTCTTTACAATAATCTGCCATTCCGCTCAAATTATCTTCAAAGTTCTGTGCCGCCTGTGACAGAATTACAGTGTCATCGGCAAACCTCAAAGTTATTTATTTCTTCTGCCTGTTTTTTTATTCCGCTCCCAAATTTAAATGGATACCACACTAAAAGGACACGTTTCCACAGCATAATAAGTCAGCGGGTTTGACCAAAAGCTTGGAACGACAGTGCTATGACTAGATGGCAATAAAGAGAGGTGCGTTTATTATTAAGTGACTGATTTTGGACACAAATACAGGGTGTTTCAAAAAAGGACTTTACAACTTTGAAAATTCATATAAATTAATTCATAAAACCTGCAGAGGTGAATGTAGTGTGAATTTGTAGGGAAATACATCAAGTTTCGTCTCGCGTAGTTTGCTAGTGCCGAATCGTACCCTAAGGAGCTCTAGCTGGCAGTTGAGTTAAAGACAGTTACCTTTACTGGACCCGACCGTGCTGATCGTGTGCTTTGGTTTGAAGAACCGAAGTCAGCGTAGTTTCCGTACCAAGTACGCAAAACATTATGAGTGGCATAAATGTTTTGTAGAAACAGGGTGGTCGGTAAGACATGGGAAAAAATCATCAGGTCGTCCAAGCACATCTGACGACGTCGTTGGCCGTGTGAGACAGAGTTTTGTAAACAGCCCTACGAAATCCACCTGGCGTGCATCTCGCGAGCTGAAATCCCACATGTGACTGGCGTGTGTTGAGAAACCCTTTGCATTTGAGACCGTACAGATCGACGATCGTACAAGCAATGAAAGACACTGATAAAACTGCTCGCAGTGCTACAACGAGTTCGGGAAGAAATTGACTTCCGATGGGACGTGCGCAGGATAACCAGTGGAAGCCACATACATCTTTAGTTTCAGGTAAAGAAAACTTGATGTGTTTCCCTACAAAGTAACACTACACCCAGCTCTTATCTTTTTTCAATAAATTTATATGAATTTTTAAAGTTGTAAAGTCCTTTTTGAAACACCGTGTATACAGCTACATTTTCGTCACAGCGACGGACAAGAGTTAATGTGGCTCATAATTATATGTGATGCTCTGCATGATTATGGAAGCTTTGTGCACCATATACGTTTCGTTGCTTATAATATAGTTCAGAATGACACACTATTGACTATTTCCAGTTTCGTTGTGGTTTAAATGTTCACCAGATAACGAGCAGAAGCTCGCACTAAGCTGAAAATGGCTGACTATAAAAATGCACACAACATAGAACTGTGCACGTATCAGTGGCTGATATAAACAAAATGCACCAGATTTCTTATTACAGTGTAGTAATTTTTATTGCATAACATAAGTAGTACTTATGGAATGATACTGCTGTACTTCCTTATTTTCCTCAGATTGTTTCAGAGTATGTGCATGTTTGTTTTAAACAAAATTGAGAATTGAATGTATTACCTATTTCAGACTTATAGTTATAAATAATGATAACATGTATTTCCTATTCAAATAAAACAATGGCATCAATCACACTTTTATTTAAATACCTAACGCTAACAGCAAGCAAACAACTCACCTGTTAATTTGTTCTTCTAAGCTCGCTGCGGAGCTGCCTTTGCTTTGTATTCTTTTCCCACCTCCGTCTGCCGTGTATTCTTTTCCCAGCGGAGCACAATTTGTAACTAAAGGAATAATTTTTTTCATCCGACGCCAAAAATTCAAACACAGCATAAGATGGCCAATGTATGCGTGTCTCTGCTTCTGTCTCCATGTCCTAAAGATGGGAAAACGAATGTAACATCGGAGATTGCATGCTATTCACGTGTGACGTGTCACATGACCGCAGAATACTCATTGTTGTATGTACAGATTTCAGATACAAATGTTATGAATGAATGAACAAGAATTAAATACAATAACGACACTAAAACTTATAATTCCTATGTGCGTTTTAGAATATTATGCACACGTGATAATAAATAACACACACATTGTTGAGCAAGTGGTCGTCAGATGGAGAAACCCGTGCAGAAACAAAATGTCAGTGGTCAGTTGGGCTGTGGGAAGGAACTGTGTCTCCGGCTTTTTCTTTTTCTTAATTGTTTTTTCATCCTCCTCGCTTGGTGGAGGGTGGGCTGTTAGCAGTACAATTCTCTGCTCTTTAGCCAAGCGAATTAAAAAAATTTACAATGAGAAATTGAACAATTTTTTCTATTTTAAATTAAAAATCAAAGACGGACAGTTAAAAAACGGAAATATATACATTATAAAAACACATCGCAGGAAAGTGAAACCCTGATTTAAAAAAACACCAAACCACTGTACTTTCACTTAAAAACTGAAGGACCTGCTCTAGGGTGAGAGGTGTTGCTGGAGGAGAGAACATGTTTCGTAGGGTTGAGGCGTGTGGGTAGAAAGTTATGGGTCTGTTAGATACGAAAAACTATGGAGACGAGAGATAGGAGATGACGTGGGAAAGAGATAGGGTGAGTAGTAGTGTGTCATGTCGGTAGGGCAGTGGTTGCAAGAGGAAAGGGATGGGGGTGGATGGAAAGGTAAAGGAAAGACGAGCCCTGATGTGGAATGGGATAAATGGGGAAGAGTTAAAGTTGGTGGGAAGGATATATATCGGAGCGGATTTCATTCTCTGGGAGAGGGAGTTGCGTTGGGATAGGATATGGAGTGTGTATAGGTGTAGGGGTGTAGGTGTAGGGACGGAGGGATACGTCTGTGAAGGTGTGGCAGCATACCAGGGTTGATGTGCAGAGGGGACAATGGGGAGGTTGGAATCTGGTTCACGGTCAGTACAGCAGATACGATGTGTTCGATGTGGGTGAGGAAGGATGGCAATTTGATGAGACGGTAGAGGATCCAGATGGCAGAAGATAACCAGAGGCGGAAAGCAACACGAATTGCATGGCGTTTGAGGGTTTGGAGAGACTTGTAGAACATTGGTGAGACGGAGATCTGTGCAACATTTGTATAGCAATGAATGGGCCGGATCAGGGTTTTATAGTGTGTCACCGGCGCCGCAGCGAACTCAAAAGCATAACGCGCTCATTGTTGAAAAGATTTAATTTCGAAATATATAGTTTTTCCATATAGAGACTGATATTGCACTGTGTTGACATTTTCACAACAAAATACGATATCTGCGATAAAAAAGTAACGACACTTTTGTTAATTCGTTACCGACAAAAGTAACATAGTAATAACTTTACATGCGAACATTTTAGGTTAGGTTTCACTGTGACTGTTATTGAGCTTAAATAAAACAACAGGTTTACTGTTACCAGTCACTATCTATTTATCTCCACACGCGTTTCAAAGGTTTAAAACTCCATCATTAGGTTGATTTACATTTGTTAGTATGTCATTTGTGTGTGTGTGTGTGTATGTGGTGTGTTACGAATTTTTGGAGGAACTTGTGGCACTGTCTAATGGAGAAACAAAACACTATTTCAGAGCATGGTTTTGGGTTTCTTTTGACAAAAACTAAACGTATATCCAACGGTAAAAGTAAATTAAATAAAACATAGTACTTCCAGTGATCACAGGTCCCTTTCACTGTCGTAACACATCACTTGTACACTGTCATATTTTGCAAACAAATATGGCGTCTGGAAACTATTATATGCAAGGATCATATAGCAGAAGAGAAACATTATCGCAAAGTACAAAGAATATACATCATAACAACATTATTACAGTATAAATTTTAAAGGATTTTGGAGATCTTTGTTTTGAGGTGTTGAACACATGCGTTGGAATAAATATTTCAGGTGGTATATAAATACGATTTTGTGACATTAATATAGCTTAAACTTCATACTCGTTTATATAATCAGGTGACATGTTAGAAACTTTAAGTATAATATTTACATTGGCTACAGTCGTAAAATTATACACAAATAACAATTTTCGTTGGAATTCACAGATATGTATGAAAGGCTGGAGGCAGAGGGAGAGGAGGGAAAAGAGAATATGAGAGAGAAAGAGAGGGTGGAAGGAGTGATTGGATGAGAGCATACTTTCCAAAGCAGGGGGTTCTGAAGATTATTCTGTACACGTAATAACTGCCTAAAGGTTGGGTTAATACACTGAATAATGTTTTAAAATGTATACATGGATGTACACTTTTGCCAGTAGTTGATGTGCATAAAGTTTCAAGTTGATGGGGGTTACAAGCTGTTGGTGTGATGATATATTTGTAAATGAGGTCAATCCCCTGTACATTTGGAGGAAGTCATGGTAACGTAACTAAATATTTATGATAAATATTACTTTCTGTGTGTGTGTTTGTGTGTGTGTGTGTGTGTGTGTGTGTGTGTGTGTGTGTGTGTGTGCGCACACATTTAATAATGTAGGCAGTTGCTGGAAACAGAGCTGATACTGTTGTAAATATTGTCATTTTTGTGTTTTCAGATGGATTCAGGTTGTTTGGTTTGGTGTTTGTATATTTGCATTGTTTCAAGGATGTCTAATTTTTTGACTTTAGATTGCATGTGTAGCATGCCCATACTTGTGTTGTTAACATGATGTTTTGTTTCATGCACGTCGGTGGCTACTGCTGATGGTTTTTTTAGTGCTTTCGTGTGTTCTAAGGGGGAACTACAGGATTCCCGAAGCAGGCGCGTGTTAGTGCAATTCTCTGCCCGGGACTTACGCCATATTGTGTGTGGTATCTCAGCAGTTTTTCTAGACTTCCCAAAACGGTCAAGGAGGTCACTCTACCTATCAGTATTAGCTTACTGGGAGAGCACATGCTTGTATTTCGTCTGCTTCTGTGGTTCCCAACCTGGGAGTAATTGTACCCTGAGGGGTAAAATGTAATTTCCTGAAGGGGCAAACAAAAGGGCCCAACAGTATTTCAGTCATGAAACAAGATCATTTTTAATATTTTACTATTATGGCTATTTCATGAGACTGTAATGCTCATTACATAAGTTACCGAAAATGATTTTTCCTTCAAACCCCAGTATTAATGTGTGGCACAGTGTGGTGGCGGCTACAGTTTGTGTAACAAATCTACGAACTTCGTCTCCTTGAGGTAGCACACCCCACCTACGCACATACACTACTGGCCATTAAAATTGCTACATCAAACAGAAATGCAGATGATAAACGGGTCTTCATTGACCAAATATACTAGAACTGACATGTGATTACATTTTCACGCGGTTTAGGTGCATAGATCCTAAGAAATCAGTACCCAGAACAACCACCTCTGGCCGTAGTAACAGCCTTGATACACCTGGACATTGAGTCAAACAGAGCTTGGACGGCGTGTACAGGTACAGCTGCCCATGCAGCTTCAACACGATACCAAGAGTAGTGACTGGCATATTGTGACGAACCAGTTGCTCGGCCACCATTGACCAGACGTTTTCAGTTGGTGAGAGATCTGGAGAATGTGCTGGCCAGGGCAGCAGTCGAACATTTTCTATATCCAGAAAGGTTTGTACAGGTCCTGCATCATGTGGTCGTGCATTATCCTGCTGAAATGTAGGGTTTCGCAGGGATCGAATTAAGGGTAGAGCCACGGGTCGTATCACATCCGAAATGTAACGTCCACTGGTCAAAGTGCTGTGAATGCGAACAAGAGGTGACCGATACGTGTAACCAATGGCACCCCATACCATCACGCCGGGTGATACGCCAGTATGGCGATGACGAATACACGCTTCCAATGTGCGTTCACCGCGATGTCGCCGAACACGGATGCGACCATCATGATGCTGTAAACAGAACCTGGATTCATCCGAAAAAATGACGTTTTGCCATTCGTGCACCCAGGTTCGTCGTTGAGTACACCATCGCAGGCGCTCCTGTCAGTGATGCAGCGTCAAGGGTAACCGCAGCCGTGGTCTCCGAGCTGATAGTCCATGCTGCTGCAAACGTCGTCGAACTGTTCGGGCAGATGGTTGTTGTCTTGCAAACGTCCCCATCTGTTGACTCACGGATCGAGACGTGGCTACACGATCCGTTACAGCCATGTGGATAAGATGCCTGTCATCTCGACTGCTAGTGATACGAGGCCGTTGGGATCCAGCATGGCGTTCCGTATTACCTTCCTGAACCCACCGATTCCATATTCTGCTAACAGTCATTGGATCTCGACCAACGCGAGCAGCAATGTCGCGATACGATAAACCGCAATCGCGATAGGCTACAGTCCGACCTTTATCAAAGTCGGAAACATGATGGTACGCATTTCGCCTCCTTACACGAGGCATCACAACAACGTTTCACCAGGCAACGCCGGTCAACTGCTGTTTCTGTACAAGAAATAGGTTGGAAACTTTCCTCATGTCCGCACGTTGTAGGTGTCGCCACCGGCGCCAACCTTGTATGAATGCTCTGAAAAGCTAATCATTTGCATATCACAGCATCTTCTTCCTGTCGGTTAAATTTCGCGTCTGTAGCACGTCATCTTCGTGGTGTAGCAATTTTAATGACCAGTAGTGTACTTTGTACCATGCATCTATAAGAGAAAAATTCAGACATATACATCATATATGCTTAAATCTTTCATGAAAAAGCCTTCTCCAAGTTGTACCTAGTTTCCACAGTTGGGCAGATATTGCTTCATTATTTGTTTCGCAGCAATAAATAAACTAATTGACACCACAACACAACAGAAACCTTGTACTAGGTACTACACTGCTGCAGTGCCTGCACATAGTCATTATTATTACTATTATTATTATTATATTATTATTACTATTATTGTTGTTGTTATCACAAGGCATTGGAAGCCGAAGTCTTCCAGTATCTGCCAGTTCAGAAGTAAGGATTCAAGCGATCAAGTGATTTACAGGTAATAGGCCTAATTGTTCTCCACGCCGGCCGGGGTGGTCGAGCGGTTCTAGGCGCTACAGTCTGGAACCGCGCGACCACTACGGTCGCAGGTTCGAATCCTGCCTCGGGCATGGATGTGTGTGATGTCCTCAGGTTAGTTAGGTTTAAGTAGTTCTAAGTTCTGTAGGACTGATGACCTTAGAATTTAACTCCCATAGTGCTCAGAGCCAATTGTTCTCCTCATATTTTAATTTCATTGATTTTAAATGGGGGTGCAGGATATGCATGAAAAAGTCGACATGGAGAGAAGTGGTGTTTTGTGTCTACGGTCAGTGTTGATAGCTTTGTTTTTTGAGAAAAATTTGGAGGTAACGCTCGTGTTGCACTGCGAATTGCGTCATCGTTCCGTAAAAATAAATTGTACGAATTGTCTCATGCATTCATTAGTTCGTGGTTTAGTAAGACGTCTACACAAACTAAATATCATTTATCTCTCGTTACTTTATAATGAAGCTGTTCAAAGAAAATTGTTTTTCATTCTAAATATTCACTGTGGTTCATGTGTGGTACGGGGGGCGGAGCGGGAAGGAGGGGGCGGAGAGGGGGGCGGTTACTAACAAACATCTGATTACACTCAAGAGTAATGGTCTCACAAAGGTTGGGAAACGCTGGTGTACTTCTACACATATGGCTCCAAAAATCCTTCGGGTAAATGTTATAATTTAAGCCTTCGATTGCACCTTGACATCAACTGTTGAAACAATGAAATTATCTGCAGTTGTTTCAGTATTCCACCTACGACCAAAGTTATCATAAAGGCTATGAAACAGATAGTAAACTAGAAGCTGTAAGTCTTCTGAACTACGGTCGACTACTTGGTTTTCTGACTGGTTTGATGCAACCTACCATGATTCCTTGTCCTCTCTCAACCCTTTCATCTCAGATTAGCAACGGAGTAGTTAAAGCACAGTTCCTGTTTTGAAGTAACATCTTTTTGCCCCTAACATGGTTAATCGGAACTTGACCCTTTACCGGTGTGCAGTGTCCTTGGTGTTTCACGGATACACCGGACTAAAAAATGTCACTGAGAGAGTTCTAAAATTAACTTCTTGAGTAAGCATTTAGATCTCCTCCTACTTGCTTCATGTAGAAGTCCCTCGTAGTTGGAGCTATGATCTGATAAAGTGGGGTTTCTGATAGTAATGCAGGTAGGCTTCGTTAATAAATGGTTCAAATTGCTCTGAGCAATATGGGACTTAACAGTTGTGGTCATCAGTCCCCTAGAACTTAGAACTACTTAAACCTAACTAACCTAAGGACATCACACACATCCATACCCCAGGCAGGATTCGAACCTGTGACCGTAGCCGCAGCGCGGCTCCGGATTGAAGCGCCTAGAACCGCTCGGCCACAGCAGCCGGCCGTTAATAAATAAAAAGAGGGTTGCCATCACGGGATTTGATTGAAAATAGTCACCTGGAACTCAGCAAAAATACACTTTTGATAGTACCTAAGATAATTAATTCGAAAATAGGAAATTTTCAGATCATGAGCTACGAGGTGGTTTATGCTGTATGGTGTTTATGCACCAACTGACTGACTTGGGTACCACAAAATCTACCTTACAAGAGCATACAGTTTCGTATATCTTCGTACACCCATTTTGACGGTATTCCTATCATTTATTTAACGAAGCTGAAGTTGACTACACTGGAATAACGCCGACATGATTTATTTTCTGTATGACGTCCTTGATATCCCTGATTAATTGTCCGTTTGTAAGATATCTTCTCACCTAGCGAGCCGCTCATCACGCTACCGCCCGACCTACTATAAGCATCATGTACCGTAACATACACTGATGAGCCAAACATTAACACCCGTGCTAACCGCGAGACTGATGCCATCTAGTGGAGAACCAGGCACATTGTGCGGTAAGAAATGTATACTGGATGTCAGGAGGAAAGGTGCATTCTTTGAGTGATGCCAGTGAATTCTGAAAAAAAACCTTTAGATAAACATATGGCCTTTTCTTAACCGTATCCGACATACAGCTGTTTGAAAATCACATGTGTCAGTTCGCATGTCCTTCTTCACCGGCACGACGGAGCCCTTATACACTTCGTACGGCCAGTTACACAGTACCTCAATCAATCAATTCCTGGGCTCTGGATCGGTCGCGTTGGAGTCATTTCTTGGCCACTGAGGTCACCTGATCTTACTCCATTAGAATATCGTTTGTGGACTTTGTCTAAGAGTGATGTTTGCAAGCGCAGACTGGACACAATGGAAGGACTTCGCGTTAGTATTTTACAATGCAAAGGAAAAACTTGAAAATATTATTATACAGGGTGGTCCATTGATCGTGACCGGGCAAAATATCTCACGAAATAGGCATCAAACGAAAACACTACAAAGAACGAAAGTTGTCTAGCTTGAAGGGGGAAACCAGATGGCGCTATGGTTCGCCCGCTAGATGGCGCTGCCATAGATCAAACGGATATCAACTCCGTTTTTTTAAGTAGGAGCCCCCATTATTTATTACATATTCGTGTAGTACGGAAAGAAATATGAATGTTTTAGTTGGACCACTTTTTTCGCTTTGTGATAGATGGCGCTGTAATAGTCACAAACATATGGCTCACAGTTTTAGACCCACAGTTTGTAACAGGTAAGTTTTTTAAATTAAAATACCGAACGTAGGTACGTTTTAACATTTTATTTCGGTCTCCAATGTGATACATGTACCTTTGTGAACTTATCATTTCTGAGAACGCATGCTGTTACCGCATGATTACCTGTAAATACCACATTAATGCAATAAATGCTCAAAATGATGTCCGTCAACCTCAGTGCATTTGGCAATACGTGTAACGACATTCCTCTCAACAGCGACTAGTTAGCCTTCCGTAATGTTTGCACATGCACTGACAATGCGCTGTGCATGTTGTCAGGCGTTGTCGGTGGATCACCATAGCAAATATCCTTCAACTTTCCCAACAGCAAGAAATCCGGGGACGTCAGATCCGGTGAACGTGCGGGCCATGGTATGGTGCTTCGACGACCAATCAACCTGTCATGAAATATGCTATTCAATACCGCTTCAACCGCACGCGAGCTATGTGCCGCTCATCCATCATGTTGGAAGTACATCACCATTCTGTCATGCAGTGAAATATCTTGTAGTAACATCGGTAGAACATTACGTAGGAAATCAGCATACATTGCACCATTTATTTTGCCATCGTTAAAATGGGGGCCAATTATCCTTCCTCTCATAATGTCGCACCATACATTAACCCGCCAAGGTTACTGATGTTCCACTTGTAGCAGCCATCGTGGATTTTCCGTTGCACAGTAGTGCACGTTTTGCCTGTTTACGTTACCGCTGTTGGTGACTGACGCTTCATCACTAAATAGAAGGCGTGCAGAAAATCTGTCATCGTCCCATAATTTCTCTTGTGCCCAGTGGCAGAACTGTACACGACGTTCAAAGTCGTCGCCATGTAATTGCTGGTGCACAGAAATATGGTACGGGTGTAATCGATGTTGATGTAGCATTCTCAACACCGACGTTTTTGAGATTCTCGATTCTCGTGCGATTTGTCTGCTACTGATGTGCGTCCTAGACGCGACAGCAGCTGAAGCAGCTACTTGGGCATCATCAATTGGTAAACGGTCCATTTACACACGGGTAATGTATCACGGAGCAAATACCGTCCGCACTGGCGGAATGTTACTTGATACCACACACTTATACGTTTGTGACTATTACAGCGCCATCTATCACAAAGCGAATAAAGTGGTCCAACTAAAACATTCATATTCCTTTACGTACTATACGAATATGTAATAAAAATGGGGGTTCCTATTTTTAAAAAATGCAGTCTATATCCGTTTGACCTATGGCAGCGCCATCTTGCGGGCCAACCATAGCGCTATCTGGTTTCCCCTTTCAAGCTAGACGTGTTGCCTTCTTTGTAGTTTTTTCGTTTGACGCTTATTTAGTGAGATATTTGGCCCAGTCACTATCAATGGACCACCCTGTATACACGTAAATGTTCTGTAACGTTATGTGTTGTGTTTTGACGAGATTACTGTGTCTCTTGCTAACAACTAACTGTTCTGGACAGTATTCTTCGGAATTGTGTGAAGTCGCCTTCAGCGATATAAAGACATTGAACTTTATTCCTGTGAGTTCTGCCCCTACCGGATGATGAGCTTCGCCCTGATATCTACCCTTCCTACCAACTCTAACCCCATCTTCCTGCCTCCTTCTCAGGGCTCCCTCCCATCTCCTGAGCGACTTTCCCCTCTTACTCCCCCTCCCACTCCTGTGCTCCCCTTCAGTGTCTCTGCACTCCCTTCTGCCTTGTCTTCCCTCTTCATCTCCTGCCTCTTAGTGCACCCGCTGACGCCCCTATTCTCTTCATCCCGCCGCCTCCCCTACTGCCCCTTGCACTCCCCTCCTTTTCCATCCTCTCTGACCTCTCCCTCGGCAGGTCCCACCTGGCAGTTTTATTCTTCATCGTGTGTGCTCCATGTGGGTTTTAAGTGTGTTGTTCTGGAGTGTTTTTTAACACTGTTAGGCAGACTAGTGTTACTATGCAAAGGCAGTGATCCATCCTGCCCAATCACTACTATTCATACAACTATTTGCACCAATCTTCTCTGAAGAGTTGTAGTGTCATTTTTGAATGTAACTGTGGATACCTGCCAGCCGGTGTGGCCGAGCGGTTCTAGGCGCTTCAGTCTGGAACCGCGCGACTGCTACGGTCGCAGGTTCGAATCCCGCCACGGGCATGGATGCGGGTGATGTTCTTAGGTTAGTTAGGTTTAAGTAGTTCTAAGTTCTAGGGGACTGATGATATCAGATGTTAAGTCCCATAGTGCTCAGAGCCATTTGAACCATTTTTTTGTGGATACCCTGGCCAACGTATCTGATGTGGCGAAGGTATTGTTTTCACCGTGCTGTGACTTTTGTTTGTTTGTTTGTTTGTCTGTTTGCTGGACACTCTGGAGTTCAAGTACAAACACGAACCGAAGTGGACTGTTTATAAAGAGGAGCTAGTTGTGTAGGGTTGAACGCTAACCCCTTATTATTTCATATAGGCGCTGTAGGTAGCCGTTTTGTCCTTGCTCATTCTTTTGTACCTTGTTGAATGTCACGAGGACTTCAATCTTGGCGCTGTGAGGCCTTTGTAGTTCCATCCCAGCTTCCAATCCATCCGGTCCTTCACTAGCAGCTTCGTATCTAACCACTTGACCAACCATCACCACCGACAACCATCCCATCCCGATGTCTTGCAGCTTCTTACCATCCTGGTGTACCATCGGCATTGTATCGTCGACGTCGTACCATGATCACCGCATCGTCGATATAATATCCAGAACATGATTGTCTGTTAAATGAATCCTGTATTGCGTGAATAACTCCACTTTCAAAGACTCTAAACAGTTCTGCGAACACAAGTTCTGGCGTTTTTGCTAAATATAATAATTACAACTGGTCTGGCGAGGCCCATGGGGCAGTTTTTATCTCGGGTTTCCTCCGCCAACCGCGTTCGAATGGTTGGGCCTCATTTCTGTAGTAGATTCCATTCCCGAGGAAAATAGTATGATTATTTATGCTAATGAGAATTGCTGGAAATTACTTGAAACTCAGTGATGTAACTTGAAATTGTAATATTCATGGAGTGGCCGTGCGGTTCTAGGCGCTACAGTCTGGAGCCGAGCGACCGCTACGGTCGCAGGTTCGAATCCTGCCTCGGGCATGGATGTGTGTGATGTCCTTAGGTTAGTTAGGTTTAATTAGTTCTAAGTTCTAGGTGACTGATGACCTCAGATGTTAAGTCCCATAGTGCTCAGAGCCATCTGAACCATTTGTAATACTCATGAACAAACCATTAGATACGTGTCCTGGCCAAATGTTCCTATGTAATGTAATATTATTGTAATATTCCGGGCGCTGCGAATACCAGCGATGATGCACTACCGTAATTGAGACGACAACGCTATTTGCTGTGACAACAAAGGTCCTTGCTGTAAAAAAAAAAAAAAAAAAAAAAAAAAAAAAAAAAAAGAATTGTTGGAGATAAGGAATGGCTAGTGGAGATTTTTTTTTGGGGGGGGGGAGGGGGGGGGGGTCGGATTAGTTAGTATATGGACGTTATTTGAAGTGCAGAGAAGATACAACTTGTAATCGGAATTATCAAAAATAAAAAATTTATCTTATGAAAAAGAAGGTAAATATCGTCTGCGAACTTTTATGCGATACTGGATAACCAGACCTTCATAAAAATTATTAGTGTTTTTAGCATAGTGGTTTCTTCGCAAATCAACAATACTGGGCGAATCTGCTACTATCACGGTCCGGACGACGAGCAGTATTTCAGCTTGTGTGTTCAAGACGTCTCCTAATCGATCAGTTTCTTAGTCATAAGATACCACACTGCCGCTGTTGCTCAACGTTCTCATTCTGAAAGTGTTTCCAGAAAATCTTACGGCGACTGTATTTCGGCTGCCAAGAGGGACGGAGTCTTCATCGCGAGTTGTGGCAGTTTTCTCCTACTTTGCCTGGCGTTCTGTGAGAACCGAAGAAACGGAAACTTCCGACCGCCAACTCATCCTGTACCTAACCCGCTCTCTCCTTACAGCAGCCACGAAGGAAACAGAATCATTTATAGTCAAATTTTTTTCACAGGTTTTTTATCTTAGACACGTAAAATTTTTTAAAATGTATGCATCTAGGCAAAAAATGAAAAGAGAGTTTAAGTGCAGTACCTGTCTTGTCTGTGTCAAAGGTCAAGCTAGTTAATTAATTAATTTTTTAACGACGTAGCTGTTAATTTTATCGGCTCAAATCTCGACGATGAATATGCCTGCCATCCTGTTCCCACGCAGTCCAACATCGGATCACCGTCACATCCGAATGTCCCACAAATCGGGATATTGATGAGTGAGCCAAATAGAGGCCCACAATAATACCGCTTTGAAACTCTATCAGGTGCTGATAACGCTTTCTCATACGAAGTTTGCAGTATCACCGTGTCCTTCACAGTGACCACTGAACAGCTGACGCTGTTCACTCCCATTACGTAGCCTATGACGTATGTGTGTGTGTGTGTGTGTGTGTGTGTGTGTGTGTGTGTATGAAGTTACATTGACATCCGACCGTGTCTTCTGGGTACTTGACTTTTCTGGGATAACAATGTTCCTGTAAGAGATATGCAAGGTAAATAGATCAAGTTCAAAAATTCCCTTCTAAATATCACTTCATAACCAAAGACACCTTAGTCAACTGCAAGCTTGTGAAATTAAATTCCTTAAGTACATTGAAAAAAAGAAAAGGAGAGACACTATCACAAATGAACACATAAAGAGATATGGTACCTACGACTGGAAGTGATCATCACGAGGGAAAGGTTGATTACGCCAAGGGTGAAGTGGTTTGATCATATGAAACAGGAGTAGTCCATCATGTTTCATTTGCGACATAAAGCCGCACGGGAGGAGTGAGACCGTTGTACACTAACGAAAAAAAATAATAACCGCGACACCGAGAAGGACTTGTACGACATAAACGAAATTTGGTAGGCGTGTTTCTACGTCTAAAGGATGATGTCTATTATAATTTCGCACCAGTCGCTAGTAGCACCACTTTGGGGATGCAAATCAGGTTTGCTTAAGTAAACGCTGCAACAGTCGTGAGCGATAGTTATCTTTGAGACTGGAAGTGGTGGGTTGATGTTAGCTAAGAATGCTATTAAGGCGACAAAGACGCCTTTATCAGCACCTCACCGAGCTTGAACACAGTCGTGTAATAGGGACCCGAGAAGCTGGATGTTGCTTCTGCGATATTGGAGAAAGATTTGATAGGAATGTAGCCACTGTACATTATTGCTGGCAGCAGTAGCTACGAGAATTTATGGTCGCAGGAAGACCGGGCTCCAGCCACGTGGCACTACCAAGAGGGAAGACCACCGTGTTCGGCGTATGGCTCTGGCACATCGTACTGCATCTACAGCAGCAATCTGAGCAGCATTTGGAACCACAGTGCCACAACGAAGTGGTACAAGTAGGTTACTTCAAAGACAGCTCCGAGCCAGGCGCCCTGTAGCGTGCATTACACTGACTCCAAACCACCGCCAATTGCGGGGGTGGTCGAGCGGTTCTAGGCGCTTCAGTCTGGAACTGCGCGACCGCTACGGTCGCAACTTCGAATCAAGCCTCGGGCATGGATGTGTGTGATGTCCTTAGGTTTAAGTAGTTCTAAGTTCTAGGGGACTGATGACCTCACATGTTAAGTCCCATAGTGCTCAAAGCGATTTGAACCACTTTTGGGGCGGAAAACAGTGCAGTTGTTGTCGAAATGCAGAAACGGAGTGATTTATCTGCCATCCAAAAGGACATGATCACTGGCTTTCGGGCCAAGGGTGGGTGGGGGGGGGGGGAGAGGGATTTACGAAACGGCTAAGTTTGTAATATGTCTAAGTGCCGCTATGGTTAAAATTTACCGTACACGGCCAAATGGCGCTATTCAAGACCAGCGCCGAATCAACTGCGGAGCACCACGGGCCATAGATGACAGTGGTGCAACAACGGCTGCGGCGACGTGTACAGGCGAACAGACGTGCAACTGTTGAGCAACTGACCACCCAGATGAACCAAAGGGCTACCATCAGTCCCTCCTCGACGATCTTTTACCGAAAGTTTCTGCGTATGGGTCCCCACAGCATTCGCCTGGTTTAACAGGTGCCTGCATCCATGGAGACTGCTGTTCATCGGCGACGAAGGCTTGAATCTGGTACCAATACCGCACCGAGTGGCGACAGGTGGCGTTTTGGGGGGGAATCACATCTTATGTTCCTTTGGACAGATGGCTGTCGGTGTGTAGGGCGTGAAAAATCTGAAAGATAACAAGAAGGGAGCGTTATGGTCTGGGGAATGTTACCGTGACATTCCCTGGGTAATCTCGTCATTCTGGATGTATCAACCCAAGTATGCTTCTATCCTTTGAGACCATGTCCACACCTACATACAGTTTGGTTTTCATTGGCACGATGGCATCTACCGGTAGGACAATACAACGTGTCACACAGCTCGCAGTGTACTGGCCACAAAACCTCCGGCTCTAAACCCAGTCGAGAATCTATGGGACCACCTCTATCGCGCTGCTCGCGCGATGGATTCTCAGCCGTGAAACCTATCACAGCTGGCCACGACACTGGAGTCGGTCTGTCTCTGTCGACACCTTGCGTAACCTCACTGACTCTTTCTGCGCGTCCGCGCTGCAAAAGGTGGTTATTCAGGCTTTTGGTAGGTGGTCGCATTAATGTGACTGGACGGTGTAATTGTAAAATGTACTCTGGGGTTCTATATATGCATGCATATGAAATTTATATCCTTGTAAAATAGGATACGTTTCTAAAAATAAAAAACTCCGTAGTCCTAAAAGTCAGTTACAGTTCAAGTTTGTATCTGCGTGATGTAGAAGATATAGTGTTGTGGCCGGCCGGAGTGGCCGAGCGGTTCTAGGCGCTGCAGTCTGGAGCCGCGCGACTGCTACGGTCGCAGGTTCGAATCCTGCCTCGGGCATGGATGTGTGTGATGTCCTTAGGTTAGTTAGGTTTAAGTAGTTCTAAGTTCTAGGGGACTGATGACCTTAGATGTTAAGTCCCACAGTGCTCAGAGCCATTTGAACCATTTTTATAGTGTTGTGAATTCGGATTAATGCTTTTGAAACACTCTGTTCATTATTTCAGGGGTTCAGTCCCAGTAAAGTACGCAGCAAAGCTTGTGTAGTTTGGGAAGTAGGAGTGAGGTGTTGGCAGAGCTGAATGTGTGAAAAGGGGTCGGGAGTCGTGTCTTTTAGCTTGGATTCTGTTCCATTAAACAGTTAAAATGTCAGAAAGTTTCAGTGTATGAATGTCCCTCCAAAAGAAACGCACAATGATTGTTTTTAAACATTCATTTCTTTCCTTACGTTCTATACTTTCATAACACGTTCACAAGTTCTGGAAAAAACAAATTTCTTTTTTCACACAATATTCGTCCCTTTCAACTGCCTTACGCCACCTTACAAATAAGGCCAGTAACACTTTAGAACTATGACCCGTAACCTACACGATAGATGTTAGGACCAGCCTTTACAACGGAGTCGTCATATTAAACTCTCGTTCCGCGAAGAGATTCCTTCATTCCACCGAAGAGGTAACGCCAGACCAGGACTATAAGTTGGGTGTTGCAGTGTTATCCCCCACCTCCCTTGTGATCTCGGTGGTGGTTTTCTCACTGAATTGTTGCCGGGTGTATGTGTTAATAAAACCCAGTTTGAATATCTATAGTAGGAATATTAGAATTAGGACAGAGCTGATATTCTGTAGCTTTACGCTTTCACGAGCTTTTGATGCACAATATACGTCCCGTTGATGTTGTGACGATCAAAATTGGAGGAAGACCTTCCCAGAGATATTAACGATCTATGTTCGGCTGTATTCATAACAAAATCTAGAAGCTAGTAGATAAATAATTGTATTCGCACAAGAATCCAGACGTTTAAGTAGCAGTGATCTGTTAATTTCATCCAGTTGTCATCTCGACTTGGTTGCAGTCTCACCTTAAAGTAATTAATTTAATTCAACCAGGGCTATCAGCGCAAGTTAATTTTGATATTTATATTTTACACCGCCAGCCGTCACATTACTTATTTTGTTTTAATTTTCTAATTTCAGATGTGACTCGAGGATATTTTGCTCATTATCATATTTTCCACTACATGCCTAGTAAAGCAAAAGTTAATGAATTATTGTAAACTATCTTGTAGTGAGTTTTAGATTATTTCAGTACCTTTTGTTTTCACATACTTGTTTTAAAATATCCTACATAGGCGAAACATCTAAATGCGCGGCAATGTATTAAATTTAAAATAATAATAATAATATAATTAATTTAATCATGTGACTGCAACAGTACAAGAGAAAAAGTTTATTAGTGACTGTCACCGTACCCACACGTAGCCACTATGGCCACAGTTAGATAGTAACTATCTCCAATGAACGGAATAAACGCATATTACTACACATTACACTAGGAGAGAGTTGCAGATGCAGGAAATCTCCTGCAGAACAGGACATATGAACGCCGCCTGCAGTCGCAGGAAGTCAAGGCGGCTGAGCTGTCTGCCCACGGCCGACAGACCCCCTCCCCCGCTCTCCCCACCACCACAACCTCCACCCCACGGCCAGGAAACTCGACACCACAGGTGTGACATCTAGCTTGGCGAGGTTCCGGGCCTCCTACACGGATTCAGGTAATGTTTTTCTTCCGGTTTCCTGCTGCAGTGCGAGTGTGACATATCGCGGACAGTCGGAAAGAAAGGCCGACAACACATTTTGATCGTAGAGATCGGAGAACGTTGAACAAATCTTCTCGACAGATCGAAAGTCTTACTCAACGTTCATATTGTCCACTGCACAATCGTTGTCGAAAAACCTGCAACTGAATATCGGGTTATTTCTCATAAAGAGAATGAATATCAGATACATCGTTTCATGAAGGATATTTTACTTTCGTACAAATCAGCTGCCTCCTCCAATATGTTTTTCACAAATGATCACCAAGCTGTGTGTTATTCCCGAGCGAGGGGCTGTATTTTACGTTTTGCTTCGTCTTTTCTTGACTGCAATGCGAAAAAGAAATCTAAGTTCAATATTTAAAAGTATGTTAGCCTGCAGTTAAGTTGTGGTAGTGTTTCTCTATCACGAGAATTAATACTGTTAGTACTCGTAAAGAACCACAGCTCAGTTAGAGACCTTTCAGTTTTAAATGGACAATTTTGGTTTCTTTTCCGCTTTACAGTAAGAAAAAGACGAATCACAATATAAAATGCGACATCTTGGACGGGAATACCTTACAATTACATGAAAAATTACCATAAAATAACAATAAATTCTCGGAACGCGTGGATACCATTTCTCTCTCTCTCTCTCTCTCTCTCTGATGTTTAGTTTGTTTCCTGCTGGGACAGTTAATTATCATCTGACTATGGCTGTCTGCAATTATTTTATTTTATTATTATATTTTCTTTATTGACATAATATATCAACTGTTACGTAAAAGTTAACTACGAATTGTAATTTCAAAATGTTCAGATGTGTGTGAATTGCTAAGAGCAAAATGCTGAGGTCATTGGTCCCTAGACTTACACACTACTTAGACTAGCTTAAGCTAAGCACAACACAAACACACACACACACACACACACACACACACACACATGCCCGAGGGATGACTCGAACCTCCGGCGGGAGGGGCCGCACAATCCGTGACATGACGCCTCAAATCGCGCGGTAGTTGTAATTCCACTTGCCGGAGGGAATACAGACATTCAGAAAGTATATGACAATCTAGGGCTTCCTTGGCGACATTCACTGATGGAATCTTCTGTTTTGTGAGCCGAAGAAAAGATTAGTCTGCAAGCACCGTTTCAACCAATATCATAAGTGTTATTTGTAGGACTGAAGATGACGAGGGATAGCTAACTCGCTGACATGTTGCTTCAAGACGAAGCTGCCACTCGATTAGTCACCCTAGAAGATATCAACAACGTTGTGCATTTAATTCCTTAGTGTTTGTTGGAAATAACAGGCATCCCAGAAGGCTTTTTATTTCATTCTAGCATATTTATCGAGCGCATTCGTTTGGTTATTTGTATTTCAAGTAATATGGCTGAATGTGTGTTACAACACAATATGAGGATGAAGATACCGGCGTTAAAGATGATCAGTTTCAAGGTCTTCTACACCTACATCTGCACCTGAATCTATATTCTGCAAGCCACTGCACGATGTGTGGTGAAGGGTTATTTGTGTACTGCTCTCATTTTCCCCTTCCCTGTTCTAGTCGCGAATGGTTCAAGGCAAGAACGATTCTTGATGCGCCTTCGTGTAAGTTTGAATGTCCCTAATTCTGTTTTCTCGCAAGATATGCGTAGGAGGATGCAGCATAGCGATTGACTCTTGTAGGAATGTACGTCCTTGAAGATTTAACAGTAGACTATACCGCTATGTGGAACGCCTCGCTTTCAACGTCTGCCATTGAAGTTGGCTTAGCATCTCATGAAGCCTTCGCAATTACTAAATGAACCTGTTCGAAACACGTTCCTCTTAATTTGGTCTTCTCTATTTCCTCAATGAATCCTATCCGGTAAGGACCCCAGACTCGCAAGTAATATTCAAGTACTGGTCGTACGAAGGTTTTGTAAGCTATCTCCTTTGTGGGCGGACTACACTTCTTCAGGATTCTTCCAATGAACCCCAGTCTGGCATCTGGCATCGCGATTAGTTTTATGTAGTCGTTCCACTCTAAACAGCTCTCTATGCATACTCCCAAATATTTAATGAATGAGACTGCTTCCAGTGATTGTCCTGCAATCGTGAACTCTTATAATAATAGGTCTTTTGGCCTGTTTATGAGCAATATGTTCCATTCGCATATGTTGAGAGTCAATTGCCGCTCCGTACACCAAGCATCAATCCTCTACAGGTGGTTGCTAGCGTTGCGAGTCCTCTATCACCCGTGGAAAGCCTCGTGGAACATCCCTCGTTATCCGCTATGCCATTTATACATATTATGAAGAGTTTTGGTCCTGTAACAATCCCTTCGGACACGCCTGAAGTTACTGTTACGCCTGATAGTTTCTCTCCGTTGAGAATGATACGCTGCGCTTTGTTTGATATAAAACCTTCCGGACGGCCGCTGTGGCCCAGCGGTTCTTGGCCCTTCAGTCCAGAACCACGCTCCTGCTACGGTCGCAGGTTCGAATCCTGCCTCGGGCATGGATGTGTGTGATGTCCTTAGGTTAGTTCGGTTTAAGTAGTTCTAAGTCTAGGGGACTGATGACCTCAGATGTTAAGTCCCATAGTGCTTAGAGCCATTTGACCAATTTTTAAAATCTTTCGTCTCGTCACACAGATGGATACCGCGTACCTCGAATTTTGTTCATTAGGCAGCAGTGAGTAACTGTGTGGAGCGCCTTCTAAAAGTTAAGGAACACGGTATCTTCCTGGGTACCAGTGCCTACTGCTTTCTGGGTCTCGTGGACGGACAGAGCGAGCAGGTTTCCGCATGATCGTTGTTTTCAGAACTCATGTTGATTCTTAAAGGACTTTTCGGTGTCTAGAAATGTAATAGTAATCGAGAATAGCATACACTGTCGAAAGAAAATTAGTGAACCTGGATAGACGACGTCGATTTTGACCCTATGACGGCATATGCCACTTGCGGGATAGCAATGGTTTCAACGTCGTACGCCTACACGTAGCGTGATGGTACAGCTACCAGAGCACCATCTGTGTCTGCCTTTTAATAGGGAATGCTCGCAGCCACAGTGCTCAGTGTAGTGCAGACGAGTGAAGCAAGGAGGCAACCGTGCCACGGACACGCACTCGTGCATCCTGCAGCCAACTGAGAGAGTATTGAATGGGTCACATCGTGGCCTTCCGAGTCGCGGGCTGGTCCTTTCGGCGAACTGCCACACAAGTTGGACGTGCTGCGCCAGTTGTGCAACGATGCTGGGACCAGTGATCACGTGAACGTACTCACACCCGCAGACGAGCTTCTGGACATCCAAGCAGCACAGACGCCTGCCAGAATCTTAATAAGAGCAGCAGTGGCAGATCGTACAGCTACCACAGCCCGGGTAAGACGGCTTGTGAGACCGGATGTGTCAACACGAACTGTTGTGAACTGGTTATTAGCTGTGCAACTATGGGCACGCACACTTCTAGCCGTCTTCCATTCACACCAGAGCATCGAACGTGCACTGAACGATTGGTGCCGTCGAAGGATCACTTGGAAGATGGAACGGCGTGCCGTGGTCTTCGGCGATGAAAGCAGCTTCTGCCTACACGCAAGTTATGGCCCTTTGCACGTACGACGTACACCTGTTGAACGCCGTCTCGTAGAGTGTGTTGGTCGAAGACACACTGAGCCCACCCTACGACTTATAGTCCGGGGTATTTTAAGCCACAACTGTTTCACCTTTGCTGCTTCTGGAGAGGAGGCTAACCAGCGCCCGCTGCTTGCAGAATGATATTAGACCTGTTCTTTTAACGCTCTTGCGGCAGGAAGGTGATGTGTTGTTCTAACAGAATAACGCTCGCCCACAGACTGCCCCTGAAACTCAACGTGCTCTGAAAGACGTGCAGCAACTTCCCTGTCCAGCACGATCTTCAGACTCGGCTCCAGTCGAGCACGTGTGGGATATGATGGGACGAGAAGTGACTCGTGCGACTCGTAAATCAAAACTCTTACAGAACTACACAAACAGGTCGAGCAGTCGTGGCATAAGAATCCCAGGACAGTATTCGACATCTGTACAATCGATTGGATGCTAGAGTCAGCGGCTGCATTACCGCCCGTGAACGCTACGCCACATACTAATACGGGTGTTTCAGCATTGGTCTATAACTGATACCTCAGAACTGCTTGTGCTCTTGATCTGTAAATGTAATCATTTGATGCACTGTAGCAACAATAAATCTTGAATGAATTGGGAACATCTAGAAGGTGTACTTTTTTCCCGGCAGTGTGCGCTCCAAAATTCTACAACAGACTGACATGAGAGATAAGGCCAATAATTCTGTGCGTTTGTTCGACGACCTTTCTTGAAAACGGAAATGACCTGCGCTTTCTAGTCACTACGAACACTTTGCTTCTCGAACGGTATACGGTACGCTGCTGTTGGTAGAAGAGCAAGTTCTTTCACATACTCTATGCGGGATCGTAATGGCATCCCGCCAAGTCCAGTGGCCTTTCCTCTGCTGATAAATTTCACTCGCTTCTCTTCCCCGTCATCACTTACTTCGATATCTGTCATCTTGTCGTTCGTGCGACGATTTATAGGAGGAACTACAGTACGATCTTACTTAGTGAAACAGTTTTGGAAAAAGATGTTTCATATTTCGCCCTCCTCTCTGTCATGTTCCGTTTCGATGCCATTATGTTCACGGAGTATTTGTGCACGTAGCTTCGATTCGTTTGTGTGATTAATACAAGCTGAAAACTTCCTAGGATTTTCTGTCACGTCCGTAAACAGAATTTTACTTTCAGATTCGTTGAATACATCACGTATGGCTGGCTTTACGCTAATGTTGGCTTCTTTTTTTGTTTTGTTTGTTTGTTTCTGAGGCTTTGGCTATGTTTAATGTGAAATTTGCATTCAAGCTCATTTGCTTTCGTAGCAGCTTACGAACAAGGATGTCAGTGAGCCACAATGGGCCTTTCTCATCCCTCAAAACTTTGCTTGGCACATGTTTGTCTAAAACATATCATACAGTACTCTTGAAATTTGTCCGTTGACGCTCAACAGTTCCGGTCTTGGAGATGAATTTTACATGTTGACCTCTCAGGTAATCTACGAGGGGCATTCAGTAAGTAATATAATACATTTTGTTGGCCAGTTTCGGATGAAAAATGCGTTATTTGTTGTGGGACATTGTGGAGTATTCTTGTTGCAGCCTCTATAGTTTCATGAAGTTCTGATAGGAGGTGGCGTTATCTGTAGCCTTCAAAGTGGCGTCTGTGACGGAGGTGCGTTCCAAGCAGAAAGGTGCCATTGAGTTTCTTTTGGCGGAAAATCAGAGCATCGCAGGTATTCACAGGTGCCTGTAGAATGTCTGCTGAGACCCGGCAGCGAACAAAAAGACGGCGAGTCGTTGGACGAGGCGTCCGTCATCATCGCAGAAAGGTCGCGTAATCCTGTCCAATCTCTCGCGTGCCGCTCTGCCGCGCACACAGCTGTGACACCTGCAATGTTGGAACGCATGGACATTCTCATTCGACAGATCACAATCAAACACCTCGCTGTTCAACTGGACGTCTGTGTCGGTAGTTCTGACACACTCGTCCACTAGCCGGCCGCGGTGGCCGAGCGGTTCTAGGCGCTTCAGTCCGGAACCGCGCGACTGCTACGGTCGCAGGTTCGAATCCTGCCTCGGGCATGGATGTGTGTGATGTCCTTTAGGTTAGTTAGGTTTACGTAGTTCTAAGTTCTAGAGGACTGATGACCTCACATGTTAAGTCCCATAGTGCTCAGAGCCATTTGAACACTCGTCCACCAGTTTGTGTACTCAAATGTATGTGCCCGCTGAGTTGCTCGCCGCCAAACAGAAGACCATTAAGAGCAACGGACTATCTATGTGGAATTGTTTGCGCGTTTTACGAGACTAATTGTGGCAACTTTTTGTCGAAGAGCGTCATAGGCAACTCGACTTCGAATTGGCAACAAAACGAAATACCACCTCTCCTCTGTAGAAAAAGTTCAAAGCTGCATCCTCAGCCGGTAAAGCCATAGCGACGTTCTTCCGGGACTCTGAGGGAGTTATTCTTTTTGTGTTCTCCTTTATGGCGCAACAGTCAACTCGTGAAATTGAAGAAATGACTTTAGCGTGTTCGTCGTCGCAAAAATGCAAGCAAACCTCTCCTTTTCCATGACAATGCAAGGCCTCACACAAGCCTGCGACCTCAGAGGACCTCAAAAATCTTTCCAGGACTGTTCTTCCTCATTCACCCCAAGCGCGGACCTCGTATCTTTCAACTTCCATCTGTTTGGCCGAATGAAGGATGTACTCTGCTGGAAGCAGTACGTGGATGATGGGGAGGTTACTGATGCACTTAGACGTTGTCTTCGACATGGACCAGTAGAGTGGTAGCATGCGGGTATACAGGTCTTCCCAGTAAGGTGGCGTAAGGCTGTCGCACTAAACGCAGATTATGTTGAGAAATAGTGTTTTGTAGCCAAAAGAGTGGGGAATAATATGGTGTATTGGAATCCTGAATGAAACCAACCTGCTTTCAGGAAAATAAAAATGTGCTGCACTACTTATTAAACGCCCCTCGTAAAATCTCTTTCTTGTAATTTTTGCTAAGCAGAGATATCTTCGTAGCTTCCTCTACATTCCTGTTTACAGCCGTATTCAGTGATGCTGTACAGCCTTATGATCGCTGATTCTCTGTTCTACTGTGAGTCGAAAACTTTGGGGCCTATTGGTGGCCAGGAGATCTAATTTGCTATCATCAGCGCGACTGCTACGGTCGCAGGTTCGAATCCTGCCTCGGGCATGGATGTGTGTGATGTCCTTAGGTTAGTTATGTTTAAGTAGTTCTAAGTTCTAGGGGACTGATGACCACAGCTGTTAAGTCCCATAGTGCTCAGAGCCATTTGAGCCATTTGTTATTATCACGAGTCTATTCTCTGCTTAGCTGCTCAAGGAAGTTATTACGTAAGGGAGTTAGAACAATTTCACATGATTCCCTGTTCCTACTATCCGCCTTAATCACTTGAATCTCACAATCTATAGCTGTAGGTTGAAATCTCCCCCTAACACTATAACATGACCAGAAATTTTACAAGAAATCTTCTCCAAATGTACCGCCACTACTGCTACCCAGGCAGGTGGTCTATAAAAGCATGCGATGACCATACTTGGTCCACCATTAACGCTTATAATTTTTGAAGTCATGTTAGGAACAGCAGCGATCTATTTTACTGCAACGGAAATA
Source organism: Schistocerca piceifrons (assembly GCF_021461385.2). Classification (NCBI taxonomy): domain Eukaryota; kingdom Metazoa; phylum Arthropoda; class Insecta; order Orthoptera; family Acrididae; genus Schistocerca; species Schistocerca piceifrons. The sequence continues at coordinate 541,859,708 of NC_060138.1, read as the reverse complement.
AAGAGTCGTGATTGAAAATGACGTTTTATTTCATTTTTTGTGACCAGTTTCAGACTTAGTAGACCCTCTTCAGACCAATGGGTGACATTGACTTTTTTAAAACCTCTGCGAAGGATTCAGGAATTAGACAATTATACATCCTTCAAAGGGCGTTCAAAAAGTTTTGCACAGTCGTCTCTGTTTTTTTTTTTATTTTTTTTGCAGCCAGAGAATGACATTTTTTGTGAGCATACTTGGAACATTTAGCTATAAGATGGTATGTAAAAGGATTTTCTTTTATTTACAGGTGAGCCATAATTAACCGTGAAGTAGATGTCAGGTTGCGACAACGGTCGGCAATTGAGTTCCTCTTCAAGACCGGCGATGACTCTGCCACATCGATTCGCAGGAAGTTGCTCCCTATTTATGGGGAGGACACAGTGGATCGCAGTAGTATTCAGCGGTGATTGCAGAGGTTTAAAGAAGGTGATTTCTCTCTACTGGACAATCCACGATGCGGTAGACCATCGACGGCAGTGAGTGATGTGAATAAGGAGACCATTGATCAAATCATCCAAAATGACAGATGTGTGACTACACGACAGCTTGCTGAAATGACTCGTTTGTCATTGGGTAGTGCGATATCACTGATACAATCACCAGCGTACAGAAAAATCTGTGGACGTTAGGTGCCTAGATTATTGACAATAGAAATGAAAACGATGAGGAAGAATGTGTGCGAGTGTCTCATGAACACCTTTACTGAAGAGTGGAAACAGTGTTTTGACGTCGTCTTTACCCATGATAAAACATGGTTGTCTTCCCCTCGGAAGAAAAAAACCAAGTTTTTAACGAACAGCAGGCCGAAAGGTGATGGCCTCCTTCTTCTGGGATCAGTGTGGTGTCATTTTCATTGACTTTTTGGAACCTGTTTGTCACTGGACAAGCTGCGACGTGCGATCAAGACCCACAAACCACAGTTTCAGGGTCAGTTCATCAGACTACACTATGACAATGCCAAACCCCATACAGCCCTTATGACGCAGGAGAAAATCAGGAGAATCGGTTGGAAAATTGTTTCTCATCCTCCCTATAGTCCGGACTTGGCTCCATCTGATTTTTACCTCTTTGGTCGTCTGAAGGCCCATCTGCACGGTAAAATATTTGATAGTGAGAAATACCTTATTTCCTGTGTCAAGCGATGGTGTAAAAAGTCAATTCCCAGAATTTTAACAAAGTGCATTTACATCATGGAAAGAACCTTGGGCCAGATGCGTCACAGCTAATGGAATAGAGTCAATTTATAGCCAAATGCTCCAAGTATGTTCACAAAAAATGTCACTCTCCTCCTGCAATAAATAAAAAAATTAGAGACGACTGTGCAAAACTTTTTGAACACCCTTTGTACATAGGAATCAGAATGCATTAAAATTACAAAAATAAAATACAAAAATTATACCAATTGGTGACCCTCGTAGATGATGTGGAGAGCCCGGAGGGACCAGTCGTTAACTGCTGGGTATCATATGAACGCTACGAGTTTTGAAAGTGGAGATCCGCCCATCATTCTGCGCGTGATCAATGAAGGATCCCATGTAAAATGACATGAAAAATAGCCCGTGTGTGTACGATATAAAATGTATTAAAGAGAAACATTTTTATGGTCTTTCTGACGACCTTTTGTAAAAATCTTACTGTTCTCCCATATTTCAAAAAGTGTTCTTACGTGTTCGGCATTTACTTTTCTTACTGTCTTCATGGGGCCTTTACGATGTTTAGCGGGACATTTAACAATTGCTCACGGTTTTTGCGATATTATTCGCTGGACGTTTTATGTTCGTATTATTACAGGAAAGACTTTCCTGTTTACTACAAAACTGATAACAATATTGTACTTTTTCATTATATTTTTAGCACCGCCCTTCGACGTAATTTTGTGAGCTAGTTATCTCTTATATACTGTTATTAATCAGCTGAGTGTTCTTTTTGTTGAGTAAAATAGACATCAGTCTATTTTTCTATAAGTCTCTACGTTAAATATTTTCCATTTTCTTTTGCAAATGAATTCATTGTCCTCGTATATGTAAGAATTATGAAACAAGTGACGGGGTATGACGACGAGTACGTTGTTTTACTGGACGGATAACGGACGTACGAGTACGCCACAACGACAGGCTTGTGTAGTGACTGTCTACATGGTAACCAGCTGTGTTCCTGCTCTATACATCCTTCCATCTACATGTACATTGCCACAGGTGCATATCATCGCAGGACATCGAGTCATTCGTCCGCGTAACCAGAGAAGTCCTGCTCGACACAACTGCACATCGACGCTTATAGCGCCTGTACGGGAATCTTTGAAAAGACATGTATGATTTAACAACATTACTTATTACCCATAGAGAGTAGTTCTTCTTATCTTAGTAATTTCTTAAGGATTTTCTGTTTTCATTTCCTCCTTTTTGAATTATTACAAATTTTCTTTATACGTATTTGCCAGTAGCGACTGATATTTACGTTTTTTTTTTTTGTTTTTTTGCTTAGACAACGATGGGTGGAGCTCTTTGTTCATAAGTCGCAGCATTCGTATGCTACTCAGCTGTTGACGACTGGTGCTTCCGGCATATGCAACACCTCTGCTCACATCGTGTACACGTGTCACCAGTGGGTACAAATTTTGTATTCTATTTTTGTAACTTTAACGCGTATTGATTGCTATATGCGATGAATAATTGTGTAATTCCTGACCTACTTCTAGGCATTTTCTAAAATTTCAGTAACACTCACTGGTCTGGAGATGGTGTTCTAAGACAGACCGGTCACCAGTTACGAAATAAAATATCATATGCGATCACTGCCGATTATTTTCGCTTCTTTAACAATTACGTTCACTCAAATTATTTCGCATTCGGAATCTGTACCACATTCGCTATATGACATTGTGTTTATACAGCTGCAAAAACGTTTCCAATATCAGCGTTCAACCTACCTTTGCAATATACATTCCATTCTGAATTTAGAATTTCGTTGCCGTTAACACCTGGTTTCAGGCAGTTTTCTGACCGTAGCGCTAGTTGGGAATTGTTACCGTTCATAAGCGAGACTAGTTGTGGGACCTTCCCATACAGTCTCCTGCAGTTAACTAATAATATGTTAAGTATTATATTTCTCAAATCTGTCATAACGAATGTTATTCTCTTTAATTAATGGGAATAGTATTCTTCCTCATCTGAAATCAGAGGATATGTTGTCGGGCCTGAAAAACCAACGTGTACAAGCCAGACGTACTCCTGTATCCTAGTAACTGCTTCCCGTGCTGGCTCAGATGTACTTTGAAAATTGTTCTAGGCCTAAGAGGACAGCCGTGAGGGTAGTACCCACTTTCGTCTTTTGCCTAGAGATTCGCGACACCATCACTCTTCGTCATTCACCGTCAGGTAAGCACGAACGAATCGGAAGACATCAGGTGTTCCAGGCGACGCTATAGACACCGCGGCTGCAAAAGGATGCATGGGGGCTTAATTATTATTATTATTGCAAATTCTTTTTTTTTTTATTTTTAGTAGCTGTATGTCCGATTACAAGTCTCGTAAACGGTTGGCCCTGACTAGTATTTGTACGCAATCTGACTGCATAGAACAACAACAAAGAATGAAATGAAATTTCCGTTAACACAATTAATTAATTAAGTCCCCAGCAACTATAAAACCGACGCAACAACAAAGCAGAAGTGTAACTGTTCTGTGTGTGGAAGTGTGATTCAACGTACACATCTGGCACGGTTCTTCTTCAATAAGACAAGAAATTTTAAATATCATTTATACTGAAGTAATTAAAAAAATAGAAATAGTATAATTGCACAAGAAAACCAGAATTACACTCTAATACAAGAACACAAGCCAGATGCTTTGTTGACTGAACCTGTAATGACGCATTATTTAAGGCACTGAAATAATAAAAAGAAAAGGAAAATTTTTTTTTTCTTACCTTCATATATATTGACGAAAACCACTCTGATCATTACAATATTTCCATTAGAACAAAATCTGCTGTCTATCCCATCAAACAACTGCATAAAACATGGAACAAGCACTCTCCACTACGACTTCTCGACAAGAACTTTTCATTACGACATCTCAGCAGGCACTGACTACTGCAACTTCTCAACCAGAACTTTTCACTACCACATCTCAGCAAGCACTGCCTACTACGAGTCCTCGACAAGCACTCTCCACCACGACCTCTCGACAAGCACTTTTCACTACGACATCTCTACCAGAACTGCCAGTGGAGGCGGCTGAATAATACTCTTTGGCGCAATCTTTGGCGCTGTGGCTCAGTGTAGCCACCTTTCAAGGATTCACCTCTCGAGCCCCAACGATGATGTAGCCTAGCCTGAAGCAGGTCGATGATGGCCAACACAGCTTCCTCCAGCTGTTTGTGGACCGTGCCTCCTTGCAGATGTACACATTTTTAATAAATACTGGTATATACCACAGTGAATATAGTACTAACCTAAACAGTCGCTGGGTGAAATCGAAGTGTTGCTGCTACGTGAGTTCTGGTTTTAACTACACTCCAAAGCTGGCTCACGCAATGCAAGTGCGCTAAAATTTAGGCATAGACTTAGAATAAGTTAATATACACTAGTCAACACAGTTAAGCACACCGATACTATTAACTTCGCAGAATCACGTGATAACAAAAATTAAACAAAATACTGTGCCATCTGGACTCAGCGGCTGCAGCTACACTGCCTTCTGTAGGTGGCCTAGTCGCTCGTTGTCCCAATGCACAGATAATATGCAGGCCACTGAATCTTGAAGAGTGCTACAAGGAATTAATACCATAATGTGGCAGTGGTTTAGCCGTAGTATAAAAAAAGTTCGACTGCTTTGGGATGTCATGTGTTTTTGTTAGCTAAAACTCTCCAAAAACTAAAATTCGTTCATGATATGTTTTCGCAATGAGAATTAATTGCACTTTGCAAAGTCAATATAATCCGAGCATTCTGTAGATACAATCAACCATTCAGACTATGGAAATTACGTTATACACGGAGTCACATCCAAACCCCCCAACACCTTATCTTGAACTGCCTTCCGAACGACGCGCCAAATATACAGCAGTATCGAACGTCGTGCTACCTTGTTCCTTTTCATAGCTAGTTGTGACCATTCTACTTACTCTTCTGTTTTGTTATATAAAATGCAGTTTAAGATGAAAGAATTCTTCCATACATATTTCATCCCGTTGGGAAAGGGTTGTACATTTAAAATCATTAAAATTGTCGCAGCAAATTTTGAGTTTTTTAAATACTATACCCACTAGAGGTCAGTGGTTCCCGTCTGCTTCTGCCTAATTGCTATGGTTGCGCCTCTGTCAGAGAGTGGAGGGGCACGGTAAGTGCAGACGCAACACGATTTCCCAAGTGGGATGCGTGGGAAGCGATTCCCATGTCGCTTCCCACCTGCTCCTCAGCTCATTGCCACCTGTTGCACTTCATCACCAATGCCTGGGTGCGTTTTCCCAAAACGATGGTAATGCTCAACTATAGCCAGCTCGGTCTGCCAGTGGCTTTAGCCCATTCAGAAAATCAATAGAAGTTCCTTAAGCGGCGTGGCCAGCGTAACTGGTCATGTCATAACAGGAGCAACATTGTGAACTACCACCAACGACGTGATACATGCTCAGCCATATATCAGCACGAGAGTATGAGTTCATCATTTACTAATTTTTTTCGCTAAAGTTTGAAAAAAACGTACGTGGAATATTGTGTGACAAGCAGTTCTGGCAGTGCTACATGGCGATCCAAGCGGCACACATTATGGAAAAGCGCTAGGGTGTTAAACAGATTATTATATAAGGTTTTTTGAAAGTTAAACATTGGGACTGCTCCATTTACAACAATGTTAGACACTGTTGTCCTTTTTAGTATACGTTATTTAGGAGATCTTCGGTAGCCTGCGTGGGATTGCAAGCAGAGCGGGCTCCGGACGGCCACGTAGCACTGCCGAGAGGGCAGACCGTGTTCGGTGTATGGCTCTGGTGAATCGGACGGCATCTGCAGTAGCAATCTGAGCAGCAGTTGGCACCACATTGACACAACGGCTGTTACAAATTTTTGCCGCAATTATTTTCTTTTTACATCGAAATTCACGTAAATATTTGAGATGCCAGAGTTAGGTGAAACACCCTGTATATTTATTCATAATATTAATAAAATAAGGTGCACTTAATATAAATGCATTCTGCATCTACATGGATACTCTGCAAATCTCACTGCCACAGGGTTGATCGAACCACCTTCACAATAATTCTCTATTCCACTCTCGAACACTGCGCAGAAAAAACGAACACCTACGTATCTCCGTGCGAGCTCTGATTTCCCCTTTCTGTGACTGTCATCGATTTAGACGAATTAGAATTATCATGCACTGTATCCAGAGGAAATAACAGAAAGATTCAAGGTTGGGACTAAAATTCAGGGTGAAAAGATATCAACGATAAGATTCGCTAATAGTGCTGCTATCTTCAGAGAAAGTGAAGACGACTTACAGGGAGAAATCGAATGATCAATCCAATTAGCAGGGAATATGGGCTGAGAGTAAACCGAAGAGACACGAGAGTAATGAGGAGTATCAGAAATTATATTACCGATAAACTCAACATCAAAATTGTTGACGACGAAGTTGGGGAATTGTGATAGCTTGGGAGCAAAGTAACATGCGACCGACGAACGAAAGAGGACGTGAAAAGCAGACTAGCAGTCGGAAAAAGGGGATTACTGGCCAAGGAATGTCTACTACTATCAAACATGGGCCTTAATTTGAGGCAGAAATTTCTAACAGTGTACGTTTCGACCATAGCATTGCATGGCAGTGAATCACAGATTGTGGGGAAAATCAGAAAAGAAGAGAATCAAAGCCTTTGAAATGTCGTGCTACAGAACGATATTGAAAATCAGGGGGGACTGATAAGACAAAGAACGTAGAGGTTCTCGGCATTGGCGAAGAAAGGAGCGTATCGATAACAGTGGCAAGAAGAAGGGACTGGGTTATAGGCTGTGTTTTAAGACATCAGGGAATAACTTCCATGTTACTGGAGAGAGTTGCAGAGGGTAAAAACTGTGGAAGAAGACTGAGACTGGAATAAATCCACAATTAAATGACTTAGGGTGGAAGTGCTACTCTGAGATGAAGAGGTTGGCACAGGAGAGAAATTCGTAGTTAGTTGCATCGAACCAGTCAGAAGATTGACAACAATAACAGAAAAATACGCAGAGGTCAAAAGAAGGCAGAAGCAAGGCCATTACGTTAGTGTGTTGATACGAGCTCTAGTTCCTTAGAACGTGCAATTATATAACGCTTCTTTTCGCTATCCAACAAACTGGCTGACGTTCACACGGTGTTCGTCTGATGGTAGAACTGAGGTACAGAGGCCGATACTATGAAATGCGGTAACATGAAATGCTTCGACGACATTACTCGACTACGCCACAGTTCACGTTTTCGCTTCGTAAACATGTAGTGACGACAAACTGAAATTTATAAACTTAAAAGTCTTCGCTGTATTTCACCCGCTATACGGATGTTTGCAGTATGTCTGTTTGACGTTAATTTTAGCTCTCTAACACGAGGCCAATATCCATTAGTTCTGCGGTCAAGAACTTAGATGTAAAGGTTATCATAGTAACCTCTCGTACTAGGGCACAAGTGTTTATGACGTTGAGTAATGCAAACTTTTCTTTTCTCAGCTTAACTGCACAGTTGGTAGAAGAGCTAAATCTGTCTCTGGGGCTCGCCCGCGCACGAACACGCACGCACACACACGCGCGCGCGCGCTCGAGCGCCTGCACACACACACACACACACACACACACACACACACACACACGATCTCGTGCTTAAGCACAGCACGTTGCCTTTGGAACTTTTATTGGCAGATAACACAATAATCTCGTTCTCATGTCAACAAGTTTCACGCATCAGCTGTTCGTGCAGCCAGCCCCACTGCCGAATCCTTCTCACAAGGCCTGTTTTTAGTCTGCACATTTCGTACCACCAGCAGCTTAGTCATGTTTTCAGAAATCGTTTTATCAAATGTAGCGTTATTCGCGGCATTTACTGATGGCGAATAATTATAATCGTAAGGAGAGTGTTCCCGTCCCTTAGTTTTACGACTAATCCTGATTACATTTGATAGATATCACTGATGTGATGGTTTCGAGGAAATGTTAGTGTCTTTTAACTAATGCATCTAAATCTACATCTGTTTCTAGACGTATACTCTGCAAGCCACTGTACAGTCCATGGCGGAGGGTACTCCATAGTGAAGTTATCGATTTTCTGCTTTGTAGGATTCACGCCTTGAGACTATTTGCCTCTGTAAACGCTCCAATTTCTCTTATGTTATTCTCATGATCGCTACGCAATAATTGTTACACGGCTGTCTACGAATACAAGTTTTTTTTTAAAAAAAATTATAAAATTCGTAAGAACTACGTCGTGTTTCTTCCAACTATTCCAGTTAAGATCTCCGAACATTTCCCTCAGACTTTCGTAAGGGCTGTACGACCTTCTTAAGTACTAGTAGCGAGTCTGTCAGTTCATTCGATGTTATAATCACTTGTTAAGGACCCCAAACGCTAAAATAATAGCCTAGAATTGGTGATTTTCTTTACAGGTGCACAGTACTTTCTCTGGACCCTTCCAACAAATCAGAGTTTTCTCTAATATTGTTTTTACGTGATTGACCCGTTTCATATCGCTTTTTAGTATTGTCTCTGAAGACGTGTACGATGTGACGCTCTGGAGAGGCTCACTACTATTCTTGTTGCCGGGTTCTTACGGAAAATACTGTGCATAAGTCTTTCAGAATATTCGAGGTATCGAGGTGTCGCGAATTATACTGCTCACAGTCGTCAAAATGAATCTTCGATGATGAGGCGAACAAATCATGTCTGGAATTAACCATGCCATACAAATAGATGGTAACAGTTACGAGCAGGACTGAGAACGTAAATGTAAGATACATTCGACCGTGATTATAACAAACAGAAGGTGTCGGTTCATTACAGGATACTGGTAAAAGACGAGCCGTTGCGGGAACGAGACCGACCGTCATGGCCGACGTGAACTATGAAAGACAGTTCCTTAGAATTCGTTCCTCGCTCGTTCCGTTCATCTTGGTGAACCGTTCCTTTGGACCTGTTAGTTCGCGAACGACCCATTTCTAACCGAAACCGAGTGAACTTTGAATAAAGACTCTCATTGGTTAACTAAAATTTGGAAATGAAGTTTTATGAATCGTCCTACAACGTGTAGAAAACAAGCTGTAGCACAATGCATCTGACATTAATTACGTTAACAGCGTTTGTTACATTAACGTTGAATTTCTTCGCTCATAGTAAATTGGACCATATTATTGTTAAGTAGTTCGATCTAAGAGAACAAGGAGCACATGAAGTAAGCCGGCGACACAACTTCCTAAAATGTGTTATAAATTGTCTCCTCCTTGAGTTATGTAGACGACACTGAAATCGCCCAATGATATTTCAACACAATGACTGGACTCAAAGAGGAGCTTTGACGTTTCTGTTTTTTTAGGTCTGGCACAAGAGGCTTTGACGCTTCTGTTCTTTTAGATCTGGCACAAGAGGCAGCTGTGATTAAACTGTATGCGGGCAGTGAACGTTATTATACTTCCGGGCATCGTGTAGGTGTGATGCAACATTAGTTAAATGGCTGCACGACGCGTAAGATCGTTCTCTTGTGCTTTTCAGAGAGTACCATTTCTCTTGGCATAGGATAATTACAAGACTCCAAATTCGTTCGCCGAAATCCGCTGATGGCATTATCGGTGTTACCGATTTTCTGGTTCGCTTATTGATTTACCTGTTTTAGAATAAGTAATACCGGTACGTGGCTTTAAACATGTGAATGGAGTATCTAGTCTTATTACTCTTGCTTAGAGATATTCGTCAGTTATTTTGACCATATAAAAAGACGAGATGGAAGTGTTCGCAAAACGACAACTAGAGGAAGGAACAGGATACTAGGGCTAGTAGTAAGACTTCAGGGAATAGCTAGGATGGTACTGAATGGAACCGTAGAGGGAAAAAATTGTAGCGAAAACAGAGACTGGGACATACAATACATAATTTATGTCGTTGGTATGTTACTGTGTAGGAGGAAAGAAGGAAGAAAGTTTGAGGATCAACGCTCAATCGACGACGAGATTGTTAGTGGCGGAATACAAGCTCGAGTAGGTGAAGGAAATTCGCAGTGTCCTTTTGAAACGTACCGTCCTGGCATTCGCCTTAAACTACTTAGAGGAACGACAAAACACCAAGATCTTGATAACCAGACAAGGGTTTCAACCAGTTGTCGCTTGCTTGTCGTAATTGTATCTTTTTTATTTGTTTATTTCACTATGTTTTATAATAATTACTAGGATCCTTACATTACTGTGTTGACCCGTGCAGTAACGTATAGAGCTTGTAGTAGGACGCTTACGTCGTTACACTAAAAGCTATAGAATCGTAGCCAGGGGCTATTTTCAAGATTGGAGGTACAGTGCCTCAAGCAGCACATCCACTGATGATCCAAAGCATTTTGACCACCCGCTTAGTAGAATATTGAGCCGGCTTTGGAACGCAATACAGCAGCGATTCTGCGAGTCCTGAGTTCGACAGCAGCTGCGTGGCTTTTCGGAGGTATGCTGCCCCAAATACGTAAGCACAGATCACGCAATTCCCGTAAACTACACGTCGTCAATCTTAAAAGAGACACAGCCCGCACAGAAGTTGAATTTTACGTCCGTCTCCCGGATGCTCTCAATACTCAAAATACAGTTCTCTATTAATCTATTACTAGAAACGTGCATAAAGTCGCTATATTTCCTATTATTTATTCAAAAAGAGTCTGTATCTTTACCTTCTGTGCCCTGGTACCGATTGCTCCTATAACTTCATCATTACTCACAGGAAAGACGTAGTTTCCTGTGTCGTGTCAACCTCTCAAGATGCGGAGATTGCATTCACATTTGCATCTGTGTCAAAAATTACTTTAATGGTATGGTCATAGACTTCTGCATATATCGCCGGTATAGGAACGGTCATACGCTTGGCTGTATAATGCTGGACGTTATGCGTAAGTTCATGTACTAGTCTCTGTCCGTCATTGCATTGGAACATGACAACTCTCTTGCCAGAGCCCCTTGCATCGCACCCGACCGTTTCTCCGGGATACGAGCCGGTCGTCTTTAGTTTAACGGATGGGTTCTCGGTACGTCGGTGACATCCGTAATCACTCGCGGTTCCTCTCTCCAGCCATTTATATTCAGAGATTCATGGTATATTTTGTTGTTGCCAGTTCGGATTATTTCCGTGGAACTGCTGATTATTCCGACTACGTAGGTTGTGATTATTTTGATTCGTGGTGTTATCGGGTTGAATCCTGGCTCGTTAGGTTTATTTTTCGCCCAGCGAGGTTGGAACTGCACTGCATTGGCATTCAATCTTTCGCCGCCTTTCAGCTGTTGTTTATTATGCTGATCTTGGAAGCCTGAGCTCTGCTGAGCACTACTATTATTATTGCCTCTCGGTCCTGGGTGATACGGAAAGTTCTTGTTAACACTCGTCGACGACCCATTCCCATGATTTGTAGCTCTTAAGTTTGCGTTTAATAGGTCGATGGTATCGACGGCAGAGAAAGTGTCTTCGACAGTGTCTTCGGGAGCATACCTGAGTTTTCCACGTATCTCGGCCGTGTTGGTCTAGAGTATCCCAATATCTACTTTTATTCAGGTGCTCCCAAAGACCGACGCAAGTTCTCACTCATGACTGAAAGTAGGTCTGTATTATAAACCGCTTTTTTCAGTCGTTCTTGAATTCCCTTAGACCAATACCTAGTCAAGGACGCTCGCTCAAAACCCTCGTAGGTGCCACAGGTTTCCACAGAATCCGTGCACCATAAACTACCTTCCCCTCGTACGTAGCCAGCGACAAAAGAAATCTTTTGCGCATCAGCCCATGCACGGAGTAAAACACCTCTGAACCCGCGAATGAAAACGACGGGGTTAACAGTTTTCTTCTCCGGAGAGAAGGCTTGGAACTGCCGGTGCCTTAGGAGCTTCTCCTCCATTAACATTTGGGCGTATATATTGTTGGGTGGCATACTGCGATAACTATGGTCAGACACTACACTTGCACTTTTTGTCGTAGGCGTCGGGATACTCATCACTGACGTCGAATTCATCACATTTTGCTTCAGTTCGTCGCAAAATGTGATATGTTTGTCGGAACCACTTGCTCTTACTTCCTTTATTGACTTGGAACATTCTTCAATCGATTTGGTTATATTGTCTTTCCACTTAGATAACTCTTCACCAAATTGTGGGGTTATCACATCACTATCAATCTGGATCTTTGTGGAATCCGATAATTTAGCCAGTTGAACGTTTTGCAGAACTTGGACGCAAGAGAATCTACGGTTGCGGTAACATCATTTACTTCGGTTTGGATTTTAGAGATTTCCGCAGGAACTTTCTCCTGGGACAGCTTAAGATTTGCTATTTCCGTAGCAAGATCACTTTGCTGAATGCTCAAATGATCCACATCGCATTTCATACTCTCGAAATCCTGTTTGGTTAGCAATGACTGAACCATAGCAATAACATCTTGCATACTTAGCCTGATATTTGCTTGTTCAGTTACTAGTGCCTCTTGCTGCATTTTCTTTAGCAGAGAGACTTGCTGATCTACTGCTACAGCATTAACTACAGTGGAAATATTGTCTTGTTCCGCTGCCATTGATTCTTGTGCAGAAGCTATTCTACACTGTTCAGTTGCTACAGATTGCACTTTAGCAGACGTCGATTGTTGATTTGCTAACGTCTGCACAGCTTCGGATATACTAAGTAAAAGATCTTTATGTTAAACTCCTCAGTCCTAATTGTGGTCATTACAGGTACTGAACTATCAGTGGAAGGGACTCCCTCAACTAATTGAATATTGTCCGTTGTATTCTGTTCCCGTTCCATTCTCGCGAGTGTCCTAACCATAAATCGCTAAACAAAAAAATCTTCACACGACCCACCAAGTTTCAAAATATACACATAAAGTCAGTACAAATCTACACATGAATTAAAAAAAAAAAAAAACATCTATAACTAACAGATATAGGAAGACTTTACAGAACAGTACCGTGTTAGATTCCAGAGGCGTAAACTTGCTGTTGCTTGCCTGCAGCCTCGACATTCAGGTGGTCTGTTGAGATGAACCGTACAGCATCAGTTTGTCGGCTCCTCTGTCCCGTCGTGGTCTCGAAGAAGGACAGTGTATGCAACACAGAAACACACGTTATAGTACATTTCTTACCAATAGCATACGTACAGGGAAATGATACAAAATCCTAATAAGTTCCCTAATTTTGCAAGCAGTCCTGTCAATTGGTCGTCACTCTAAAATGAACTGCTACGTCGAAAAAAAATTAATTAATTAACTGACTTGACCTTTGACTTTGACACAGATAAAACAGGTACTGCATATAAACTCTCTTTTAATTTTTTTGCCTAGATGCGTAGATTTCAAAATTTTTAACCTGTCTAAGATAAAAACCAGTGAAAAAATTTGAGTATAGATGAATGTTTTCTTCGGACTGCTGTAAGGAGAGAATGAGTTAGATACAGGATGTGTTGGCCGTCGGAGGTTTCCGTTTCTCCGGTTCTCAGAGACCGCCAGGAAAAGTCGGAGAAAACTGCTGCAACTCGCGATGAAGACTCCGTCTCTCTTGGCAGCTAAAGTACTCACAGTCGCCTTAAGAGTTTCTGGAAACACTTTCAGAATGAGAAGGTTGAACAACAGTGGTAGTGTGGTATCTTCTGACCAACAAACTGGTCGCTTAGGGAACGTCGAACACACAAGCTGACGGCGAAATATTGCGCGTCGTTCGGACCGAGATAGTAGCAGATTCCCCCAGTATTGTTAATTTGCCAAGAAACCACTATGCACTGCATTGCTAAACACACTAATAGTGTTTATGAAGGTCCGGGGATCCATATCGAATAAAAGTTTGTAGACGATATTTACCTTCTTTTTCATAAGAGAAACTTTTTATTCTTGATAATTGCGATTACAAGTTGTATCTCCTCTGCACTTCAAATTACGTCTATATGCAAACTTATCTGACCAAAAAAAATCTCCAAAGCAAAAAAGCCTAGATGCTTTTTTGTTTTACAGCAAATAGCTTTGTCGTCACAGCAAAGAGCGTTGTCGTCTCAATTACGGTAGCGCTTCATCGCTGGTACTCGCAGCCGGAATATTACAATAATATTACATTAAGTAGCGACATGACACTCCACCTTGTGAATCACAAGAGAGGGCCGTCAAACAATGAAATGGTAATTAACCCATATTAAGAACTGTTAATCGACACAATCGGACGGGGAATACCAGCTACTTGATTAAGTAGGGAAATGGCGTCTCATGCGTAGCCTGCAATAAACACAACACGAACTGCTGCGCTTTGCGCCCTGCCATGACGGTTAAGAGCGGACTGCTGATGAATGGTGTCGTATTGTGTTCTGTGATGAATCACGGATCCGCATTACCCTGGGTGACCATCCACGGCGAATATGGGCGCAACCGGGAGAGAGGCCCCATTCTTCCAACATTTTGGAGAGGCACAGCGGAGCTACTCCTGGCCCTATGGTGTGGGTAGCCATCGGGTATGACTTCACGTCGTAGTCACTGAGGGAACTTTGACACCACAACGGTACGTCGCGGACATCCTGCGTCCTCGTGCGTTACCTCTCACGCGGCAGGATTGTGGTGCAATTCTTCAACACGACTGTACACGTCGACATATGAAACATCTCTCTCTCAGCTATCTGCGTGGTGTTGAGATAGTCCTTTGGTCAGCAGATCCCCAGGTCTGTCCTCGGTAGGTCTTCTCTGGGACCCACTCGAACGTCAGCTCTTGTCCTATTGCCAGTATCCACGGTAACAACTGTGGGCCAGCTTGCCTCACGATAGGACACAACGGCTTTCTGACTCCCTTCCGAGCCGAATCAGTTGTAAGTAGGCTGTTTATGTTTTCTTATTGGTAACGCCACGTAGCGCTCTATATGAAAAATCACTGGCTGTGCTGTGTGCAGTCTGTGGGTAGTTTGCATTGTTGTCTGCCATTGTAGTGTTGGGCAGCGGCAGTTGGATGTGAACAGCGCGTAGCGCTGCACAGTTGGAGGTGAGCCGCCAGCAGTGGTGGATGTGGGGAGAGAGATGGCGGAGTTTTGAAATTTGTAGGACTGGATGTCATTAACTGGTATATATATTATGACTATTAAGGTAAATACATTGTTTGTTCTCTATGAGAATCTTTCATTTGCTAAGCCTATCAGTAGTTAGTGCCTTCCGTAGTTTGAACCTTTTATTTAGCTGGCAGTAGTGGCGCTCGCTGTATTGCTGAAGCTGGAGTAACGAAGATTTTTGTGAGGTAAGTGATTTGTGAAAGGTATAGGTTAATGGTAGTCAGGGCCATTCTTTTGTAGGGATTTTTGAAAGTCAGATTGCGTTGCGCTAAAAAAATATTGTATGTCAGGTTAAGCACAGTCTTGTATAAATTGTTCTAAGGAGACGTTTCATATGTCGACCCTTAGCCGAGGATACCTCACTGGAATCTTCTGATTTTTTCTTGTAGTTTGTGTAATTAGTGTAGCTATTGTTTATTGCTAGCGCGTAATTGTAGAGAGAATCTCCTTTGTAGTTGCAGTCTTTCATTGTTGTACAGTAAAACAGTTGTGGCATGCATGTAGATTTGCAGCAAGTAGTTCGCAGCTGCGCTTGCAATTAACTAGATATTATTTTCAGTGCTATGTTAATGTGTTCCCCTATTTTTGCTCTTCAAATTGTGTTTTTCTGTGTTGTCGTGTGAAATATTGTGACAATAATGGCGTGTGAAAAACGTAATACTAGGCTCCAAAGTAAACTGAGAAATGACAGTGAAGACGAAAGCAGTGTGTTAGCGCCGCAGAGTAATGAATTAACTAATGTTCAAAGTAGTAATTTGGTAATTGCGCAAAGGGAAATGGAGCGGGTTGCAAATAATGGTGTAGGCAGTGAAACAATTAGTGAACAGGGAAGCATTATCGATCGATCGCTCGGCAACAACTCGCCTCAGGAATCCGAAATGACAGGACACAATTTTGCAAATACTGTAGATTCAGGTTTTGCGTCCTCACCGTTTTCTCAAATAAGTCGAGACACATTTTCTGCTTCTCAAAATGTGAATGTTGCCGGTGCAAATTCACTGCCGAAAAGCACTGAGGAACATGTTTCAGACACCAGTGCATTGTTACTACAATTAATGCAAGAAATGGGACAAAAGCTTCAAAAGTTGGACACAGTGGAACAAAATCTTAAAAAGTTAGACACAATGGAACAAAATCAGAGACAAACACAGCAACAGTTAGACACAATGGAACAATACCAGAGACAAACACAGCAACAGTTAGACGCAATGGAATAAAATCTTCACACCACACTTGAACAAACACGTGAAGATTTAACTACTGAGTTACATAACATTGAATCGAAATGTCAAAAAGTCTGTAATGACAAATTTGTGAGCATTTTCAACCTATTTTTTCGCGGCATGAAAATGCATTACAGAATCACGAAGCAGCCATAAAAGAACTGCAAACCATTGTTCATGAACATCATGAGACCTTGTGGGCTAAAATTGACTCAGTTGCATCTAC
The DNA here is from genome assembly GCF_021461385.2 of Schistocerca piceifrons. Taxonomy (NCBI): domain Eukaryota; kingdom Metazoa; phylum Arthropoda; class Insecta; order Orthoptera; family Acrididae; genus Schistocerca; species Schistocerca piceifrons. The sequence continues at coordinate 541,842,968 of NC_060138.1, read as the reverse complement.
CAATTCGGTTACGCAACTTGCAAAAACTCAGGAAATCTTAAAGGACACAGTAGATACGATTTCAACACAAATGGACACTCTGAAACTTGGTTCAGAAAAACACACTGAGGAAATAAGTACACTATCAGAGAAAGTAGTTGAACTTTCGGATCAGCTAAATAATTTATCTACGAAGGTAGATGATAATCTGAATGACACAGAAGAGTGCAAACAAATTAGGAAATTCAAACAAAATCAGAATCAAATTAATAGGCAATACAAAAGAGAAATCCGGGAAGTACAAGATCAGTTGGCACAAGTAATACAAAAATTTCATATTTCAGAGGACACTCGCGCTCCAACACGGGAAGAGGAACTTAGAAATACGGAAAAGCCACAAAATAATAACACAGGGCATTTCGGAAGTTATGAAAGAAATTGGCAATGTGCACCGAATTTTGAGATGGAACCGCCGACACGACGTAACAATGACCGATATGCTACTCGCCGACACGATGATTTTGACTATAAGCTGTTCATTACTACATGTAAATTCAAAACATTTAAGAATTCTGCCAACGACATTCATCCACAAGCGTGGCTCCATCAATTCTCTCATTGTTTTCCTCCCAACTGGTCGTTAGAACACAGATTAGAATTTATGTGTGGCTACTTGGAGAATGAACCAGCTGTAAGAATGCGATCGGTCATTCACAATTGTCACAGTGAAGGAGAATTTTATCATGCCTTCCTCTCAGCGTATTGGTCTCAAGCTACACAAGACCGAGTAAAACATAGCATCATAATGATGAAACGTTTCGAACAATCTGAATTTTCCAGTCCTGTCAAATATTTTGAAGACATGTTGCATAAGAATCAGTATCTTTCAAACCCATACAGCCCCTCAGAACTCTTCCGCATTTGCTTAATGAAATTGCCTGAGTATTTAAGAAATATTATTTTGGCAGGGCGTTGCAAAGACGACATTGAAGCTTTTCAGGGACTCCTACAAGAATTAGAAATTGACACAGACGGTCGTGGGATGCGAAAACAGGAAAACAATCACTACAGGTCACATCCGTCACAATTCCGTGACGACAGAAACAATAACTGGACACGACAAGTCTTTTCTTACAACGTAAATCGTGACCAAAACAGACACCACCCGTATGACAACCACTGGCAGAGTAATAGTTACAGAGAAAGATCGCATTTCCGTAGTAATGAATATGACAGAGACAATCATAGAAACAGACAATTTGGCAACCAGAACTACTATTATCACGGGAGACAGAATAACTTCAGACGCAACGGTCCACCGTGCAGTGATAATTCAGGGAGAAATTCTCCACCACATAACCGACAAGAAAGAAACTACAGGAACTACCGACATGACGACAGACGATATAATCATAACGACAGACCTGAATTTCATCAGAACTGGCGGGATTTAAACAGGGCTGGGCCCTCTGGGCAAGGTGAATTTGTAGAAGTGAGACCTCCAAATCCCAATAACGACGTGCGCCAACAAAGGAACAGACAATGACTCGCACCGCAGGCAGCCGCGTGCGCCGGCTGGCTCAGAGAAAAATAACATAGACGCTAATCTTGAGAAAAATTTTAGCACTCCTCACTGACGTATACCGCATGATAATTCCGTTCAAGCTGAAACTCTGAGTACTTTGAAGAGTAAAAGATTGTACCACATTTCAAATGTAAAACCGTTTATTGAAACATAATCTGCTTTTTAACTTTGTCTTTGCCATAAAACTTTTCACTTCACATTTCTAGTATGCTTTGTCAGACTTAAGAAACTGTTAACATGCAACAATGTTTGAAGTTAAATATCCAGTCAAGAACCAAGAGAACTTATTTAAACAGAAATTACGAATGCATTGTTATTGTGAACAGACGACACAGTGGTTAGTTTATGTGACAGCTACACGATTTTATCACGACGCTACTAATGAGTGACAATTTACAATGTTGCTTTTGCGGTGTATCTGTTTTATATCTGCACAGTTTTCTGAATTCTTCTGGAAAGTAAAACATGTTTTAGTAGTAACTTTTGTGGTATAGCAACATTGAGACAGCCTTTTTCGTGGCACAACAATACGTTACTGTACAGTATTTTCTTCATGACGCCAATAAGCATAATAACTACGATATCTATATGCAAAGCATTTCACTTTTGTTTATCATGAGGTAAGTACATTGACTTCTGCAGAACTTAGCTTTCGGAGGACGATAACTACGACACTTACACAGAGATTATCTTACAACAAGACGCACAGTTTAGCGCTACAGTACACGTATTTGAGTGATTAATTTTGTTCTTAAAACATTTATTTTTAAAGATTTTTGGATTACAAAGAAAGTTTTCTGTGATATATTTCATTCCATTGCTGTAACCTGTAACACCTGTGGGTATAATTACATTAATCCTCAGGGGGGTACACGCTTACTTTGTGTATCATGTGTTTGGCAAGCACAAGGAGCCCTAGCTAATATGGTATTTGCTTATACAACTTTACACATCGGTACCATATTTCTCTAACACAGAATTACACAGCTATCTGATCATTAACAGAGAAAGAAACTTTTTTACTACAACAGTGACAGATGTTTACGTAATTACACAGTTGGATAACTTCACACTTATGAAACTGTATTTTGTCTGTACTTTGTAAACTGTTCATATTTTTTCGGACCCATTATGATATTATGAGAGCTTTGAATGATATATTTGGGAAGGGAGCATGATTTTAAAGTACGTTTGAGGTAGATGACACTATTGAAATGAGCAGAGAATTTTTTTATGTTTTGACATTATTGCAGAAAGCTACGACGTTTTTGAGATTTGACTGAGGTGTTATGATGTTATTTTTACGACGACGATGTGTATTATGCTGCTGAGGTATGTTTATGATAAATAAGCTGATGCTATATGAGGAATTTGATTATGCTACGTGTTTCTCATGATGAAATATTGAAGAATTGTCGACGAATATGTATATGTGTAATAAGGTAAGGAGTAATGAGTAGTGGTTAGGGACTCTGATTTGTGGAAAAGGATGTCGGAAACCAAGAATCGTACTTTAGAATTATGAAATGTGTGTACATGTGTGAATGTATTACAATGCCACTGAAAATTTTTTGGACTCTGTTATATTTACAGGATTTTGTTTCTACAGATTTGTAACGCAAATTCTTGACCTGTGAAATATTTTTATATGAGACTGTCACTGTAGTGGAAACTGGTGTCGTAAATATTTCGGTAAGAAAGTTAAGTGACCACCTGCACGTAATGCGTCGTGGGCACCCAGCTGGGCGACAGTCGCCTGAAAAAAAAGCCATTAGCGTCTGCGTTTCAGAGGCACAGGTAGAAAAAAAAAGGGAGGCCATTATCCTCGCTATTGACATTCCTTTGTAGAAAGCATCGCAAATACAACACGCTCATAACTTGGAAACATTCTTACATCTGCACACCTGATTGGGACAAGTGTCTATCTACGAGAATTGAGAGAATTTCTACTAAGTTATGAAATGCCTCATGACTACTGAATGATTATTTTATGCTTCACTTTGTACATAGTTGCTTATTTCATTTGATATCTGGTTTCCAGCTGTCTTGCAGCATTGGTTTCATAAAATAAAATTAAATGCATTTGCTAATGTGAACACTTTCTGTCAACAGATCTATTAAATAATTATTTTATGACCCACATTCTTCGAAAAAGGAGCTCTTGGAATGGAAAGAACAATAAGAAGGGACTAATAACAGTAACTGCTTATATCATTTTCTTTTCAAGTACTTGGTAATTTCTTTTGTAGAAATAGTTGTGGTGCACCACTTTAATTACATAGACATTAAGATGCGATTATACATTACCTTTATCTGCATTGTTATCTTAAGTGTACTATTTTTTCTGCTTGAGCTTTGTCATGCTTAGGTATACGTTATAGCATTTACTGCTGCTGTTTGCCAGGCATAGTGCTACTGAATTTTAATTTGTGTTACTCTGCTAAGCCAGATTTATTTTTCTTGTTTGCTGCACATTGCCTTATGTTAGTTGTAATATTGCAATTGCTTTGCCAATTTGAATTTTTTGTCATTGATGTTTGTGTTAATTGTTTTGTGCTGCTGCATTGCCTCGTCCCTTAGTTTATGCATCTGAGCTCAGTAGATTTAAGTTAGCTTAAGAGGGGGTAGACTATATAAGAGAATGAGTTGCGATGAATTGGAAGAAACGCATTGAGAAGATATAAGAAACAGATTTGGCAAAAATGAGTATTGCGCACTGAGAAATAATTATTTTGAAAGAAATATGAATAGAATACAGAAAGCAGGTATAGATAGGACTTTTTGGGAATAATGACGAATGAAGGGAGATCTCCGAGAGGTAAAGAAAGTTTTGTTTGCAAAATACTGCAGTAAAAGAAACCCTGTCCTTTCCTTGTGTTATCCCACTATGTGTTTGTGTTCCCTTGTGTATTTGTGTTTTCCTGTCTTTATGTGTTTAGCTAATAAGATTTATGTTGTAGAATTTTTCAAATACTATGTTATTTTCTTCATAAAGGTGTTTAGACATTATCTATTCTGTTTTGTTTTAATGCTCATGTGTGAAGTTGATGTTTCGAAAGTTATTCTGATCGTTTATGTATGTACTCATGTCATAATTCCTGTAACACTGACGTATATGTCTATTTCTATTCTTTTGTAACGCCTGTTTTACTACAAATGTTATCTGTATTGTTGTGTTCTTTAATGATGTATTTTGTACCTTTGTTATTGTATTCTTATGTTATAAAATTGTAATTGACATCAGGTCATCAAATTAAGTAACTTGTAAGTTCCATTTCACTGCAAACATTTCTGTTGGTCATAGTATATGGGCAATATGTGAGAAGTAGGGACTGTTAGTGTTTGCACGTGTGTTAATAATTCAGCAAGGGACTGGATAACAGCATTGCTGGTTCTAAGGACATTTCAAACAAATTTTTTGTGAGTGGACAAGTGGTGGTTTATGGACTTGCTATATTCTCTGCAAGAGTCTTCCATGGTGATAGTGCACCTGCACAGTCGCAACAAGTGGCCGCTGGCCATCTCTACATGGACTACAGTGGGTCTGCATCTTGATGGCCCACCAATACCATTAATTCTACAAGGACTGCAGGGGGTGTGCACCCCTGGTGGCCCACCAATACTGTAATCTCTACCAGGACTACAGTGGGTCTACTCTGTGATGACCTACCTACCAATATTCTTCAAAACTTCGACTGACTCTGCTATGGGTTTGCTCTGTTGTGGCGCATTACCTGTCTGCATGTCGAGAGTCAGCACTGTCTTTCTGTAGGAAGGACAACACTACTTCTTCAAGACTGCATGGAAATCCACTACTTCCATGTGCATTTTCTTTTACTGCTCAGACTTTGAGAAAAACACTGCAATGTTGCTGTGATGAATGATGAGGACTGTCTTTATGGACTGTGAGAAAATTTTAGCTTTTGACCAACATTGTATCAATAAGTGTGTGAATTTGATATCTTTGTTATTGTAATTATGAAAATTTTTATCAAATCATTATTGGCCACTGACCAAAACAATTTGTAAAATTTTTTGTGGGGAGCATGGGGGCTATGTAAGTAGGCTGTTTATTTTTTCTTATTGGTAACGCCACGTAGCGCTCTATATGAAAAATCACTGGCTGTGCTGTGTGCAGTCTGTGGGTAGTTTGCATTGTTGTCTGCCATTGTAGTGTTGGGCAGCGGCAGCTGGATGTGAACAGCGCGTAGCGCTGCACAATTGGAGGTGAGCCGCCAGCAGTGGTGGATGCGGGGAGAGAGGTGGTGGAGTTTTGAAATTTGTAGGACTGGATGTCATTAACTGGTATATATATTCAGTGCACATGTCCAGGACAGAGGCGATGCAATGTGATAGTTATAAGTGGACTCATATTGCCAAGTTCTTTGTAAATTTGCCTCGAGTTTGTAATCATTGGGTTATCCTGTTCAGAACCTCAAGGTGCCACTCCCATCACTGGCCACAACGCCACCAAGATAAATGATATTCTCATTCAGATCCTTTTCCCCACACGAAAAAGTAACGTGCAGCGGATATTCCACTCTTTCACACTGTGTCTGTCTTATTTTTGATGGTGAATTTGGTGGTCCATGGTTCGAATTACCTACCTCCATATTGGTTTCACCGTAAAAAGCGACCTCTTCTGCAAATACGAGAGCATTTAAGTCTTTTTCCACTTCCTTGAGATCCTTCATTATGGTATACATGATTGTGATAGAGAGTTGTGGGGGAAAGGGAACTGCGCCGTTGCCAATCTCTCTTTGTTCTAAACCAGTTTGAATTTTCATATCCAATTTCTACACTGCTTTCAGTAGAATTTTTGTAACTGGTGAGTTGGAGACACACTGTTTTTCCAAACAATCATATATTTTATATCTCGGGACACTGCCTTCTTGCTATTCCAAATTTCGGAACGGTTTATCAGGTCCTTCCCTTCTTACCTAATATTTTCCATTATTAGCCTGACTGCAAAAATAAATTTAGTTGTTGCCGACCGGTGTGGCCATGCGGTTATAGGCGCTTCAGTCTGGAACCGCGTGACCGCTACGGTCGCAGGTTCGAATCCTGCCTTGGACATGGATGTTTGTGATGTCCTTAGGTTAGTTAGGTTTAAGTAGTTCTAAGTTCTAGGGGACTGATGACCACAGATGTTAAGTCCCATAGTGCTCAGAGCCATTTTTGAAATTCAGTTGTTGATTTATTTATTTATCTACACGTCTAGTTCCGTAGGACCAAATTGAGAAGCAAATCTCCAAGCTCATCGAACGTGTCAGTACATGAAATTAGAACACAAAAGTAATAACAGATAAAATTAAAATGTTTATCAACCCGAAAAAAGTCAAGCCATAAGCTTACGTAAATGCATTCAACAATATAAATAATAATCAGCTTAATTTTTCATCAAAAATAAGACAGACACAGTGTGAAAGAGTGGAATATCCGCTGCACGTTACTTTTTCGTGTGGGGAAAAGGATCTGAATGAGAATTTCATTTATCTTGGTGGCGTTGTGGCCAGTGATGGGGAGTGGCACCTTGAGGTTCTGAACAGGATAACCCAATGATTACAAACTCGAGGCAAGATTTTTTTCACTTCTTGTGATAGCTTATTAAACATGGATGCAGCAGTAGACTGCACACTTTTCTGCGTAAGAATTAAGGAAGTGCGATCCAAATGCAGGTTGGACATTTGCTGAGTATTAACTGAGTGAAAGAGATATATATATATATAGCCAACATCAAAATACACAGACTAGTGAACAGGGGTCGACAAGAGGTTTGCCAAATTACACCACTTGTTGCCCGAACTGCCCGTTTCTGAGCCAAAAATATCCTTTTGAAAGGGGAAGAGTTACCCCAAAATATAATACCATACGACATAAGCGAATCAAAATAAGCAAAGTAGACTAATTTTTGTATCGAACGATCACTTACTTCTAATACCGTTCGAATAGTAAAAATGGCGTCTGCCTGCTTAGCTGGATGCTACCATGCTTGCCTCCCTTGCAGCGGGCCCAGGTTTGATTTCCGGCTGGATTTGGAGATTTTCTCCGCTCGTGGACTGGATGTTGTATTGTCCTCACCATCATTTTATCTTCATCACCGGCACGCAAGTCGCCCAATGTGGCGTCGACTGGAATAACACTAGCATTTGGTGGCCGAACTTCCCCAGATGGGGCCTTCCGGCCAACAATGCCATACGCTCATTTCATTTCAGTAAAAATGGCAGCATTAAGTCTTTGAACAAGATCCTGAACACCTAGAAATTTCAACTGTTCAGTTTCACTAATCATATGCCCTTTCTGTGACATTAAAACGACGGTTTTTGTTGAATTGTCTGTTAGGAACTGTAAAAGTTCAGTCTTACTGTAATTTAGCGTTAGTTTATTTGCTACAAGCCATGAACTTAGGTCATGAACTGCAATATTTGAAACCGAGCGAATGTTGCGTACAATATCCTTTACTACCAAGCTAGCGTCATCAGCAGACAGATGTATTTTAGAATTACCCGTAATACTAGAGGGCGTATCGTTTATATAAATAAGGAACAGCAGTGCCCCAACACTGATCCGTGGGGCACCCCCAGTTGACCGTACCCCACTCAGACCCCACGTCACAGTGATTCTCAACACCGTGAACAATGACTTTTTGCTGTCTGTTGTTAAAGTAAGAGGTGAACCAATTGTGAGCTATTTCCCGTATACCGTAATGGTCGAACTACTGGAGCAATATTTTGTGATCAACACAATCAAACGCCTTAGTTAAATCAATAAATATGCCTAACGTTCGAAACCTTTTGTTTAACCCATCCAGTACCTCAGAGAGAAAAGAGAATATAGCATTTTCAGTTGTTAAACGACTTCTAAATCCGAACTGTACATTTGATAGCAAATTACGTGATATAAAATGATCAATTATCTTAACATACACAGCCTTTTCAATAACTTTAGCAAACACTGATTGCATAGAAATGGATCTAAAATTGTCTACATGATCCCTTTCTCCCTTTTTATGAAGCAGCTTTACTACGCAGTAGTACTTTAATCGTTCAGGAAACTGACCATTCTTAAAGGAAAAATTACAAATATGGCTATGTACAGGGCTAACATGTGCAGCACAGTACTTTAATATTCTGCTAGGCACTCCATCATATCCTTGAGAGTCCTTAGTCGTCAGTGATTTACTTATTGACTCAATTTCCCCGTTGTCACAGAGGAAAATTTGCATTTGCCAACAGAGTTACATGATTCCCTGTAGAAACTAAATTTTTATTTAATTCACCACCATAGCTCAGAAAATGGTTGTTGACTACTGTACATATATCTGACTTATCAGTAACAGAAATATTTTTACTACAAACAGACTTTACATCGTCGACCTTGTGCTGCTGACTAGAAACTTCCTTCACAACTGACCATATGGTTTTAATTTTATCCTGTGAATTAGGTATTCTATTTGCATACCACATACTCTTTGCCTTCCTAATAACATTTTAAGCACCTTTCAGTACTGCCTATAATGTGCTACTATAGCTTGATTGTGACCACTTCTAACATTTTGATATAATTCCCGCTTTGTTCTACATGATATCTTTATCCCACTAGTCAGCCACCCAGGCTACCTATTACTGCTAGTACCCAGTTTAGAACGTTCTAATGGAAAGCAAATTTGAAAGAGCAGGGGAGATGTGTTAAGGAGAGCATTATATTCGTGATCTATATTATCGGAACTACAAACATCCATCTACTCTTGTTCCTTGACAAGGTTTAGAAAACACTCTATTGCCATTGGGGTAGCTTTCCTATCTTATAGTTTGTAATTATATGTGACGTTTGTTTTAATATAAAAGCCTTTTAATGTTATAATTTGTGCATCACGGCCATTCACCCTTTTACTAATCGAATGCCCATCTAGTAATGAAGAATAAATAAAAATATTGTCTATGGTTGTGCTACTGTTACCCTGTACCCTAGTGGAAAAAAACAGTTTGCATCAGATCATATGAATTTAGGAGATCTACGAACATCCTTTTTCTTGCACAATCATATACAAAAGTAATATTGAAGTCACCATCTATAACTAATTTTGGTACTTCCTACAAAGTGACCCAAGAACCGTCTCTAAAATGGTTCTAAGCACTATGGGAGTTAACATCTGAGTCACCAGTCCCCTAGAACTTAGAGCTACTTAAACCTAACTAACCTCAGGACATCACACACATCCATGCCCGAGGCAGGATTCGAACCTGCCACCGTAGCAGCAGCGCAGTTCCGGACTGAAGCGCCTAGATCCGCTCGGCCACAATGGCCGGCTGAACCCTCTCTAGCTTGAGCAGAAATGCTCTGAAGTCAGAGTTGGGGACTTATAAACAACGACATTACAAGTTTCGTTTCACTAAATTCAGCTGCCCCTGCACAACATTCAGATATCTGTTCCACGCAGTACTCTGATACGTTCAAATGTTCAAACGCGTGTGAATTCCTAAGGGACCAAACTGCTGAAGTCATCGGTCCCTCCGCCTACATACTACTTAAACTAATTTATGCTAAGAACAACACACACACACACACACACACACACACACACACACACCCATGCCTGTGGGAGGACTCGAACCTCCGGCGGGAGTCGCCGCGCTATCCCTTTCATTGTGCCTCTAACCGCGCGGCCACTCCGCGCGGCGATACGCCTGTGGAATCAAATGGAATACTGTTTTTTTACGTTCATGGCCACTCCCCCACCTCGCAAGGAACTCCTTGAAAAACAGCCAGCTAATCTGTATGCTGGTAAAAGAAGCCTCTGAATTGTCAAATTATTTAAGTGGTGCTCCGATATACCAATAATGTCGGAGTCAACATGTATAAGCCGTTCACTAACTTTCTCTCTAGTACCTCTTATATTTTCATGAAATATGCTAATTCCTTCTCCTGTCAACTCTAAATCCATGCTGTTCTAATTGGGGTTCTAGGAAACTCTCAATACTTTTTCGAAAATCTTTTCCAAGATCTTTAGGCAGTGTGACAATAAAGTCATCCCCCCAAAGTTGGTACATTTTTTCTATGTTTTGTTTTAAATATCTTGAATCAGTAATGGTCTCTGCTTTCTGTAGCGGAATTTGAGCTGTTACTTCGACGACTAAGGCTCGACATACAAGAGTGGTTTACTGTCCTGAGGTTACAGCACCATTTTCTCAGGCGTTTCAGCTGTACGTGTGAAACAATGGAAACACGCCCACTACGGGAATGAAGCAGCGAACTCGCGGCAAGGCACGACGAATTAACCGTGCTCGTGAACCACTGCTGCTTGGCAGCGATCTGGCCGATCACCGTGTTGCAGCAGTCGTTATGGCTGGCCTCACACGAGTGAATTTTAGCCGTGAGCCATGGATATTTCCGACGAATTGTGTAAAACCCACAGCTCCCACTTGAGTGTTAACGGAGACACGACCTTCGGGCCGTTCTGGGACTCAGCGATTCCGCCTCCGCAGCTGGGCACACAAGACCGAATTTTTGCGACAGGTTATGTTCAAAAAGCCCAAGAGTTTTTTCGTGGTTTTCACGAGGCAGTAAGTTCTAGTTGCCTTAAGAAAGATGGAGGAGTGCAGCTCTTCAGGCTGATTTGGACAGAGCGAGGGAGAAACTGGAAAGGTTAAGGGGGGAGGAGGGTAAACAGCGGTGGGAAGTGGTAGCTGGGAACAGGGACCACAGAAAGAGGACAGTGTCTGACAGTTTCCCAATTGGCACAACCAATAGATTTGCCTTGCTACCACAATTAAGTAGGAAGAGGCTCCAGTAGAAGTAGATGCAGTTAAGATGCAACAGAATCTCACTAGGAAACCAACTGTTTCAAAAAAAGTAGAAAGTAAGAGGAAAGTTCTGTTGCTAGGTAGCAGCCATGGAAGAGGTGTGGGCCAGATTTTGAAGGAAAAATTAGGTGACAGGTACCAGGTCACAAACTTTGTCAAGCCAAGTGGATGTCTTAGCCAGGTTGTAGAGGATATAGGTTCCTTGTGCAATGGTTTCTCAAAGCAGGATCATGTGATGATAGTGGATGGAGTGGGAAACAGTATTGATAGGGATCAGGGCTACAGTATTGAGTGTGACCTGGTGAAAATAGCCTCTGCAACGACCCATACCAATGTTAGGCTGGTGCCTGCTTTCGTGCGGCATGGTCAGCCCCAGTTGAACCGCTCTGTCAGGAGGGTAAATATGGAGTTGGATCAGTTGCGTAGAGTGACCGCTCTGTCAGACATTGGATTGGTTCCTGTCGAGGCTATTGATACGGGGGATTTCACAAGGCGTGGCCTACACCTCAGTAGGAGAGGGAATGGTAAATTGGTAGGGTTGTTAGCGAAATCCATAAGGGGGACTCTAGTACTCATGGATGTAACTCTTTTCTAGACTAATATCAGTGTCCAATGAGAAGTTCAGGCAGGCAGGTGCTAAAGAGGTCCAAAACTCACAAGATTCTCACAACAGGAAAGTAAATAATAATGTTACCATATTTAACCAAAATATTGGTGGATTAAAGAAAAAAGTAGATTCTCACAAAAGTAAAGTAAAAAATGATGTTACCATTTTTCACTAAAATATTCCCAGATTGAAGAATTAAGTAGATGAACTCCTGCTTTGTTTAGATGACATTGAATCTGATAATGTAATAGATATACTATGCCTGTCTGAGCATCACATTGTGTCTGCTATGGAAAAGGTAAATATCAGTGGTTATAAACTAGCTGCACGTATGAGTAGAGAGAATACGGTGAGAGGAGGAGTTTCCATATATGTCAAAAGTTATCACTGTGTAAAAAGCGTAGATACAAAAACGTTTTGACTAGAGCAACATATAGAAGCATGTTCCTGCCAATTTAAACTGAAGGAGGGCTCTTTTATAACTGTAACAGTATGTAGGTCCCCTTCAGAAAACTTTCATTTATTCCTGGAAGACTTGGATGCCTTCTTGTGCTATCTGTCAGACAGGGGAAAGCAAATTATTATTTGTGGTGACTTCAATGTTGATTCACTGAAAGAGTGTAATAGGAAGAATGACATGGAAGTCTTGCTTGGTTATTTCAATTTGACATCTGTCATTAATTTTCCTACTTGGGTAGTAAAGGATAGCAGCACATTGATAGATAACACTTTTATAGACCAAGATAAGTTTAAAAACATAAATTCTTGTCCTGTTGAGAATGGCTTTTCTGATCGTGGTTTATGACATAGCTCCATTCAGTAATTCAAAACTACCCTCCAAAGTTGTGTGTTCAATTAATCACTCAACAATTAAAATTTCAGAGAAAATCTGCAGCAGTTAGACTGGGATGAGGTGTACAAGGAACCCAATGCTAATTTAAAATATAACTTATTTCATGATAGACCTGTAAGAGAATTTAAAAACTATTTCCCCAAGAAAGTAGTTAAATCTAATTACAAGAAACCATGCAAAAAACCTTGGCTTACTAAAGGAATAAAAATATCTTATAACCACAAAAGGGAACTGTATCTAACAACAAGAAAGAGTAATGACCCAGAAAAGGCAAATATTATAAAAACTACTGTGCTATATTAAGAAAGGTTATTAAAATGTCCAGAAGCATATGCATCATGTCTGAGATTAATACCCCTGATAACAAAATCAAAACAATTTGAAATATTATTACAAGGGAGACAGGGCTACCAAGAGTTCAGGATGACGGCATTACAATCAAAGCGAATGGAAACTTGACAAACAACAAGCCGTAAGTCGAAAACATTTTGAATAATCATTTTTTTATGTTGTAGAGAAAATAGGATGTAAATGTTCATTAGAAGAAGCAAGGCACTTAATGGAAGAGGATTTACCCAAACCATTTGATAGAATTGAAATTCCATCCACCTCTCCTGAAATTAGGAAGATAATAAAGTCTCTCAAGAATAAAAGCCCACATGTAATTGATGGCATTTCCAGCAGGATAATAAAAGCTTGTTCCCGAGAGATAAGTGGGATTCTTAGCCACATATGTAATAGCTCTCTGAAGCAGGGTATTTTCCCAGATAGACTGAAGTATGCCATTGTTAAACCACTGCATAAAAAAGGGGATACGTCTGATGTCAACAACTACCGCCCAATCTCTCTTCTGACTGCCTTATCCAAAATTCTTGAAAAAGTAATGTATTGTAGAGTAGCTTCACACCTTTGTAAAAATAAAGTTTTAACAAAATGTCAGTTTGGTTTCCAGAATGGTATTTCAACGGAAAATGCTATATATACTTTCACTAATGAAATATTAAATGCTCTGAGTAACCAGAAGTCACCCGTTGGGATTTTTAGTGATCTCTCAAAGGTTTTGATTGTGTAAATCATGGAATACTTCTAGATAAGCTCAAGTACTGTGGTATGAATGAGACAGCGCTCAAATGATTTAAATCGGAGCTAACTGGAAGAGTGCAGAAAGTTGAAAAAAGCAGTTCACATAATATGCAAAAAACTGGCGATTTCTCAAACTGGGGAACAATCAGGAATGGGCTGCCGCAAGGTTCGGTCTTGGGTCCTCTGCTCTTCTTAATATATATTAATGACTTGCCATTCTGTATTCGCGAAGATGCAAAGCTGGTACTTTTTGCCGATGATACAAGTATAGCTATCACACCCAACAGACAAGAATTCACTGGTGAAATTGTAAACGATGTTTTTCAAAAACTCATTAAGTGGTTCTCTGCAAATGGGCTCTCACTGAACTTTGACAAAACACAGTACATACAGTTCCACACAGTAAATGGAATGACACCATTAATAAATATAGACTTCGATCAGAAATCGGTAGATAAGGTATAATATTCAAAATTTCTAGATGTATGCATTGATGAGGGGTTGAACCAGAAAAAACACACTGAAGATCTGCTGAAACGTTTGAGTTCAGCTACTTATGCTATTTGGGTCATTGCAAATTTTGACGATATACATCTCAGTAAATTAGCTTACCTCGCCTATTTTCATTCTCTGCTTTCGTATGGCATCATATTCTGAGGTAATTCATCATTGAATAAAAGAATGTTCACTGCACAAAAGCGTATAATCAGAATAATGGCTGGAGCTCATCCAAGATCATCCTGTAGACACTTATTTAAAGAGCTAGAGATCTTCACTGTAGCCTCACAATATATATTTTCACTTATGACATTTGTTATTAACAATCCGAATGAATTCAAAAGTAATAGCAATGTATATGACTACAACACTAGGAGAAAGGATGATCTTCACTACTCAAGGTTAAATCCAACTTTGGCTCAGAAGAGGGTAAATTATGCTGCCACAAAAGTCTTTGGTCACTTACCTAATAGCATCAAAAGTCTGACAGAAATCCATATAGCATTTAAAAGGAAATTAAAAGAATTTATTAATGGCAACTCCTTCTACTCATTAGATGAATTTTTGGATATAGTAAGTGGGTAATTTCCCCAACCCCCACAAAAAAATTAAAAATATTGACTGTCATGTAATATTTTGTGTAATGTAATATCTTGTATAGACAACTTTCATTAACCTGACACGTTCCACATCATTACGAAGGGTCGTATTCATGATCTGTGGAACAGGTACTAATCTAATCTAACCTAATCAATGACCACAACGAGCAACTGTACACTTGAACTGTGAATGACCTTTTTTACCTCCTAATGTCCTGTCGGGCCTCTTATTGCGCGGCGTAAAGCAGCAACTCGATATGGCACGGAGACAATAAGTCGTCGAAAGTCCCATGCAGAAATAGTGAGCCATGCTGCCTCTATAGCCGTCCGAAATTCCGAAAGTGCTGTCGGTGCAGGATTTTGTGCACGAAATGACCTCTCTATTATGTCCGATAAATGTTCGATGGATTACATGTCGGGTGATCTGGATGCCCAAAGTATTCGCTCGAATTGTCCAGAATGTTCTTCAAACCAGTCGCGAACATTTGTGGCCTATTGACATGACGCATCGTTGTTTGGAAACATGAAGTCCACGAATGGTTCCAAATGATCACCAAGTAGCCGAGCATAGCCATTTCCAGTCAATGATCGGTTAAGTTGGGCCAGAGGACCGGGTCCATTTCACGTAAGCACAGCCCACACCATTGTGGAGCCACCACCAGCTTGCACAGTGCCCTGTGACAACTTGGGTACGTGGCTTCGTGGGGTCTCCACCACACACTAACCATCCGATTAGCTGTTACCATCTGACCAGGCCACGTTTGTCCAGTCGCCTACTGTCCAACCGATGTGGTCACTAGCCCAGAACAGACGCTGCAGGCGATCCCGTGCAGTTAGCAAAGTCACTCGCGTCGGTTAACTGCTGCCATGGCTTATTAACGCCAAATTTCCCGAACTGTCCTAACGGATACTTTCATCGTACGGCCCATATTAACTTCTGCGGTTATTTCTCGCAGCGCTGATTTTCTGTTGGCCCTGACACCTCTATGCAAACGCCGCTGCTCTCAGTCGTTAACTGAAGGCCGTCGGCCACTGCATTGTCCGTGGTGAGAAGTATGGCCTGAAGTTTGATATTACCAGCACACTCTTGACGCTGTGGATCTCGGAATATAGAATTTCCGAAACGAAATGCCGCACGCGTTTACTTCCAACTACCATTCCGCACGCAAAGTGTGTTAATTCTCATCGTGCGGCCATACTCACTTTGGGAACCTTTTCGCTTGAATCACCTGAGTACTAATGACAGCTCCGCCATTGCACTGCCCTTTTATACCCTGTGTACGTGATACTACCGTCACTGTATAGTTGCATATTGCTACCACATGACTTTTGTCACCTCAATGTACTTCAAACATTGTGGCTCGCGACTGGTTTACAGACTTAGACGTTTCGAAAATGCTTTCACGCTTCCGCAGTACGGCAACAAGTGAACTGTTTGCCGTGCAGGGGTTGATGGGTATTGAACTCCTGTGCTCTATGTATCGGATCTGGTGTAATCCCTGCCTTCAGTTTAATGATTATGGTATCGAAGTGATGTGATGGGTATGTCATGATTGTACATAAATATTTAATAATGGTGTGTGAGTGTTATGGTGTTTCTGTTAGTCATGTGATGCTTGTTAAAATTTCTGGTTGTAGACATGGTGGGGAATTGCACTGTTTGCCGCGTCATCCGACATGCTTTATACACCCTCCACTGTTACTACTGCCACCTGCTGTCTATGAGTGGTTATTGCACGTTGGCGTCGAACTGTCACATTAATGTGATTGGTCCGCATGCGTCAGCTAATCTGTGATCTACAATCACAATACAAATCGCAAAAATAATTTTCTTGTGGTTTTTAGAGTGCATTTATGTACCAGAAATTATGAATCCCAACAAGTTCAAAAGAAAATAAGAACATACCTCATTAGGTAGAACTCGTTGGATAACTAGATTCAAGGACTGAAACGTTCTGTTGGCAACATTCTCAGTGTATGGCAGCACGAGAAGTAGTAATGTACTGTAAACAGGACTCACTATTTACAGATGTCAATAAATATTTTCTTTGAAAATGCCAATATAATAAAGAAAATGTTAAGCTACCAGTAGGAGATAAGTGGCAACTATTTAGTATCAATGAAGAGGCGGCTATTTTTTAATAGTAATAGCTTTCTTTCTAATTTATTTGTTTAAATTTAGCTGCTATAAGCATGAAGAATCTTTCGTAATACATTGACAGTTTACTGGTAATACGGTGAAAAAACTAAGTTCGCGTTATTCGCTTGTCTTTTGTTGACGTATATCTTGACTCGTCCAACAGCCCTGAGGGTTGTCCATGTTGCTGAAATCTATGGAACACGACGAACGAATAAATTAGTGAATTGATTCCAGATCGTCCTTAGAAGACCGTAACGAAGGATGATGACAATAGCAATAACAACGCACAGACGAAAAGACTGTTCACTCATGTCGTTAAATTAAAAACTGATAACATATGGTACAAGGATATTGGAAAGGACAAAGACGTATTCCGAATTACTTCACAAGACATTGAGGAATAACAGCTACTCAGAAATATATTGCAAGATTGCAAAGGACTATATGAAACACCCAAGAAGAACATTGGAGCCATTTGAAAAAAGTACAGAGGTGAAAACACCGAGAGAAGAAAGGAGAAGAAGAAAAGTGGAAGAAAAGAAAGAAGAAACTGTTGAAGTAAACGTAGTGCATTGTGGGTCGTATGTATAAGAAGAAAAATAGTACGGAATAGAGTAACTTGAAAGATGGACTGTTAAAAAATATTGTGTGCAATACGGGCTGTTGGGCAATGAGAGGTAATTAGGTGATTTGCGAAAACAGATAGAAAAATTAGAAGCAATAGCAAAGTAAGATTTAATCTTCTTTGCTACCTCTACCTAATGAATGAGAACAGTGAGAAGAGACTAACGTAATAAATATTTCTGTACTTACGGAGAAAGAATTCAACATGACATTGATTATGTGAAATAAGAAACGAACTAGAAAGCATTAAGGAATGGGAAATAACAGAAATGAAACATTTTAAGAATTATATTAAATTTAGAGGACTTCGAGGCAGAAGAAAATAAATCAGGACCAACATGGGTAGAAGAAAGGAAAAGACAACATTCGGAGAAGGTGATGTAATACTGGGGAAAATATGAAACAATAAACAGCGAAGACGGAAGAAAGTATTCCCGCAGCAGATAAAACAGTGTTGGCAGACCTCGAACAGACATACCTGGAAACGAAATATCCTCGAGCATTAGACAGAGGTCAGAAGAGCAGGACGTCAGATAATAAGATGCCACCTTGGTGAGTGTCTTTCAACCTTAGCGAAGTACGGTGAGTGTTCGGAGGGAGGGGGGGGGGCATGTTATGAAATATTCCATCGCTTTGATAACTGTGCGCTTCGCGGTTGCTTGGGTCAAAAGGGGTATCTGCCAGAACTGTCTGGATCTTTCAGGAAGACAATATCAACAGAGGCTTAGAGGGTGTGGGCAGAGTTCAGAGATTCATCAGCGAAATTTGTTTTTCCATTTCAAGATGATGTCAAGCACGCATAATGTTATAATGTGTCAGCACACATTACAGGTATCTCTTTCGGCTTCAAAAAGCACAGCTTCATGAAGTGCAGCACAGCTAATCTTCCATCCATCTATCGCCTTGAGATTGCTTCGTTTCACTTAGGATGAAAAACAAAATGATCCAGAGGAAGCAATTTTTGATGTCGGAGAATACTACTGCAACAAACGATGAAAAGATAAATGCTACGGATGAAAGCATTTTCAGCTCTAGGAAACAAGGTTGAAGAACATGAGACTACTGTTTAAAGGCCAATATTTGACTGCACTTGATATATACATCATTACAACACAAAACTGCAGGTGCACTTCCTTTGTAACCAGACAAACTTTCCACGCAGAAAACAAAATTGAGAGCCTAATCAATCAAGAAAATGTGAAACTTCCTTACAAATACCCTTGACTGCTGCATTGCGGTTTAAAGTACACCTACGCCTCTTTTGTAGCTCCTCTTCGTCTCTTGCTCCACTCACAAGTCTTTCAGTCTTGTGGCTTCATGATGTAACGCCATGTTCGAGTGCGAAATCACAGTTACACAACACCAGTTCATCCAGGATGGCAAATGCTGTCGCGGCAATCAGGTTACATTTACTCGTTACAGTCTTGTTCTTTCGAAATGTTCATTTCCAATTACAGTCTTGCGTTTTAATTCAAATACCACAGTAATTTAGCAAGAAAAGAAACAAAGAATTGTAGTTTTACTGTGGTTTATTATGTTACTCTTATACTGTGCCTGTTTCTTTACCAAATCTCGTGACAGTTATTCGTTTGATCGCATCTCCCAGCTAGATTTACTATCATTTCATCTGCTACTCCATAATGTCACAAACATTACAGGCCGCAGAATGAGAAAGATCTCTGTGAAATGCAATTTGATTCCCATCCAGGAGATTTTCTTTCTATAAATGCGAGGGCGTAAAACACGTCCAGTAATTCTGAAGCAGATTGACGTCATCTATATAAGCCTATAATTATGTACATCTGTCCTACGGCTCTTCTCGAAAACGTGAATGACTTGTGGCTTTTTCCAGTCGCTTGACACACACTGTTACTTCAACTACCCACCGTAAATTCTGTTAGAAGTGGAGTAAGTTTTTCCACACAATATCTGTGAAAGCTCACGGGTGTTTCATCCGGTCCAGACGACTTCCCACTGTTAAGCGACTTTATTTGACACTCTATCTCACGATCACTTGTTCATTGTATATCCATGCCGGCGCTTGTGCGATGATTAGAAGGAACACGATACTACGCTCTTCCGCGGTGAAACAATTTCAGCCTCGTCTCTCTCATCTTCCGTTGCGGTGTCCGAGTGGTCGTTGCGAGAGTGAACAGATGATTTCGATCCTTTACTGACTCCATATAAGACCAAAAACTTCTTTAGATTTCCAGTCAGATCCATTGGTAAAATTTTACGTTTCGAATTCAGTGAATGGTTTTCGCAGTGCTCAATTTATGCTGATTTTTATTTCGCAGACTATTATTTTTGAAGTATCCTTTGACTTTAATTACACTTGTGAGGAATCTCACTTTGCTTTCGTAGCAGCTATGAACACGGGTATTGAACCATGGTGGATCTTTCCTTTCCCTCACAACTTGCTCAGCACATACCAGTCGAAGGCGTGTTATACAATGAATGCGTTTTAATTTTATTTCTTCTTCATATCCTCTTCTTCAGAGCTGAATATCTCATATTGACTACTAAGATGCTCTGCAATATGTTTCTGTCACAGTTTTCCTGCTTTTCTTAACATTCCTTGTAATGCCTTATGATCCCTGACGCCCTCCTCAGCGTTGATTCGAAAAGTTCGGACCTGTTAGTTATTAAAATGACAAAGACGTTTCTCTCGTAAGTCCACTCTACAACTATCTACTCGAATTAATTTTCAGACAAGATACTCAGAACAATCTTACTCTAATCCCTGTCTCTGGCACCAGATTTAATCACATCGCTCTCCCATCGCAAACCTGCAAATTGCTGTCTCCCTCTACTGTAGCAGTATAATGAGGGAACTTACTAGCGATATTCATTTTTACCGTTTTCACTCACCATTAATGCTTACTTTCATCTATGTTACACTACTGGCCTTTAAAATTGCTACACCAGGAAGAAATGCAGATGATAAACGGGTGTTCATTGAACAAATATATTATACTAGAACTGACATGTGATTATATTTTCACGCAATTTGGGTGCATAGATCCTGAGAAATCAGTACCCAGAACGACCACCTCTGGCCGTAATAACGGGATTGATACGCCTGGGCATTGAGTCAAACAGAACTTGGATGGCGTATACAGGTACAGCAGCCCATGTAGTTTCCACACGATACCACAGTTCATCAAGAGTAGTGACTGGCGTACTATGACGAGCCAGTTGCTCGTCCACCATTGACCAGACGTTTTCAGTTGGTGAGGGATCTGGAGAATGTGCTCGCCAGGCCAGCAGTCGAACATTTTCTGTATCCAGAAAGGCCCGTACAGGACCTGCAACATGCGGTCGTGCATTACTCTGCTGATATGTGGGGTTTCGCAGGGATCGAATGAAGGGTAGAGCCACGGGTTGTAACACATCTGAAATGTTACGTCCACTGTTCAAAGTGCCGTCAATGCGAACAAGAGGTGACCGAGACGTGTAACCAATGGCACCCCATACCATCACGCAGGGGTGATACGCCAGTGTGGCGATGACGAATACACGCTTCCATTGTGCGTTCACCGCGATGTTGCCAAACACGGATGCGGCCATCATGATAATGTAAACAGAACCTGGATTCATCCGAAAAAATGACATTTTGCCATTCGTGCACCCAGGTTCGTTGTTGAGTACACCATCGCAGGCGCTCCTGTCTGTGATGCAGCGTCAAGGGTAACCGCAACCACGGTCTCCGAGCTGATAGTCCTTGCTACTGCAAACGTCGTCGAACTGTTCGTGCAGATGGTTGTTGTCTTGCAAACGTCCCCATCTGTTGACTCAGGGATCGAGAAGTGGCTGCACGACCCGTTACAGCCATGCGGATAAGATGCTTCTCATCTCGACTACTAGTGTTACGAGGCTGTTGGGATCCAGCACGGCGTTCCGTGTTACCGTCCTGAACCCATCGATTCCATATTCTGCTGACAGTCATTGGATCTCGACTAACGCGAGCAGCAATGTCGCGATGCGATAAACCGCAATCGCGATAGGCTACAATCCGACCTTTATCAAAGTCGGAAACGTGATGGTACGGATTTCTCCTCCTCACACGAGGCATCACAACAACGTTTCACCAGGCAACGCCGGTCAACTGCTGTTTGTGTAGGAGAAATCGGTTGGAAACTTTCCTCATGTCAGCACGTTGTAGGTGTCGCTACCGGCGCCAACATTGTGTGCATGCTCTGAAAAGCTAATCATTTGCATATCACAGCATGTTCTTCCTGTCGGTTAAATTTCGCGTCTGTAGCACGTCATCTTCGTGGTGTAGCAATTTTAATGGCCAGTAGTGTACTTCACATTCGGAATCTGTAAGAACCTCACTACATACTGTCTACGAGTGCTTGCTGAAAAGTAAGACCTCCGAATTTTTTGTAAGGGAACTCTACATATTTATTCTTCATATCTACAAATTTGCAGTTCTCTGCCGCAAGAACGCTCCTAATTGTAGCGTGTAATACGGCGGTGTGCAACGTATCCATGCCGGTGCGTGAGAAACAGCTTGCTGTAATCGATTTTCGACACACGGAGCAGCCTCTACTTCAGCATATCAACGCGAGACCACAGACGAGCGCGGCGACATCTGCAAAAATTCGACGCGTTGAGTTCACTGTCATCGATCAACCTCCATACAATCTGATTTGGCCCCATCCGATTTTCATCTGCTTCCAAAATTTAAAAAGCACCTTACAGGACTAAACTTATGAAGCGCTGCAAGCAGAGGTGATGTTCTGCCCCGTCAACAGTTAAACATTATACAGTGACAGTATCAACAAACTGGTTTCTCGATGGAAGGAAAGTGTTGAAAGGTGGCTACACTGAGTCACAGCGCCAGAGCTTGCGCCAAAGAGTATTATTCAGCCGCCTCCACTTGCAGTGCTTGTTGAGAAGTTGCGGTGGGCAGTTGTAGTTCTGAGGAAGCCGTAGTTGCATTACTAGTTGTGAGCATGTCGTGTGCAGTTGTTCTGATGGGCTACACAGCCGATGTTGTTCGATTGAGGATGTTTTAATGATCAGAGTATATTTTTCGTCAATATATACGAAGGTAAAGAAATTTTTTTTATTATTTATGTCAAATGTCCTAAATAACAATGCTTCTTGGTCACAGGTTCAGTCAACAAAGCATCTGGCTTGTGTTCATGTATTAGAGTGTAATTCTGTTTTCTATATGCAATTATAGTATTTCTGGTTTTTTTAAATTACTTCATTGTAAAATGCGTTTAAAGCATCTTGTCGTATTGAGGAAGAACCGTGCCAGATGTGTACGTTGAATCACACTTCCACACACAAAACAGTTACACTTGTGCTTTGTTGTTTCGTAGCTTTTATAGTTGCTGGGGACTTAATTAATTAATTGTCTTAACGGAAGTTTTCTTTCATTCTTTGTTGTTATTCTATGCAGGCAGATTGCGTACTAATACCAGTCAGGGCCAATCGGTTACGAGATAGCGTAACCGGACAGACAGCGACTAAAATTAAAAATTATTTGCAAAATATTTAATTAAGCCCCCATGCATTTGCATAATATTTAATTAAGCCCCCATGCACGTGGCGACCGCTGCTTCGGATCGTCCCTTGGAATTCTTTTGATTTTAAAAATAGCAGACAGTAGTATTGTTGAAGTAATTTGTAGTTTAGTAATTGTAGTCTATATTGCATGTGTAGATTTGGTAACTGAACATTTGTAGTTGCCTTGTCATTCTTCTAATGGTATTTTTGCAGAATTTAATTTTTGATGAGTCGTATACGGGTTTGACAATTTGTGCAATTGTGAAGGTTTTAATTGTTCGTTAGACGTGTTTGTCGGGAAACATTTCGTGTGAATGGTATTGTTGGTGATAAAGTGTTATATTGTGTGTAACTTTCGTATAGTGACGAGTTTTGTATGTTTTGTAAATGATTACGCGATCGATGAAAAAGGCAAAAATGATGGATAGTCAGAATGACGAAATTGTTGACATGGTGAACTCGCCAACACAGGAGAACAGTATGATGAATAATGAAGTAGAAAGCAATTTAATAAGTCGGGAAAATAGTCCGGAACCAGTTCAAAACTTTTCACAATCAAAAAATTTTCAGAATTCGAGATTAACGACAGAAGATTCTGGAATAGTATTGAACACAGATAGCTTTACAGCTATGACGAAGGAAGTTGGTTTTGCGGGGAATGATAGGGGCGAAAAGAATTTCGAACAAGTTAATATGGAGCAGTTGATGAGTGCAATATTAAATTTGGGATCACGGTTAGACAAATAGGAACAATTAAAACTTTGTTAGATTGGATAATTTGGCCACACCTCGTTTGTGTGAACTATCTGGAAAGAATTCTAATTGGTGTTGAGATGAGGAAGCTCAATCAGAATTTGAACAACTTCGTGATGCTTTAGTTGCTGCTCCACTTCTTTCACATCCAGATTTATCTAAAGATTTTTGTTTGTCGACGGACTCATCTTACAAAGGCCTAGGTGCACATTTATTTCAAGAGATAGAAGAAAACGGCGTTGTAGTACAGAAAACTATTGCATTTGGAAGTCGTGTTCTCTCTAAATCAGAAAAGAATTATTCGATTACGGAACTTGAAGCCTTGTCTGTTGTTTGGGCTTTCACAAAATTTCGCATATTTTTGTATGGCAGACATACTAAGGTTTACACCAATCATCGAGCTCTGGAATTTCTTATGTCAACAAAATTAACTCATGGAAGATGATCACGATGGGCGCTGTATCTACAGGAATTTGATTTTAGTATTGTTTACATACAGGGTTCTTCAAATATTATTGCTGATGCTTTATCACGTGCACCTATGGGTTTGAAACAAAGTGCTGAAGAGGACTGCAAAGAAAACAATTATTGTTTGATGTATATTCAAGGTGTTGCGTTTGAGAATTTTATTTCGTCTTCGCTCCAGGACATCGCTAAGGAGCAAAATAAGGATCCAATCTGGAAGGACATTAAGGAGAAGTGGAGGAGAAAGGAAAGTGTAGCGATTAGACAGTATTATTTAGTTCGCAATGATATTCTTTTTAAACGAAAATCGGTTGATAACTCTGTTTGGTTGGTTTGCATTCCTGATGAGTGGGTTAATAAATTGATTTGGTATACACATTTCAGTTATGCACACTTTGGTCCCAGAAAATACTTTCATAAATTACGAGAAAATTCCTACTACAGTAATATGGAAAATCGTATTCGATCTGTTCTTGCCAAATGCAAATTATGTCAAAAGACTAAGCCGCCAACTATTTCTCACAGAGCACCATTGTTTCCTATCATTCCAGCGAAATTAAAGGACATGGCTGCAGTCTATTTGTTCGGTCCAGTGGTTCGTTCTACTAATGGTTTTGCGTACATTTTGGTAGCAGTGGAATTGACATCAAAATATGTGTGTTTTACACCTTTACGAAAAGCAACAGCTCGTTCAGTATCTAATGCTTTCATCAAACATTTTCTTAAAGAAGTGGGTCATGTTGATAAGGTTATATCAGATAATGGATCACAGTTTCGCTCTAAAATTTGGCTTCGTACTCTACGGCGTCGTAAGATTAAACCAGTTTTCATTTCACTTTTTCACCCTCAATCTAACGCTTCAGAGATATGGATGAAGGAAATCAATAAATTGTGTCGACTTTATTGTCATTAGAATCAAAGAACATGGGATCAGTATCTTTATATTTTTCAAAACATTCTGAATGAACTCCCTAATGATTCAACTTCTTTACCGCCTATATTGATATTAAAAAATAGAGCACCGACAAATCGCATTTCTGAAATAGTTCCTTTTCCGCCTACACGGAAACTGCGGCATTCTGAAGTTGTCAACATGGCTCTGCAAAATATTGCATCTGCGGCTGCTAGAAGAGAGAAATCAGCTAAACGTCCTGGTCGTTTAAAAACCTTGTCAGTTGGTCAAAAGGTGTTAATTAAGTCTCATCGTTTGTCGCAAATTTTTTCTGCTTTATAACGGTCCATATAGGGTTCGCAAAATTATTCATGATAACACTGTCGAAGTAGAAACTCTTAAATCTCGGCGCTCTAAGGGAATACATCATATATCGAACGATAAAATTTTTGTGGAATGACATACTTTTGAGAAACTAACAGTTACACGTAAACACACGGAGAGTACAAGGATACCGCGCCGTGTTCCGGCGGCGGCACATACTCAAAGCAACAGTCAAGTCTGCGCGCCGCACAAGGCAGTCGTTGACCGTAAACAATTACTTCCTACGTCACACGTACCTACAGCTGATCGAACGCTCAGTGCGAATGCACTGACAGCCGTACACAAATACATAGTGTAATTTCTCCGAATAAATTCAGTATAAAGCTTTAGTGACTTGATAAATTATATTATTAACGTTCAGTATTTTTCAGGATACAGTTGTATAAAATATTTAAGAACTTCAGGTAAATTCTGTGTGTGTCCGACGTTAAGAGGACTTGCCATCGAGAAAATTTCAGGAAGAATGTCATTTCGAAGAAGAAAGTAATAAACTAAAAAGGTAACTATTAATTGAGTTTATTTTTCAGGAAACATATTTCCACTTAGGTACGTACTTTAGACGCAATTTGCTGCTCGCGATTACGTGATTTATACTTTGTGTTATCTGATTTTGACAATGATTGATTAATGAACAATGTTGTTACTTATGTATATTATGCATCGCATGGCTGCACTGCTTTTTCACTGATGTCACATTTTTTTATTATGTGCCTGCTGTGCTTATTATTTAAATTATAATTGTCACCTGATTAATTGTACTGATATGGTTATTTATGTGAGTTATACTTTGTGATTTATCTGCTTGCGCTTTCATGTTTACTTATTAAGATTACATATGAACATTTATTTGCTTATGCTGATATGATGCTAATGACCTGTTTATTATGTGAGATATATATTTGCTGCTTTGCGTATGGATTGCATATTTACATATTTCTGTTTTGTTGTCATAACTACTCTTTAATTTGGTATATAGAAATGCTGATATACGGTGTACAAACATTGAGTTTAGGTCACACTATGGTATTAATTGTAGATTGTTTGCTTGGCAGAGCCTCGTTGTAGGGATTGTGCTTGACATTCTGTTCTCTACTGGTATATTTACTCGCTATTGCATGTTTTGCTTACGCGTAGTGCCTTATATGTTAAGATAAGAAAATGAACTGCTATAATTCTACGAACGACATTGGTACAAGAAACTTCATTGAAGTCACATGAGCTGGAGGTTTTATGGAAGCCGCTAATAGACAGACAGGAAGCTAACGACATGAAATACCAACACTAGGTTTAGACCATTGACAGTTATTACACTGCATTCTTCGTGAGCAACTGAAATAGCAAATGACACTTGACACAAGAAATACTCCACATGTTTGCTTCTGTTTTGCCATGATTCTTGAAGTGGTGTACACACTGTGAAATATTACGATCATTCACACTATGTACTCGTACTTACTTACTGAAAGTTATTCGAACTAAAGGCTGTTAGAGGTCATGTATGCATTTCTTTTATTTAATGATGGACAAGGTAACCAAAATGTATTTTATAATTCATAATGAGTAGAAGATTTGGGTCAGATGGATTGCACAGAGGTTGTGTGTGGACATTGTGTCTTCGGATTATATGGGATGATGAATTGAAGTTTGCACTAGGATTTTATCTGTACTTGTTCGAGGAGACTGACTAGAGGAAAGAGTTGTTATGGAAGTGAAATGATATTGGTGATCAGGTTTATATGTATCGACGTATTGAAGAGGTATTATTGAGGTATTGAGATTGTGTGAAGTTGATGATTATTGGAGTTTTGGTGGACAAGAGGTAAGGTAAATGATATTGATGATAAGGTTTATATGTATCGACGTAAGAGGTATTATTGAAGTATTAAGATTATGTGATGATGATGATTATTGGAGTTTTGGTGGATAAAAGGTGAAGTAAGTGAGGAGCTTTTTTTTTTGTTGGTCTATATGGAACAAGGAGGATAAAGATGGCAGACTAGAACACTTAAGTGGAAAGAAGATTGTCTACGCACACACTTTGTTAAATCAATAAGCAGTATATACTTTTTTTGGAGAGAGGAAGTATTTGCATATCTTGGCACACAGACAGTTGTTCAGCAACTGTACATTTTGATCTGGCTTGGCAAACATTGGTCTTGACATGATGACTATGACTTTGACTAACTATTACTGACTGTTATACACTGTTACCACTACTACTTGATACACATGTCGAACATCAAATCTTTGACAGAATTGCATTTACACAGTTAACACTATTTAATTACACAGTAGTACTTAAATGTGGATGAGAGATGAGTGAGTGTGTTTTGTGTGTTTCCCCTTCCTAATCTCAAATAAATGGTACCCACCTATCTCCTAAATATTATTTTAATTGTTTGTTGTGGCTTGCACTGACACCCATAAATATTATAGGTTTATTGGCATTTATGTATTTGTAATAGTTAATATGACAATTATCTGATACCATTTGTGTGTTTATTGTAATTTGTATGTTTAGTATTAGAGCATTGATAATAATCTTGTAAAAGCAATTGTGTGTGCATTTAAACTGTTGTTCGTGCTTACACGTATTAACATTGGTGGGTGCCACTTGGAAATGTTTAATTTCTGCTGATGAACTCTGATGAACTGTCTGATTAGTGATAATGAATATTATGGACTGTTACCTGCACTTGCTCAACATGATGGGTGCCACTTGGAAATGTTTAATTTCTGCTGATGAACTCTGATGAACTGTCTGATTAGTGATAATGAATATTATGGACTGTTACCTGCACTTGCTCAACATGATGGGTGCCACTTGGAAATGTTTAATTTCTGTTAATGAACTCTGATGAACTGTCTGATTAGTAATAGTGAATATTATGGACTTTTACCTGCACTTGTTCAACATGATGGGTGCCACTTGGAAATGTTTAATTTGTGCTAATGAACTCTGATCAACTGCCTGATTAGTGATAGTGAATATTATGGACTGTTACCTGCACCTGCTCAACATTGCTGGGTGCCACTGGTGGAACTGCTTCTACTGAGATAATGTCACTTGTTGGTGTCTGCACCTGCTCAACATTACTGGGTGCCACTGATGGACTGCTTCTACTGAAATGATGTCACTTGATGGTGTCTGCACCTGTTCAAAATTACTGGGTGTCACTAATGGAACTGCTTCTACTGATATAATGTCACTTGTTGGTGTCTGCGCCTGCTCGCCATTTTTATGTGCCACTGTTGGAGCTGTTTAAATACTGCTGATGAAATGTTATGAGACTGCTATTTGCACCTGTTGATCATTGCTAGGTGCTACTGTTGGAACTGGCAACTACTCTGAGGAGTCCTGCTTGTTTATTGAACTACTGAAAGGATTTCATGTGAATATTTGTATAAACTGATTTTTTGTGTGTTTACTGTTTATGAAATGTTATGAGACTCTTACCTGCACCTATTCGTCATTGCTGACGCTATTGATTGAATTATTTAACCACATGATACTTGTGTAAATTATTATGTAAAATCATATGTATGCAAGCATTTGTATTCCTTACTGTATTTTATGTATTAGGTTATTGAAGGGTCAGTGCAAAGCCAAAATTTATTTAGTTATGTGATATTTACTTATTAATATTACTTTTTCATTTTTGTCTGTATTTTTTGGACGAATTTGGTGGTATTTTCACCACCAAAGCTGGAAAAAATACCATCAAATTCTAGACGTAGAGGAGGGGCATATGAAAGGTGGCTACACTGAGTCACAGCGCCAGAGCTTGCGCCAAAGAGTATTATTCAGCCGCCTCCACTGGCAGTGCTTGTTGAGAAGTTGCGGTGGGCAGTTGTAGTTCTGAGCTAGCCGTAGTTGCATTACTAGTTGTGAGCATGTCGTGTGCAGTTGTTCTGATGGGCTACACAGCCGATGTTGTTCGATTGAGGATGTTTTAATGATCAGAGTGTATTTTTCGTCAATATATATGAAGGTAAAGAATTTTTTTTATTTTTTATGTCAAATCTCCTAAATAACAATGCTTCTTGGTCACAGGTTCAGTCAACAAAGCATCTGGCTTGTGTTCATGTATTAGAGTGTAATTCTGTTTTCTACAGATCGGAGCGTGGAATGTCAGGTCCCTTAATCGGGCAGGTAGGTTAGAAAATTTAAAAAGGGAAATGGATAGGTTAAAGTTAGATATAGTGGGAATTAGTGAAGTTCGGTGGCAGGAGGAACAAGACTTCTGGTCAGGTGACTACAGGGTTATAAACACAAAGTCAAATAGGGGTAATGCAGGAGTAGGTTTAATAATGAATAGGAAAATAGGAACGCGGGCAAGCTACTACAAACAGCTTAGTGAACGCATTATTGTGGCCAAGATAGATACGAAGCCCACACCTACTACAGTAGTACAAGTTTATATGCCAACTAGCTCTGCAGATGATGAAGAAATTGATGAAATGTATGACGAGTTAAAAGAAATTATTCAGGTAGTGAAGGGAGACGAAAATTTAATAGTCATGGGTGACTGGAATTCGTCAGTAGGAAAATGGAGAGAAGGAAACATAGTAGGTGAATATGGATTGGGGGGAAGAAATGAAAGAGGAAGCCGCTTTGTAGAATTTTGCACAGAGCATAACTTAATCATAGCTAACACTTGGTTCAAGAATCATAAAAGAAGGTTGTATACCTGGAAGAATCCTGGAGATACTAAAAGGTATCAGATAGATTATATAATGGTAAGACAGAGATTTAGGAACCAGGTTTTAAATTGTAAGACATTTCCAGGGGCAGATGTGGACTCTGACCACAATCTATTGGTTATGACCTGTAGATTAAAACTGAAGAAACTGCAAAAAGGTGGGAATTTAAGGAGATAGGACCTGGATAAACTGAAAGAACCAGAGGTTGTACAGAGTTTCAGGGAGTGCATAAGGGAACAATTGACAGGAATGGGGGAAAGAAATACAGTAGAAGAAGAATGGGCAGCTTTGAGGGATGAAGTAGTGAAGGCAGCACAGGATCAAGTAGGTAAAAAGACGAGGGCTAGTAGAAACCCTTGGGTAACAGAAGAAATATTGAATTTAATTGATGAAAGGAGAAAATATAAAAATGCAGTAAATGAAGCAGGCAAAAAGGAATACAAACGTCTCAAAAATGAGATCGACAGGAAGTGCAAAATGGCTAAGCAGGGATGGCTAGAGGACAAATGTAAGGATGTAGAGGCTTATCTCACTAGGGGTAAGATAGATACTGCCTACAGGAAAATTAAAGAGACCTTTGGAGATAAGAGAACGACTTGTATGAATATCAAGAGCTCAGATGGAAACCCAGTTCTAAGCAAAGAAGGGAAAGCAGAAAGGTGGAAGGAGTATATAGAGGGTCTATACAAGGGCGATGTACTTGAGGACAATATTATGGAAATGGAAGAGGGTGTAGATGAAGATGAAATGGGAGATACGATACTGCGTGAAGAGTTTGACAGAGCACTGAAAGACCTGAGTCGAAACAAGGCCCCCGGAGTAGACAACATTCCATTGGAACTACTGACGGCCTTGGGAGAGCCAGTCCTGACAAAACTCTACCATCTGGTCAGCAAGATGTATGAAACAGGCGAAATACCCTCAGACTTCAAGAAGAATATAATAATTCCAATACCAAACAAAGCAGGTGTTGACAGATGTGAGAATTACTGAACAATCAGTTTAATAAGCCACAGCTGCAAAATACTAACACGAATTCTTCACAGATGAATGGAAAAACTGATAGAAGCCGACCTCGGGGAAGATCAGTTTGGATTCCGTAGAAATACTGGAACACGTGAGGCAATACTGACCTTACGACTTATCTTACAAGAAAGATTAAGGAAAGGCAAACCTACGTTTCTAGCATTTGTTGACTTAGAGAAAGCTTTTGACAATGTTGACTGGAATACTCTCTTTCAAATTCTAAAGGTGGCAGGGGTAAAATATAGGGAGCGAAAGGCTATTTACAATTTGTACAGAAACCGGATGGCAGTTATAAGAGTCGAGGGACATGAAAGGGAAGCAGTGGTTGGGAAGGGAGTAAGACAGGGTTGTAGCCTCTCCCCGATGTTATTCAATCTGTATATTGAGCAAGCAGTAAAGGAAACAAAAGAAAAATTCGGAGTAGGTATTAAAATCCATGGAGAAGACATTGTAATTCTGTCAGAGACAGCAAAGGACTTGGAAGAGCAGTTGAACGGAATGGATGGTGTCTTGAAGGGAGGATATAAGATGAACATCAACAAAAGCAAAACGAGGATAATGGAATGTAGTCGAATTAAGTCGGGTGATGTTGAGGGTATTAGATTAGGAAATGAGACACTTAAAGTAGTAAAGGAGTTTTGCTATTTGGGGAGCAAAATAACTGATGATGGTCGAAGTAGAGAGGATATAAAATGTAGACTGGCAATGGCAAGGAAAGCGTTTCTGAAGAAGAGAAATTTGTTAACATCGAGTATAGATTTAAGTGTCAGGAAGTCATTTCTGAAAGTATTTGTATGGAGTGTAGCCATGTATGGAAGTGAAACATGGACGATAAATAGTTTGGACAAGAAGAGAATAGAAGCTTTCGAAATGTGGTGCTACAGAAGAATGCTGAAGATTAGATGGGTAGATCACATAACTAATGAAGAGGTACTGAATAGGATTGGGGAGAGGAGGAGTTTGTGGCACAACTTGACCAGAAGAAGGGATCGGTTGGTAGGACATGTTCTGAGGCATCAAGGGATCACCAATTTAGTATTGGAGGGCAGCGTGGAGGGTAAAAATCGTAGGGGGAGACCAAGAGATGAATACACTAAGCAGATTCAGAAGGATGTAGGTTGCAGTAGGTACTGGGAGATGAAGAAGGTTGCACAGGATAGGGTAGCATGGAGAGCTGCATCAAACCAGTCTCAGGACTGAAGACCACAACAACAACAACATATGCAATTATAGTATTTCTGGTTTTTTTTAATTACTTCATTGTAAAATGCGTTTAAAGCATCTTGTCGTATTGAGGAAGAACCGTGCCAGATGTGTACGTTGAATCAACTTCCACACACAGAACAGTTACACTTGTGCTTTGTTGTTTCGTAGCTTTTATAGTTGCTGGGGACTTAATTAATTAATTGTGTTAACGGAAGTTTTCTTTCATTCTTTGTTGTTATTCTATGCAGTCAGATTCGTACTAATACCAGTCAGGGCCAACCGGTTACGAGACTGCGTAACCGGACAGACAGCGACTAAAATTAAAAATCATTTGCAAAATATTTAATTAAGCCCCCATGCATTTGCATAATATTTAATTAAGCCCCCATGCAGTGTTCGTGGCCAGAGTGACTATGGTGCGAAATAAATTTGTATTATAGATATGAACAATAAAGAAATAGAAGATTAATAAGATCTGTTTTATGTAAAAAGCTTTAAGAGCTTTCTCATAAATAATTTAGAGAGGTTATTTGTCAGCATGCTTACGTAATTGGTTCAAATGGCTCTGAGCATTGTGGGACTCACCTTCTGAGGTCATTAATCCCCTAGAACTTAGAACTAGTTAAACCTAACTAACCTAAGGACGTCACACACATCCATGCCCGAGGCAGGATTCGAACCTACGACCGTAGCAGTCACGCGGTTCCAGACTGAAGCACCTAGAACCGCACGGCCACTACGGCCGGCGCTGACGTAATTCTTTGTGGCAATAAATGCGCTGCCCGTTTCAGTGTCTGAATTTAGGAAGTCGCTGGCATTCACTTCTGGTTTCAGCCATTCCCTGCTCCTAATACTCGTTGGCGTTACTGAATTTAATAATCGACACAGAGTCTAGGAGATTTCCATTGATACTCCAGTAGTTCACTAACAACACATCAACATTTTTTTCTCGATAGGCTAGGACGGACAGAAACAATAAATGCTGAAAATGGACGGGACGGAGGAAGTCAAACTGTAATGAAAACTGGACAATGAAATCATTCTGATAGAAAATAAAACGCATTAAATACAGTCAATGATCACCTTCTTAGGATAATGACGATGAATACTTTCGTAGTATTTGTTGTTTCTGTCATGATCGCGTGGTGCTGCTTATTGCCTAGGTCAGTGCGCGCTGGACTTACCGATGGAATCCTTGCCACAGCACGCTGAGTGTTCCAACAGGCTCTCGCCTGCGTATGTTCTCACCGCGTGAATACTGATTTTGACATTCTGGCAAGCTCCTTCTCAATGTCTCTTGGTTAGTTTGTTACTCTGTATTTACAATCACGGATAAAAATCGCGAAGCCAAAAAATAATTAGTGTAAACTAAAGAAATTTCGAGAATACATTTGTGTAGGTAACATATTTAAACGATTAACGTTGCAAGATCGCAGGTTAACGTAAGCGCGAGATAAGCCGTTGAAACTATGAAATTTTGGTCCATTAATAACCGGTGTAACTGCCAAGAATGTCGAATCCAAGCGCGAAAACGTGCATGCATTTTGTTGTACAGATGTCAGTTGTCGACGTGTGAGTTGGAGTTCCATGCCTGTTGCACTTGGACGGTCAGTACAAGGACAGTTAATGCCGTTTGTGGATGGCGCTCGAATTGTCGTCTGATCATGTCCCATATGTGCTCGATTGCAGACAGATCCGGTGATCGATCAGGCCAAGGCAACATGTTGACAGCCGGTGCAGTATGTTGGTTTACAACAGCGGTATGTGGGCGAGCGTTATCCAGTTGTAAAACACCCTCTGGAATGCACAACAGGTAGAATCAACAGGCTGACGTACAAATTTGCAGTCAGGGGTGCGTGGGATAACCAAAAGAGTGCTCATGCCATCATACGAAATCACATCCGGGACCACAACTCCACGTGTAGATCTAGCGTGTCCAGCACGCAGACAGGTTGACTGCGGGCCTTCAACTGGTCACCGTCACTGGCGCCGAGGCAGAGACGGTTTTCATCAGAAAACACAACATACCTCCACCCTGCCCTGCAATGAGCTCGCGCTGGACACCGCTGAAGTCGCAAATGGCGGTGATTTGGGATCAGTTGAACGCAAGCTACAGGGCATGTGGCTCAGAGCTATCCTTGAAGTAACTGATGTGGTGCTGATTGCTGCCCAAATTGCTGCTGCAGAGGCAGTTCAGAGCCATATGCCGAACACGATGGTCTAATCTCCCGGTAGAGCCACGTGACCGTCTGGAGCTCGGACTTCTTGCGACCGTACATTGTCCTGACCATCGCTGCCAGCAGTCATGTGCAGTGGCTACATTCCCGCCAATTCTTTCTGCGATATCGCGGAGGGAACATCTATAAACAAACAGCCCTGTTATACGACCCCGTTCAATCTTAGTGAGGTGCTGAAACTGATGTCTTTGTCGCCTTAAAGGCATTCGTGAATAACTTCAACTCACCAGTCCAGTCTAAAAGGTAACCAACTCTCACGACCGTTACAGCCTGTACTTAAAGCAAACCTGATTTGCATCCTTATAGCCTCTCTTATGCGACTGTCGCGAACTTTGAATTGATATCATCTTTCAGATTAGAAACACGCCTACCAGTTATGTCGTACAATTCCTTCTTGGTGTTGTGATCTTTTCCGTCAGTGTATTTCCCCCAACCTGTCTTTATTGGATATTAATGCTCTATTTTTATTTTAGGATCCTGTTTTATCATGGTTTTTACCTGATCTATTTTTCTGCCTGCATGTCACCGTATCCTACTGCCACGCGGGTCTATTCCGCATTATCAGCTGTCCCAAAGGTGAGTTTATTTTATTATATTCCTGTTTTATTAATTACCTTCATTTGAATTCCACATTTTCGAATTTTGAATTTTAGACCCTATCAGTTCTCTTGATATTTTTATCGTAGAAACCCTCGACTCCTTCTTTCTGCCGGTTTTATCACCTGGCTACCGTTACTTTAACGGAAGTTATATTTTGATTTGGCTGAGAATGAACTGATTGTGAGTACTCTTATCCATTATATTATACATCCTTTTTTAAATCGAGATGTAGACAATATTATTTATTTTATTTTTCCCCCAATTTTCTACTCAGGTGTACTTGTAAGGGTGCAGCTATAAGCTTCGAAATCCTTGTTTCAATCAAGGATAATTTAGCAGCTGTTCCGGTTCTTCATTTATGTAGACGTATTTCCACAGCTGTGGCTGCCCGGAGTATAGGGCCTGAAGCGTTTTGTAAATTCCTAGGGACTACGATTAAATTGGGATCATGACACAGAAAATCCTTTGCCGAAGACATACCAAAGATTACGTTTTATCGCCAGAGCACTTAGAAAATGCAACAAATCTACTGAAGAGACAGCCTACACTACGGCTTTCCGTCCTCTGCTACGCGGTATAGCATCTTTACGAAACAGGATCGACGCAGGACAACGAAAAAGTTCTAGGAAGAGCAACTCGTTTAGAATTATCACGAAAGAAGGAGAGACTGTCACGGATGTGATAAGTGAGCTAAAGTGGTATTCATTTAATCAAAGACCTCTAAAGCAGGTTCCTTAGACCAAAAGTACACGTCCTCAGTGTAGCGAAGCAACTTAAAAGCTCTTAAGAAGGGCATAGCCTCCAGCGCAGATTGTACACCAGTCAGGTTCTTTTCAGAGTATGCTCCATACTTAGCAATCATATGCAACCGCTCACTCGCAGAAAAATCCGTACCCAAAGACGGGAAAGTTACACAAGTTACACCGATACGCAAGAAAGGAAATAGGAGTAATCCGCTGAATTACAGACCCATATCACTGACTTCGGTTTGCAGTAAGATTTTGGAACATGTATGTGTTTGAACATTATGAATAACATCTAAGAAATACAACTAATACAACTACCTCTTTATTCTCACAAAGTAATGAGTGCTATGGACAGGGGACGTCATATGTTTAGCCTTCCAGAAGGCTTTTGACACCGTTCGTCACAAGCGACTTCTAATCAAAGTACTTACTTATGGAGTATCGTCTCAGTTGTGTGACTGGATTCGTGATTTCATGTCAGAAAGGTCACAGTTCGAAACAGCTGACAGAAAGTCATCAAGTGAAACAGAAGTAATATCTGACGTTCCCTAAGGAAGTGTTATACGTCCTCTGTTGTTCCTGATTTACATAAACGATTTAGGAGAAACTCTGAGCTGTTCTCTTAGATTGTTTGCAGATGACGCCTTCATGTACCGTCATGTAAAGTCATCAGATGATCAAAACGAATCGCAAAATGATTTAAACAAGATACCCGTATGCTGAAAAAAGTGACAATTGATGCTAAGTCACGAGAAGTGAGAAGTCGTTCACGTGAGCACTAGAAAGGATCCGCTAAATTTCAGTTATACTACAAAACACACAAATATAAAAGCTGAAAATTCAACTAAATACTGTTGGACTGCAATTATGAATAACTAAATTCAGTTGAATACGGACAAATCCGGAAAGAGAAAGCGTCTTTCATTCCACAGCGTAGTATGCGCTGTTCTTACACTTCCAAACTAAATCTGAGTCTCGCAGCGTGCTTCGAACCAGGCTCAAAATGTTCAAATGTGTGTGAAATCTTATGGGACTTAACTGTTAAGGTCATCAGTCCCTAAGCTTACACACTACTTAAACTAAATTATCCTAAGGACAAACACACACATCTATGCACGATCGAACCAGGTACATTGCCTCCTGTTACCGACGCTCTTGTCGACTGAGCTACCCAGGGACCGTCCTCACAGCTTCAGTTCTGCCATTACCAGCCTCTTATATGCCGAGCTTTACAGAGCTTCTCCAGCTTACCTGGAAGTACTAACGCTCCTGGATGGAAGAATATCGCGGAGAGGTACTTTAGTCACAGTGTAAGGGTTGTTTCCAGAACGACTTTCATTCAGCACCGAGGTGAACACTATTTTTATATTTCCTGGGATATTAAAACTATAGGTTTCGGAATCGAATGTCGATCAGGCACGCCTTTTAACCTGTCGGAAAGACTCAAGTCAGAGAACAGTCTTTTGTAATGAGTTTTCTGTAGCAAGGAATTTATGTTACGTATGAGTTGTACCAATAACATGAACATGCTGGTATACTTTTCGAGAATCAATTTACTCTAAATTCTATTAAACGTCGCTAAACCACACTGACGTTTCCGAAAGCCATCAAAAACATAGTCTTATTTTAAAATGTCTCAGTAGATAACAAATGACGCGAATATATTTCTTAGACGCTTGTACATGTTAATCGCCTTCAGACAGTGGTCTGTCTGCTGTTTGCTGTGGAAGTACACACTACTGGATCTTACACGTCTAGTACTGCAGCAAGCTGCAGCTCTCGTGTGCGAGAACACAGCTACCACATGAGGACCCCGCTCGGAGCTATCAGTTCAGCTTGAAGAGCTTGGGCCAGATTTCCCAGTGGCATACGCACACGAGATCGGGGATGAGCCACTCCCACGGGAACTCCGTCGAAACCAGAGAGCGTCTCACAGAGAAAAAGCACACCGCTCAAGATGTGGGAACGAAGGGGCACTGGAGCGACTCCGCACACCACCGGCGCTTTCTAACTGAATGCTTCCAAACAACGAAGCGGCTCTGAATAAAGAAAACAGCGAATCATCGAACAGAGGAATTTATTTCGTATAGCTGGTGTACCATTTGCAGGGATGAATACGTTATCGAGAACTGAAATAAATGGTGTACCTCTCTCTCACTTATATATAGACAGAGAGAGAGAGGATACGGAACAAAAAAGGTGTAATGAACTTATGTCTGGCAATGCATTGTTTCCATTCTTTATTCAATAACACTTTGCTACAGAGACTCGGTCTTGATGCCCTGACTCCCCATAGTAATTGGTAATGTTGTGACCGATTTACTTCTCTCACTGTCTCACCTCGTGGTGGATGTGACAAAGAGTTGTACACAATGGATACGTATTCGAATCGAGAGCTTGCCGACATGGTCTTTTTTTTAGGGACTGGCAAATGGCAACGGACGGCGGGCAGCAAGGGTGTGTCCGGAGACCCATACTCGCCGACAACAATGACGGCATCCAATGTTCGCAACAGTGTTTCGCCGTTTGTCTGAGACAGGGTCGTTTCAGGAAACAGGAAATCATGAAGGACGTACCCGAAATATTCGAACACCAGCAGCCATATTTAAAGATCTCAAAGGGAATCACCACAAAGCCATTCTAGACATCAAATTAATTATGCCCTTGGAGGAAAACGTGATTACCTCTGCGGAAGGCGACTACCGTGTAAGTACCAGGCAATTGGAACGTTCTCCTTGACAGTTGTTTCTGCCCTTGTCACTTACAGCGTGTACAGGGCTTACTAACGATAGATTTTCCACATCGGGAGCAGTTTTGTCACTGGTATCTTCACCGGGCAACCACGATTCAGAGATTTGTGTCATCCATCCTATTCACAGATGAGGCCGCCTTTAGTGGAGTGGTAGCTTCAGCTTCCGTTACAGTCATCTGTGGGATAGTGTGCAGAACCCCCATGGTAT
Source organism: Schistocerca piceifrons (assembly GCF_021461385.2). Classification (NCBI taxonomy): domain Eukaryota; kingdom Metazoa; phylum Arthropoda; class Insecta; order Orthoptera; family Acrididae; genus Schistocerca; species Schistocerca piceifrons. The sequence continues at coordinate 541,803,701 of NC_060138.1, read as the reverse complement.
GGTGACAACGAATCCTCAGCGTCGGTGCAGCCGGAATGTGTGGGCCGCGGTAATTGACGACCGTATTTCATGATCAATCTTCCTTCCACGTCGCATAACAGGCCGGAACTATCGGCGTTTCTTGCGTGTGACTTTGCCTCCCCTGCTGGAAGAAATGCCGTTGATGATTCGACGTGCGATTTCTGGTTACGATGCCATCTCAGAAGTATCGTGTATTCAGAACCCATTCCAGATGTGGAGACACTGGAGCATCTTACTCATGCTGCCTTTGACACTGTTCGGATGCAGACTGGCCGATGCGAATGTGTGAGACAGAACATGCTACGGTGCGACCACGCATGTGTTGAGGCACATGGAAACCATTTTCAGCATGCACAGTAAATTTGGCTGATCATACAGTGCGGTTAGTCCGCAGTCTCTGTAAGTATGTATGATTGAATAAATTGTCTCTAGCATGGAAAGCATGGTTTCCGGACACAAGTTCACTAAATCTTTTTTGTTCCGTATCCTTTCATCGATCAAGCCCTGTGTTTTATTTTCTCTGTGTTTTAATTTAATGTGTAGCTTCTTTCCCTCCAAATTGGGTTTCGTGCATGCGAGGTAGAGACACTTGGTGGTCATTCCGAATGCATGAGTGTACAACAATTTTAGTTTATGTTTACATTCGGTTGTTTTGATAAGTGTGAGGACGTTGATGGCCTCGCCGTAGGGCGCCCTAAGATCCACACAAACCAAATCACAACACATACACACATATTCGGAAAATCTGGGTAGTACTTGTCAAGTATACACGATTTCATTTAATTATATTCTTGCCGGATCGTTCAGTTAGCCTGAAAAAATGCCTGACAAAATGTTTCGACAGTCCGTCTGGCCTCCATCTTCAGGTGGAAATGCTGTTTGCAAAACGAACTGATTCCTGCTGACTCCAGTACTTTGCTGCACCATAACGTAAAGTTATGGTAAGGCGCCCCACTGGTGATAGCTGTCAGAAACGATGACTCGCTACGTATCGCTATGTAGCACTGCCGACCGGGTCAAAACTGTTGTTTTTTAATGTCAGATAAAACGAGATTCCACGTTATCTTTAAAGGACGGTCCTTGTCCCTGTTTGTGATATTATCTTACAGTCTAATTTCAGTCGATTTCTTTAAGACACAGTCCTAGTGGTGAGGCTGCCTGTGTTTCATCATTCATCATTTTGTCTTCCTCAGTTAGACAGTACTTCGGTACCGCAGATTCCTCGGGTTGTAGTACTCGTGTGTGGCGACGGTGCCGAGCGCATCCATCGTGAACGGTGCTAATCGTCTGGCCAATACACGTTTTCCTAGAATGGCGAGGAATTTTGTAAGTACCGGGTTTCCCGAAAGCTAGATGACCTTCAACTTTGCCCGCGAGAGCTGTAAACTTGGTTCGTGAACGTAACACACTTTTAATATTATATACGTTTAAATTCCTCCCCACATTTTACGACACTCTCCAAGCATGCGCTAATAGAGTAAACAACCTGCAAGCGCCGTTTACTGTTTTTGGCGAAAGTCCAAGCCTCAAAAACACGAAGGATGTGTTTGTCACTACAGATTAAACACACGCTTAACGTATTAGAGTTTTGTTTCAGGATTTTCACTTTCAGGATGGAGCACTGAAAGGTAGCGTGATGATGACAATGTGATCCGATGGCAGAGTCGACAAGAGTATAGACACTGACGAGAAAAAGTCGCAACTCCAATAAGAAATTGTACGACGTAAACGAAAGACGGTAGGCGTGTTTCTACATCTGAAAAATGATGTCTATTCAGATTTCGTGCCAGTCCCGTAAGAGTGGTGGTAGTAGCGCCACTATGAGAATGCAAATCGTGTTTACTTTAACTACACGCTGTAACGCTCGTCAGCGTTTGAGCAAGGTGAGCTGATGTTAGTGAAGAATGCCATTAAGGCAACAAACACACCATTATCAGCATCTCACTGAGTTTTAACAAGGTCGTGTGATAGAGATACAAGAAGTTGGATTTTCTTTTTGTGATCCTGTAGAAAGACCTGGCAGGAATGCAGGCGCTGTACATGACTGCTGACAGCTGTGGTCACGAGAATGTACCGTCGCAAGGAGGCGGGACTCCGGCCACTTGGCACTACCGAGGAGGAAGACCATCGTGTTCGCCGTATGGCTCTGGAACATCGTACTGCGTCTGCAGCAGCAATTTAAGTAGCAGTTGCCACCACAGTGATACAACGAAGTGTTACAAATCGGTTACTTCAAGGACAGCTCCGCGCCAGACGCCCTGCAGTTTGCATTCCATTGACACCAAACCAACGCCGCTTGGGACTTCAGTGGTGTCACGTGAGAGATAATTGGAGGGCAGAGTGGAGGTCTGTTCTGTTTTCTGATGAAAGATGGTTCCGCTTCGGTGCCAGTGGTACTGGACCTGCACCTGGAGATACGGCCTGGGGTGCGATTTGGAATGACAGCAGGAGCATAACGTGGTTAACCCACGCACCCTAACTGCAAGTTTGCCAGCCTGGTGATTCGACTTGTTGTGCTGCCATTCATGTACAGCATTCCAGACGTGTTTCCCAACAGGATACGCTCGCCCACATACCGCTGTTACAAACCAGCATCATCTACAAAGTGTCGACATGTTACCTTGGGCTGTTCAATCACCACCTCTGTCTCCAGTGAAACACGCATGGGGTATCATCGAATGACAACTCCAGTGTCATCCACAAACAGTGCTAACCATCCCTGTATTGACTGACCAAGAGCAAGAATCTTGAAACTCCGTCCCACAAAGCGACACCCGGCACCTGTGCAACACAACGCTTGCACGTCTGCGTACTTGCGTTCAACGTTCTGTCGGTTACGGAGGTTATTCTTGTACCAGCATGTCTCATTTGCAATGGCTTATCTCACGCTTACATTTACCTGTGACCTTGCAATGTTAGCGAGACAGATGTATTCCCGGAATTTCATTCCTTACATTAATTATTTTCTGGGATTACGATTTTTTCCGTCGTTGTATAACCGGTTTAAAGGTTGGAGAATCATGTTACGTAGATAAATGTATTCTCTAAATTTCATTACTCTATATTAATTATGTTATGATGTTGCGATTATTTTCCGTCAGTGTATAACCAATTTATAAGCTGGGTTCAAATGGTTCAAATGGCTCTGAGCACTATGGGACTTAACATCTAAGGTCATAGAGTCCCCTAGAACTCAGAACTACTTAAACCTAACTAACCTAAGGACATCACACACATCCATGCCCGATGCAGTATTCGAACCTGCGACCGTAGCAGTCGCGCGATTCCGGACTGAAGCGCCTAGAACCGCTCGGCCACCGTGGCCGGCAATAAGCGGGGAAAATTTACATAGTCACATGCATGATTTCAGTTTCTGCTTGAAATATATTACCTGAAACACTGCTGGCTATTAAAATAATTGCAGTATCATGAAGACGGCGTAAAATAAACGTCAAATTGACATGAAAGGTACCTCATGTTCGGATATGCAAATGATTAGCATTCCAGCTGAGTCTTTCAGAGTAGTGGGAGTAACGCCATCTACATTCTGTGTGTGCACAGAGATTATACTGTTGATTCCACATTGAGAAATCGCGTTTGAATTTTAATTGTTTGTGAGAAAATCGGCTTGATGCTTAGTGTCTTAAGTAACGTCTACTAGTACGTATCGGAATCCGACAGCGGCATGATTGTGGCCTATCGTGACTGCAGTATACCGTTTTGCGAAACAGCTGCTAGCGTCAGTTGGGATCGGACAACTGTCATGCGAATATGGAATTACGAGAGTTTAGGAGGGTCTTTTTAATGCCATCCAGGATCTAACGGGCCCCATCTGTTTGGCGCCCGAGGGGATAGCTATATTGTTTGTTCGGTCGTGCAGATTATTTATTCTCACGTCCGTTTGCAGTATTTGTGTAATGAATAGCAAAAATTTTAAAGCAGAGCTCAAAAACTCGCTGTTTTTGAGCGTGCGAGCAGAGCAATTGCGACATGGTGAGGTGTGACTGAAATGCGAGCACACCATGTGGTCGCGACAACACAGGAAAAGCGAAGCGCCAAACTATGATGTGGGGGAAGGCCAGTTTTGACAGCAGTTACGCGTAATAGCAGCAACGGCCAGTCGGCATTGTGTAACACCGACATGTCTCCGCATTTCGATATGCAGTGCGTGGAATCTTATCTTCTTGCACAAAAAGACGGGTCCGCAAATTGTTTAACGTATCATAAAACAATGAATAGTTTCAGGAGGAGGCACTACGTGTCAGCACGCCAAAGAATATGAAATCTGAGGTGAAATGTGCGTATGGCATTGTTGGCTGTGAGTCCCAAACTGTGGAGTTTGGCCGCCTGGTGCGAGTATTTTTTATAAGACGCCACTTTGGTGACCTTGTTATCGAGACTCATCTATGCTGACTGCAGGCCCACAAGCTGCTGAATCGGAAACGGAAAATGTGAAGGACCTCAACGTGTACAAACCTTTTGAACTTTAGAAGGAAGCTGTCTCAAGAAAAAGAGGAAGAAGAAGAAAGGGAACAGACCTCAAACGAGTGTCCCCATTCGCATGACGTACAAAATGGCACTACTTTCAGCGAAGCCCTTTCGTACTTTCATGGACAGTGATTTAATAAAAGATTACGTGGTAGTCGCAGCTGGAGATTTCTCTTGGCTTCGTTATGAAGCATGAAAATAATGCGTGTAACGCATGTTGTGGTAGACGACGTTCAAAGCCAGCTTTCGAAATCTTTGTAAGGAATTTCATGATCCTTAGCGCTCTATAAATGTGTAGATATCATAAGATCATGCTGGAGGTGACATTCTCAGCAGCTTTGAAGAAATGGTAAAAAATGTAGGTTTGTCATCGATATTATTAGTATACTGTTACCCGCAGCTGCGCTCAGACGTCGGTGGTTTTGTTATGCTGAGTGACACTAAGTACGCTACTGTGCGTGCCGCAACATCAGTTGCTCTCACACATCCGCCTGTTCGGATAAGCACAGCTCGTGATGTACACCCCGCTCTCCCCCTACCAAGCTATCAAATGGCTCTGAGCACTATGGGACTTAACATCTGAGGTCATCAGTCCCCTAGACTTAGGACTATGTAAACCTAACTAACCTAAGGACATCACACACATCCATGCCCGAGGCAGGATTCAAACCTGCGACCGTAGCAGCAGCGCGGTTCCGGACTGAAGCGCCTAGAACCGCTCGTCCACAAGGGCCGGCTACCAAGCTATCCCAACGCACGATGCGTCGGTAAGCGGACGGTCTCTGCCGAGCATTGAGTGCTGAGCTGCACGGACAGCGGCACGCATCTACGCATCGTGCTATTGAAATAACTGTACATTACACAATGTGCACGTTATGGAACAAATAGTGTGTAAGTATGGATTAAACACACTGAAGATTGTATATGCATTCCGTTCACTACTTTCGATTGTGTCACGTAGCACATATCAACTAATAAAAGCATTTTCACAAATATGTTGTAGAATTATGGAACATGTTTTATGCTCAAGAACTATGACGTTCTTGGAGAAGGAAAATCCCCTCTATGAAAATCAAATTGTATTCCGCAAACAGAGATCCTGCGAAACCCAGCTTCCTCTTTTCCTCCGTACGATCCATAGCGCTGAGACAATGGCGCTCAGGCTGATGCCGTGTTCCTTGACTTTAGGAAGGCTTTTTACACCGTCCCGCACTGCCGTTTAGTGAAAAAAATACGAGCTTATCGAGTATTGGGGCAGATTTGCGACAGGATTCAAGACTTACTGCAGACAGAACTCAACACGTCGCTCTTAACGGGACAAAATCTACAGATGTAAAGGTAATTTCCGGTTTACCACAAGGAAGTGTGATAGGACCACTACTGTTTACAGTATATGTAAATGATCTAGTAGAAAGCGTCAGATGCTCTCTAAGGATGTTCGCAGACGATGCTGTTGTCCATAACAAAGTAGCAATGCCAGAAGATAGTAACAATTTGCAGAATGACCTCCAGAGAGTTGATGATGGCACACGCTCTGGCAGTTGACCCTGGCCGTAAATAAATGTAAAATACTGCGCATACATAGGAAAAGAAATCCACTACTGTACAGCTACACCACTGATGACAAAACCGCTGGAAACAGTATCTGCAATAAAGTATCTAGGAGTAGCTATCCGGAGTGAGCTTAAGTGGAATGACATATAAAACAAACAACGGGAAAAGCAGATGCTACAGTCAGATTCATAGGAAGAATCGTAAGGAAATTAACTCATCCACGAAAGACGTGGCTTACAAGGGGCATGTTCGACCCATTCTTGAGTACTGTTCATCTATCTGGGATCCCTACCAGATAGGGCTGATAGAGGAGATATAGAAGATCCAACGAAGAGCGATACGTTTGGTCATGGAATCGTTTAGTCAGCACGAGAGCGTCACGGAGACGCTCAACAAATTCCATTGGCAGACGTTACAAGAGAGGTGTTGTACATTTCGGAGAGATTTACTATTGAAATGTCCAGAAAGCACTTTCTGGAAGAACCGGACAACAAATTACTTATCCCTATGTACGACTCATGTAATGACCATGAGGAGAAAATTCGAGAAATTAGAGCTAATACAGAGGCTTACCGACAATCATTCTTCCCACGCGCTATTCGCGAGTGGAATAGGATTGGAAGGCTCAGTTAGTGGTACAAAAAGTACCCTCCGCCACACACCATTAAGTGGCTTACGGAGTATGATGTATATACAGATGTAGATGATAAAGACAAAAACTAAAAGAGGTAATAGCTTTTTTAGAGAGCAAATATTTTTACCAAGTTTGCGTAATATTCTTCAAGTTTCAAGCAGCCTGTGTCCTTCCTCAGGGTTCAATCCATCTCCATAACAAATTTCATCGAAATCGTTTAAGCGTGTTAATCTTGAAAAACTAACGGAGTTCTTTTCGTATTTATAATGTTAGTACGGAAAAACTTTCAATTACGATACCTTTTTTCCGTGCTCCGATTTTGCGAAAAAGAAACCTACACAGTGTCCCAACCTAGGCTCAAGTTACCTACGAAAACACCATGAAAATTCGTCTAGTAGTTTTGAAGAAGCGTGTTCAGACAGAAAGACACGACAGGCTTACAGATTTATTATTATTATTACTATTATTATTATAGGTACACTACTGGCCATTAAAATTGCTACACCACAAAGATGACGTGCTACAGACGCGAAATTTAACCGACAGGAAGAAGATGCTGTGATATGCAAATGATTAGCTTTTCAGAGCATTCACACAAGGTTGGCGCCGGTGGCGACACCTACAAAGTGCTGACATGAGAAAAGTTTCCAACCGATTTCTCATACACAAACAGCAGTTGACCGGTGTTGCCTGGTGAAACGTTGTTGTGATGCATCGTGTAAGGAGGAGAAATGCGTACCAATACGTTTCCGACTTTGATAAAGGTCGGATTGTAGCCTATCGCGATTGCGGTTTATCGTATCACGACATTGCTGCTCGCGTTGGTCGAGATCCAATGACTGTTAGCAGAATATGGAATCGGTGGGTTCAGGAGGGTAACACGGAACGCCGTGCTGGATCCCAACGGCCTCGTATCATTAGCAGTCGAGATGACAGGCATCTTATCCGCATGGCTGTAACGGGCAGCCACGTCTCGATCCCTGATTCAACAGATGGAGACGTTTGCAAGACAACAACAATCTGCACGAACAGTTCGACGACGTTTGCAGCAGCATGGACTATCAGCTAGGAGACCATGGCTGCGGTTACCCTCGACGCTGCATCACACAGGAGCGCCTGCGATGGTGTACTCAACGGCGAATCTGAGTGCACGAATGGCAAAACGTCATTTTTTCGAATGAATCCAGGTTCTGTTTACTGCATCATGATGATCGCATCCGTGTTTGGCTACATCGCGGTGAACGCACATTGGAAGAGTGTATTCGTCATCGCCATACTGGCGTATCACCCGGCGTGATGGTATGGGGTGCCATTGGTTACACGTCTCGGTCACCTGTTCTTCGCATTGACGGCACTTTGAACAGTGGACGTTACATTTCAGATGTGTTACGACCCGTGGCTCTACCCTTAATTCGATCCCTGCGAAACCCTACATTTCAACAGGATAATTCACGACCGCACGTTGCAGGTCCTGTACGGGCGTTTCTGGATACAGAAAATGTTCGACTGCTGCCCTGGCCAGCACATTCTCCAGATCTCTCACCAATTGAAAACGTCTGGTCAATGGTGGACGAGCAACTGCCTCGTCACAATACGCCAGTCACTACTCTTGATGAACTGTGGTATCGTGTTGAAGGTGCATGGGCAGCTGTACCTGTACACGCCATCCAAGCTCTGTTTGACTCAATGTCCAGGCGTATCAAGGCTGTTATTACGGCAAGAGGTGGTTGTTCTGGGTACTGATTTCTCAGGATCTATGTACCCGAATTGCGAGAAAATGCAATCACATGTCAGTTCTAGTATAATATATTTGTCCAATGAACACCCGTTTATCATCTGCATTTCTTCTTGGTGTAGCAATTTTAATGGCCAGTACTGTATATCTACAGGCGGAACGCCAGTCACGTTGGAAAATAAATCAGATTCGAAGCGCAACTGGATAGGAAAATGAGAAGAAGCTCTCAGTAGGAAATACGCACTGATTTGCACCTTGAGCATTTCATCTGCTATACGACAAAGAACATAATGACATTCTAGATTTTTCCCAGATTTCTGTGCACACAGCTGGCCGCCATGTTCCCTGTGGCAATGGAGGGGGTACAGTGCTCACCGTTTACTTGCGGAGCACGTTTCCTGTGAAGTCTTGTGTTTGAGGAACGTCAAACTGGACCAGCAGTGATGGAGGTCTGCGCAATATGCAGGTGCGTCTGCTTCTCCAGGTCAAAATGAAGATTGAAACGGTGTGTCGTATGGCACTGTTGACCGGAAGACATCGTCTTTGCTTGTTCAGCCACCTGGTGCAAGTGTCTCTACTCGATGCCACTTCGGCGACTTATGCGTTTTTGTGAGGAAGGAGGACACGGAATGATCAGGCCAACGCAAACACCCCGTCCACGAGCAATGAATATCTCTGACCCTGACAGGAAACAAAGCCGGGACCCCGAGAGCTCAGCGTTGCTTACCACTGGACCTCGAGCTGTGGACCAGTCATGATGAAAAACCTCAAACGAATTTTGTAAGCCCTGACGACGGATCTCTCACTCTAAAATACACATGGGAAAATAAAATCTGACAACCCGAAACGCCGGTGGAGGTGGCCGAGCGGTTCTAGGCGCCACAGTCTGGAACCTCGCTACCGCTACGGTCGCAGGTTCCAATCCTGCCTCGGGCATGGATGTTTGTGATGTCCTTAGGTTAGTTAGGTTTAAATAGTTCTAAGTTCTAGGGGACTGATGACCTCAGAAGGTAAGTCCCATAGAGCTCAGAGCCATTTGAACCATTTGAACCATTTGAACAACCCGAAATATAACAGCCTACAGACTTTTTCTCACGAAATATAAAATGTAAAGGACAGTTGTAATTGTGTGTAGCAGATAGTTTATTTATTTATTTATTTATTTTGCGTTTTCTGGACGTGCCCATACAGCCATCTCGGTAGTGCAATGTCAGCTATGACGATACGAACGAAAGCCCAATACGACACCCAGTCCCCTAGGAGAGAAAGTCTTCAACCGGATCGGGAATCGAACCCGGGTCCCTTCGGTTAGCAATCTGTCGCAGTAACTGCGTAGCTACCGATGTGGACAGAGTGGATAATCATACACATACAGTACTTCAAGCCTGCGATAATTATGAGGGCTTCCGACTCCTAACACTGCCCTCTCCCGATTCCTGTAAGCTACAAACAGTAAAAAGGACACTGGTGTCATCTGAGATGTGAAGTGGGTGAGTGTGAGGAAAATAAAACAGGCCTGCTTCTTGTTATTTGCATCAGACAGAAAACAAGAAGGCAAATACACAGCTCTTATTGGTGTACTTTTGTCTTTCATATGTTATTAAAACCTGTAATTCAATGTACATTGCATGAATTTGCTTTCCAAATATAAGAGTTTAACATACAGAAACTGATCACGGTAGTATGTAATGCCATACTCGGGTAATGTCGCGCTGAGAGAGAACGGATGCGAACCCCCCATGGAAAAGTGGCTGGAAGAAGCTGAAATGAAGAAAAAAATGAGGTGTGAAAACAAAGAACAGATTAGGTTGAAGGACAAGGACGGTAAAGCTGTACGTGACTGTTATACTAATCATCCAGAAAAGAAGAAAAAGAAAACTAGAAGTGAGGAGGAAACACCAGAGTCTTGCGAGATGTCGGATGTTTCTAGCATTTGTAATGGCAAGTTTACTGGCGCATGTTAACCACTGTCTACACGTAATAAAGAACCTAATGAGTTACGTCGTGTCTGTGGAGAAGCAGGTAGAGACAAAGAATTGTGGTATACATGTTTTGGGTCCTTTGTTTGGAATTATGCTGACTATGCTGGAGAAGACACACCAAGACTCATGTATGTGGTGGCTGCTTGTAAAATGAACATTCTAAAATAAAAGAACATTCTAAAAATTGTTGAAATGAGGAAGTTACAGTTATAAGATGCTAAGTTACTTCTCAAATACATTCCAGTATTTCAATTTCTTAGTAGAAATTTGCAGATAATTTAAGTGGCGACGTATTTAGTACAAGATGCCCTTCTCGTGCGCACAATTCTATATCTCCGCGGATAATTATCCCTTGGATTTGAGAATCGTGCGCAATCGTATGTTTGTTATGTTTGCAGTTAATCTTCAATGCACTGTTTTTACATTTAAATAGATCTAATACAGTGAAACTAGAGAAAGTGCAGCAACCTTACATACAGATGATTTTAGGTTACTTAATATGGATGCGTTAAAATAATATTTTTTGCTTAAGAGCGCACTATCTACCCAGATCTCCTCTCACAGAACTGAGTTTACACGGTAAACAGGCGGGTGGTGGTTACGATATCCCTCACTAAGTGAGCTGAGGACTGTGGCGCAAGGAAGAGCATCCGATAACAAAATTAAAAATAAATAATAATTGTTGTTGTTGTGGTCTTCAGTCCTGAGACTGGTTTGATGCAGCTCTCCATGCTACTCTATCCTGTGCAAGCTTCTTCATCTCCCCCATACGTAGTGCAGCCTACATCCTTCTGAATCTGCTTAGTGTATTCATCTCTTGGTCTCCCTCTACGATTTTTACCCTCCACGCTGCCCTCCAATACTAAACTGGTGATCCCTTGATGCCTCAGAACATGTCCTACCACCCGATCCCTTCTTCTACTCAAGTTGTGCCACAAACTTCTCTCCTCCCCAATCCTATTCAATACCTCCTCATTAGTTATGTGATCTACCCATCTAATCTTCAGCATTATTCTGTAGCACGACATTTCTAAAGCTTCTATTCTCTTCTTGTCTAAACTATTTATCGTCCACGTTTCACTTCCATACATGGCTACACTCCATACAAATACTTTCAGAAACGATTTCCTGACATTTAAATCCAAATCATAAAATGAATTATGACCAGACGAATCTACAATCGTCCGGCTGAAACTGTGGGACTCTTTGACTGCTCTGGGAGATGGCTCATTGGAATTACAACATATGAAATATCAGCTCACTTTTATTACATGAATGAATAAAAAGATTTATTTAACTTTATACAATCCTTTGCCGCAGGAGTGTTTAATAATTAGCAGCTGTCATTGACTATTAAAACATCACATGAAGCACTAATTAACGAACTGTTCTCTTGAAGCAGAATGTTCAACATTTACAAAAGTAGATTTCCGTCTGCTATCTTTAGATGATACCACATAAATAGTAAACGGAGTCAGTTATCATCAATCACTGGGATAAACAAAATTGGAAATTTGTGGTAAGGTCTTATGGGGCCAAACTGCTGAGGTCATCGGTCCCTTAATCTGACTTAAACTAACTTACGCTGTGGACAACAAACACAGATAAAGAAAATCTGCATTCACCAGTTTTCAGGGAACTTAGCTTACACAGTGCATTTCTAAAATGTAATGCGCGTTTTAAGAGTGATACAAGGTGTTCGTTGTAGGACATTCACGAGAGAGCTTTGCATTCTGCGAACTGTTCACAATTATGTACACTTTAATCTCCTTCGTGAAATCCGGACGACAAGGCAATTTGGCATTTGTATCACACACATTTTGCCAGAGTTGAATGAGGAAGTGAGTAACAGCAAAACGGCATGTGACCGAGTGAGGATCGAATCCTGAATCTTTAGAACTGGAGTCTGACATCCATTCAGCCAGCGAAAGATTACGGTATTCTGCGTCGACAGTACTATTTGTTGCATGATATGGAATTTGAGTAACATAAGGTAATTTTCCTGACGTGAATCTGTAACAAAATGCTATTTTACCACCGGAAAATAAAATAGCTTAGAACTTGTCTGTTATACTCAGCGGTTAGTAACGAATATTAGGGAAAGTGAATGCTGAAAGGCCGAATTGGATTCAACGGACTAGCGTCACATTCGTAATCGCCATGTCCTGAATCACTTGATGCTTACACGTGCGTGGTGTAAAATATCACAAACAGAGTAAGTATGATGCTATTCTTGTCTATTTAAAAAAATGGCTCTGAGAACTATGGGACTTAACTTCTGAGGTCATCAGTCCCCTAGAACTTAGAACTACTTAAACCTAACTAACCTAAGGAAATCACAGACATCCATGCCAGAGGCAGGATTCGACCTGCGACCGTAGCGGTCACGCGGTTCCAGACTCTAGCGCCTAGAACCGCTCGGCCACTCTGGCCGGCTTGTCTATTTCAATGAAAGTAACTCACCTGGAGCACCTACTTCTTCAGCAACTTTGTATTTTGGAACATCTTGTGGGGTCTTATGGGGTCTAGATATTATTGGCACCAAAAGGACGAGATCGCAGCGGAGGATCTGAAACATCGATTTGTTGAAGAAGTTGAAATCCCCACACCACACTTAGCACACTAGACGAGCCAAAACAAAGTGGTATACCCCCTGATAAAGTGGAGAATCTAGCTGTAATTCTTTTCCTATATTTGAAGAGGAACAGCCCTACGTCAATCTATCCGAGCTGGTGGATGGGTACTACTGTTTGTCCACGATAAGTTGACGATTGGCGCGGTGGCTGTCGGGAATGGCCGAGTCGCCGGATTACGCCTGCCGATGGGGGAGGAGCCGGTGAGAGGAAGGCAGCATGTGCTACTCGTAGCAGTGCTGACACACTATCCTCGTTTTGTACTTAACACGAAATCGGAGACAGCACTAGCGGAAGTATTATTCGCTCAAGTGGCACTACTGTCGGATCTGAAATCACCTAAATGCTCGAGAGTTTTATTTACAACGTACGAATTATTTATTTATAGACAGCAATTAAGAATGAAAGTAGATGAATGTAGAACTTACGACACTATGAAAAGAAATTCAGAAACTGATTTTTTGTAATCTGTTTGCACACTGCATTCATTAAACACAGGACAGCAGTAATGTTTACAAAGTGTACCTGATGGTGCCCGAAAGAATTGTGAAAATGAAGTTCACTAAATATCACTGTTACTTGTGCTTGATTCAAGATCACCATCATCATCGTTTAAGGGCGTGGTACTGATGATTACTTCGTCGATGGCCATTTCCATTATTCCAGTACTCTTGCTCCAACTGCTGCACTTTCCTGCAGTAACCTTGCCAGTCCTGTGCGGTAACTGTACAGGGAAGCAGCATTAACAATATTCTGCAATCTGTCTTCGATATCTCACAAGTGACATCTACATCTATACACTGGAAATCACCGTGATGTGTATGGCAGACGGTATATCCTATTGTACCAGTTATTAGGGTTTCTTCCTGTTCCATTCACGTATGGAGCGCGGGAAGAATGATTGTTTGCAAGCCTCTGTGCGAGGAGTAATTATTCTAACCTTATTCTTACGATCCCTTTCCATAGCGTTCTTCCAGAAATTGTGTCTTAATTTGGCCCTTGTCAGTTCTATCGGATTTAGATCACAGATGTAGTGCGACAACGGATTTCTTTGTGCCCTCATCTCTCAGCGATTTTATCTACGACTTACGCCCATTTTCACGGCTGTTTTGTTTTCTTTTATTTTAGGTAATAGGTCAGCATTTTTTACTGAGGCGTTGCAATTTGTCTGTCTGTCTCGCAATCAAACATCGTAATCCTGAAATCATATTTATTAAGCATTCTGTCCCAGTTCCCTGTTGTGGTATGGGGCCTTATCCACACAATCACAGAATTGGGTGGAATGTTAGGAACCACCATACCTGCTCCGCCCCCTCTTCCCCCCGCCTCCCGTCGTCGTCTTCTAGATTTCCAAGAAGTTCTTAAGTTAGTGGAAACAGTTCCTTGCATGAAACTTCCTGACAATCTGAACCCGTGTGCTAGACAGGGTTTCCTGGTTCGAGTCCCGATTTGGCACTCAGGTTTAATTTGTCAGGAAGTTTCAGATCAGCGCACACTCCGCTGCTGGGTAAAAATTCGTTCTAGTTTCTTGTATCTTCCTGCAAGTGATTGCCGAATTTCTTACTTCGCGGAAGTTTTTCTCAAACTTACAGAAACCGTGTGCATTCAGTGTCAGTGCGAAAATACCAGTGTCGAAAAGGAGAATGGCACAAAGACAGATGGACCAAAACAAATGTACCATTGGAACTCCTAAACATATGTAATTGTCACCACCAGTCAATGAAATGCGAAATTAATTTACCAATCAATTTGTTTCAACTTGAACAGATAGTAGAATGTCAGTACAGGTGTCTTTAAATGTTAGCTGATTTTTTAATGTTACCCTAAACATAAATGCATTACATTTTTGATACATGTAGTAAATAATGCTTGCAAAAATAGAAGGGTAACTAAAATGCAGTCTCATAGTGACATATCACGCCGTCCTATTGTTTCCTGCTATCAAATATCTGATTATATGTTAGACAAGAGATGTTCAAAATTTGCATACGACATCCTCAGCCGGCCGCTGTGGCAGAGCGGTATTAAGCGCTTTAGTCCGGAGCCGCGCTGCTGCTACGGTCGCAGGTTCGAATCCTGCCTCGGGCATGGATGTGTGTGGTGTCCTTAGGTTAGTTAGGTTTAAGTAGTTCTAAGCCTAGGGGACTGATGACCTCAGATGTTAAGTCCCATAGTGCTTAGAGACATTTGAACCACTTGAACATCCTCAAAGTATTTAATCTAAGTGAAGTTCTCTGATTTTAGTAAAATGAATAGTGTTTATTGGTAACATAAATATGTACTCTCTAAAAGTTTTTTCTATTTTTTTTTTTGTTTTTATGTTTCGCCACGACTGTCATTCATTAATAATAATACAGCAACAGTGGTGACTGCTGTGGTTTTTAAGAAAACTGCACTTCTGTAGCAAGTACTTGGAGGAAGTTCCTGAAATAAACTTGCCCTAGTGATTTGAAGAAGTCACTTGAGTACGTAAACACGTCAACAAGTGCTTACAGCAGTTACTTGCTAGTGGACACAAGTCTTTCGTACTACTTCGCGTGCAGGGGCAGCTTGACGTTGGCAGCGCTCGGAGACAGATGAATATGTTTCAAGCAGTGCCGATTTTCTCGGCTCCTGGCACCACTAGCGAAATCGTGAAGTTAACGTGACCAAACAGTACAACAACCCACCATCGTACGACACAGTGGTAAGGTGGTGCAGACGCGTCCAGTGTGGTCCAACAAGTCTGAATGACCAAGAACGAAGTGGAGCAGTGGCGACTGTAAGAGAAGCGGAAGACCGTGATCGCAATCAAGCCGTCAGCAGAAAAAGTGGAAGTGAGTCCTGGGTCAGTGTTTTTAATATGACAGAGGTCGCCACCCGCTGGGCTCCGCAACTGCGCACGCCCGTTCAAAAAGCCCATAGAGCCGGGGCAACAGTGGAAATATTGCAGCTGTGTGAGGCCAGTTCAGATGATTTGTCTAGGCGCCTAATCACCATGAATCGGTACTGGGTTTATCACTATTATCCCGAGGTAAATGAGGAAAGTAAGCAGCGGAACGATGTGAATTCAGCACCACTAATAAAGGCGAAGAGATGACCGTTATAGGACAAGGTGATGCTGAATGATTTTGGTGCTGCTAATAGAGTATGCTCTTATGGAGCTAATGGTTAGAACAACACACTACCGAACACTACTGACGGGGTAACGGCAGGCTGTCGAGTCGCAGTCTATTGGGAAGCTATCCGAGGAGATCTTTATGCTCCACGACAACGTACCACTTCGTTTTGTACAGGGCACACATGCTGCGCCTTTGAGCTATCAAATTTCATCTCCTACTACTCCCCCCCCCCCTTTCCTTTTCCCCTGTTCTCCTGACATGACTCCCAGTGACTTCTATGTTCCTCGGATGAAGAAACCTTTGCGTGGCAGACATTTTCAGAAAGACGACGAGGTGAGTTTCGAGGCAGAACGTTTTCTGAACTGCCAATTCCAGAGTTCTGCAACCAAGGTCTCCGCCAAGTCACCCATCATCGACAAGATGAAGAATGATTATGGAAAGAAGGGATCACAATCACCAAGTTCCATGTTCGCAGCTTTATTTTCGCGGTGATAACTAAAGCTTTTTGAGTACGTCTCGTACATTCTTCGCTGCCTTCACAGAAGACAGCAGTGTCATCTGCGATTGTTTCCATTGATATCCTTTCAGCATGAATCTGCTTCTGGATGTTTGGTTTATTTCCTTCGCTGCTTCTGGAACAGTACAACAGACGGACAGACTGAATCCGCGCTTTACTCGTACCATCCTTGCAGGCTGCAGTGTGCGTGACAACGTAACTTGAGTAGCTGAATGCCATATCGCGCTACGGTTATCTGTATAGCAGCGTCGCGCATTCCTGCAGCCTTCCGGCTGACCTCCAGATAGCTGATCCGTATGCACAGCATTCAAGGTGCAGCATAAAGCTGCAGACAGGCGAGTGCACGCTGTCCGAAGCATACACAGTGTCAGCTGTTGCATCTACGTCCTGTTTTATCAAAGACATAAGTACAGGTAGAGCAGAAGAAAAACAACATCGATTCCAATGTGTGTCGACAGCTCCAAGCAATGCCGCGCAGTTGTAAGAGAATGTTCAAAAAATGTGTGTGAAATCTTATGGGAGTTAACTGCTAAGGTCGTCAGTCCCTAAGCTTACACACTACTTAACCTAAACTATCCCAAGGACAACACACACACCCATGCCCGAGGGAGGACTCGAAGCTCCGCCGGGAGCAGCCGCACGGTCCATGACTACAGCGCCCCTGACCGCTCGGCTAATCCCGCGCGGCTGTAAGAGAATGATCTCGTAGCCGGAAAGACGGTGCTCCAATGCTCTTAATGACCATCCAGGTTTACATTTTCCCTGATTTTCCTAAATCGCTGAAGGCATATGCCAGAGTAGTTTCTTTGAAATGGCACAACCGACATCTTTCCCGAGATTCTGTTACGTGACTAATGACCTATCGTCAACGGAAAGTAAACCCTAAGCTTCCCTTCTTTTTGTTCACACAGATTATTAAGGGTACTGTGTTAGACTCTGTCTAGATGACGCTGCCATAGGACAAACGGATATCCACTGCGTTTTTTTTAAATAGGAACCCGCATTTTTATTACATATTCGTGTAGTACGTAAAGAAATATGAATGTTTTGGTTGGACCACTTTTATCGCTTTATGTTAGATGGCGCTGTAATAGTCACAAACGTATAAGTACGTGGTATCAGGTAACATTCCGCCAAGGCGGACGGTATTTGCTTCGTGATACATTACCCGCGTTAAAATGGACCGTTTACCAATTGCGGAAAAGGTCGATATCGTGTTGATGTATGGCTATTTTGATCAGAATGCCCAACGGGCGTGTGCTATGTATGCTACTCGGTATCCTGGGCGACATCACCCAAGTGTCCGGACCGTTCGCCGGATAGTTACGTTATTTAAGGAAACAGGAAGTGTTCAGCCACATGTGAAACGTCAACCACGACCTGCAACAAATGATGATGCCCAAGTAGGTGCTTTAGCTGCTGTCGTGGCTAATCCGCACATCAGTAGCAGACAAACTGCGCAAGAATCGGGAATCTCAGAAACGTCGGTGTTGAGAATGCTACATCAACATCAATTGCACCCGTACCATGTTTCTATGCATTAGGAATTGCATGGCGACGACTTTGAACGTCGTGTACAGTTCTGCCACTAGGCACAAGAGAAATTACGGGACGATGACAGATTTTTTGCACGCGTTCTATTTAGCGACGAAGCGTCATTCACCAACAGCGGTAAGGTAAACCGGCATAATATGCACTATTGGGCAACAGAAAATCCACGATGGCTGCGACAAGTTGAACATGAGCGACCTTGGCGGGTTAATGTATGGTGCGGAATTATGGTAGGAAGGATAATTGGCCCCCATTTTATCGATGGCAATCTAAATGGTGCAATGTATGTTGATTTCCTACGTAATGTTCTACCGAAGTTACTACAAGATGTTTCACTGCATGACAGAATGGCGATGTACTTCCAACATGATGGATGTCCGGCACATAGCTCGCGTGCGGTTGAAGCGATATTGAATAGCATATTTCATGACAGGTGGATTGGTCGTCGAAACACGTTCACCGGATCTGACGTCCCCGGATTTCTTTCTGTGGGGAAAGTTGAAGGATATTTGCTATCGTGATCCACCGACAACGCCTGACAACATGCGTCAGCGCATTGTCAATGCATGTGCGAACATTACGGAAGGCGAACTTCTCGCTGTTGAGAGGAATGTCGTTACACGTATTGCCAAATGCATTGAAGTCCACGGACATCATTTTGAGCATTTATTGCATTAATGTGGTATTTACAGGTAATCACGCTGTAACAGCATGGGTTCTCGGAAGTGATAAGTTCACAAAGGTACATGTATCACATTGGAACAACCGAAATAAAATGTTCAAACGTTCTGTATTTTAATTTAAAAAACCTACCTGTTACCAACTGTTCGTCTAAAATTGAGAGCCATATGTTTGTGACTATTACAGCGCCATCTATCACGAAGCGAAAAAGTGGTCCTACTAAAACATTCATATTTCTTTTCGTACTACACGAATATGTAATAAAAAATGGGGGTTCCTGTTTAAATAAACGCAGTTAATATCTGTTTGATCGATGGCAGTGCCATCTAGCGGGCCAACCATAGCGCCATCTGGTTTCCCCCATCAAGCTAGACAACTTTCGTTCTTTGTAGTTTTTTCGTTTGACGCTTATTTTGTAAGATATTTTGCCCGGTCACGATCAATGGACCACCCTGTATAGTTAAATACATACAACTTTTGTGCTCTCTTAATCTGACTTGCACGAAAAACACTGGAGTGGTAAACGGGTCACAGATGTACTTTGAAACTAATAGTATTAATCAGTTTAAATGCTTTGAAAGTCTGTCATTTTCCAGTACTCCCTAAGAGATTTATCTGATTTGCTAGTTTCGTTCGCAGCTGAAACTGCGCATTTACGAGAACCAAATAAAGGAATACAGAATATTTGTAAGATACAGTAGCAACCACAATTTTCTTTCGACTCATTTGTATGAAAAACTACCTTTGTCAGTTTCGAATTTAGAAATATTTCATCAGACGGCTTGCATTTTCTATCAAAACACATGGTGCCTTGACTTACGGGTGAGTTTCCGTAGAACGAATAGACATTAAGACTTTAGAAAGTATGACAATGATTACAGCGGTACAAACGGATGTTACAACGCAACTTACGTGAAGGACGAGTTTGTTTTCACGTCTTCATCCGGCGAAAATCAGTCACTTTATTCTCGATTTTTCAACGTTCACCCACTGTAATTTTCGTTATTATTCACGTGTGGTAGGCAACAACACAAATTATAAAGACTGTAGTAGTTTGCAAGAAAAACAGCCTTTTGCATACTGCAGATCAGTTTTGTATTTTATTTAGCACACAGACGCGTTTAGCCTTTTTAACAAGGCGTCTTCAGTGGGTCTCCTGGAGTTCTACATGATTTTTTTCGTTGTCACGTATTACATGTAGATTTAAAAACAGTTCATGGTTGTTTTCTGTAACAAAACGGAAAGGTACTTAGAGTAAAGCATTTAATCCGTTATTTGAAAACCATGCAACCTTCCCTCATGTGGAAAACCGGTTGAAAATCTCCACTTTTTCGTACAATCACTAAGGTTTCGCTACGTAAATTGTCGTTTTCGATGTGTCGAGCGTCATTTGTTTCTATAATTGTTGCCAGCTTTCCCGGTTTTCGCTTTCACTTGCTTTTGGTGAGGCAGAATTTGTGCTGATGTGAATTTTTGTGTAAGGATGTATAAATAATACAAAAAATTTATGTGCAACATGATAAAGGCGTTTTTCTAGTAAGTTAATGAAATTCATATTGCTGCTGTGAAAAATGGGCACCACAAGAAACTGACACAAATTATAGATGATAAATCATGACTTGCCACAATAGCTGTTAATTGCTTTATTAGCACTACCAATTTTGATCAAACATCATACCATTTTCAAACATAGAAAAATGACATTAATAACACGCAATGCCTCAAAATTTTATTTGTCTGTTGTTTGATAGAAACTAACAGTTTTGATAAATTCCAAACAGCTATCGTGCCAAATCATGATTTTTCAAAAATATTTAAAAGGTTTAAATCATTGTCTCCTTACAGTAATGTGCAAATTACAGCTCCTGATAACCGTGAAAATAACCAAAACGATTTTGTGTAAAAGTTACAAGCAGGAAGTTCAAAACAAATGTTCAGTATGAAGTTGCATTCGGAGGCGAATTTGTAGCGCAAATTTGAAACTGATAAATCAACGTGCCATTTGTTTTGATAAAAGCGAACGAGTTGTCTGATGATGAATTTGTAAATTCGAAAGCGGTAACGGCGCTTTTTCAGTAAAACAGCTGATCACTGCTGTACACCATCATCATTCTGCGTCAGGTAACAGTCATGGTTCTCCAGTAATCTCATTATTTGACATAGAAGCAGAAATAAAGGGGTATTTTAATCCATCCAGTGGCAGGCAGTGTGGCAGAATATCATCATTAAGATCATTTGTGACAACTCTGAACCGTGACGCAACTGCTCCTGGCCACCAGAATTGCATCACCATGAGGGCGTCATGCAACAGTCACCAAATTGTCGTGAAGTATTTGGATATACAAATGGTTGTCATTTCATCCCAACTGTACTAAATGGGTAGGAGTAATGTCATCTATCCTCTGTATACAAAGAGGCAGTACAAAGCGAGTTTCTCATGCAAACATCGCATTTAAATATTAGCTGCTTACGAGAAGATCGTATAATGCTTGATGTAACAACGACAAACATCTAATAGCACGTGATACAATTCGAAAGTGGCAGGACCGTAGTTTATCGACACCGTGATTTATTATTCCGAGATATTTCTGCCTGCGTTGGTTGGTATCCCACGATTGTCACACGAATATGGAATCGATTGATTGAGAAGGCGATATCCAACGTCTTGCTGGCTCTCAGTAGCCACACGACTATCGCCCGAGAGTACAGACATTTTTGTTCGCTCGGCCTTGCATTATCACATAGTCGCGTCACGTATGTTATGTATATAAATGAGGTCGCCTGCAACAAGACAATTATCCATCTGAACAGAAAGATGGCTTCGGGAACATCATGGACTGTCAGCAAGGCTATCATATTCCCTTACGTGGCAGCAGAGAGAGGCACATGCCATCTTTTCAGCCGCATTGAGGTTCTGCGTACAACATTACCATGGACGTACTTGTGCGTGGAGGCTCCAAGGGGAGCTGAGGTTACCATATTGCATTTTTCATCGTCCTTCGATCTCAGCACGTGGCGTGATGGTATGTGGTGCCACTGGGTACATTACGCAATCACATCTACAACCTGTGCTGTGCCCAACCTTCAAAGTTACAATACTATTACCTTTCAACAAGTTATCGCACGACTGCATGCTGCCTGTTGTCCTGACCTACCTCGACACACGAGGTGTTCTACTGCTACCCCTGCCATCACGTTTCTAAGTGTCAGTCATTGCAAACAGCTGGTGTGGGTAGCAGAGAGGCTGGGGCGCCACCATGATTAATGAACTCTGGCAAAGAGCCGAAGCAGCATGCAGTGACGTTCCTGTATCTGTCATTTAAGCTCATTTCCACTGTAAAGCAATCCGGGATAGAGTGAGTTAGTTAGTTACGCATTCTATAGATTATCTGAACGATTCTATTTCTGAAATGATGTGGAACGAGTCAGCTTAGAGGATATGTATACATGATTAGTGTTAACGTTAATGAAAACATTATCATTTTATTCCCACTCATGCAACTACACTTAAAAACTAGTTTTTTTCTGGCTACCAGTGCTTAAGTAGAAATTCGCCCGTGGAATAGGACTTGTCCAGGAGAAATGATTTTGTTAGAGTTAAAACTTGTTTGGCTACCTGTTAGACTTTTGTCTAACAGGTGCATACTGAACTTCTCACTGAGCCACTGACTGCATCAACAATGGATAATAAAGATCATTTTTCCCTCTAGTACTGTAAGTATGTACATCACTGCTCTTCTTAGCGGAAATACGTAATGCGACGGCGCAGTTAAAATGGCTAGCTCCTTGAAGAGCTCCGTGGGTGAACACCACATATCATTCTTACTGCTCGTTTTCCCGCAATCATTACTTTCTTTCTAAGTAATGAGTTACCTCAGAAAATTGTTCCGTATCACATTACTGAGTGGAAGTATGCAAAATATGTGAGGAGGTTCATAAGTTTGTTTCCAATAATACCTAGAGTAAAAGTAGCTGAACTTAATTGTTTGAGAAGCTCAGTAATATGCTTCTTTCAGTTCAAATTTTCTTCAGTATGTGCAGCCAAAATTGTGGAGCATTCTATCCTAGTCACTGAGTCCTGCTCATACGCTACATCAATTGTTGGTATGGCTCAATCTATTGTACAGCAGTAAATGTAGCGTTTTTTTTTTTTCAAAATTTAGGGAGAGTTCATTTTCAGAGAACTACTTAAGAGTTAAACTTCCTGGCAGATTAAAACTGTGTGCCGGACCGAGACTCGAACTCGGGACCTTTGCCTTTCGCGGGCAAGTGCTCTACCACTGAGCTACCCAAGCACGACTCACGCCCCAGTCCCGAGTTCGAGTCTCGGTCTGGCACACGGTTTTAATCTGCCAGGAAGTTTCATATCAGCGCACACTCCGCTGCAGAGTGAAAATCTCATTCTGGAAACATCCCCCAGGCTGTGGCTAAGCCATGTCTCCGCAATATCCTTTCTTTCAGGAGTGCTAGTTCTGCAAGCTACGCAGGAGAGATTCTGTAAAGTTTGGAAGGTAGGAGACGAGATACTGGAAGAAGTAAAGCTGTGAAGAGGGGGCGTGAGTCGCGCTTGGGTAGCTCAGTGGTAGAGCACTTGCCTGCAAAAGGCAAAGGTGCCGAGTTCGAGTCTCGGTCCGGCACACAGTTTTAATCTGCCAGGAAGTTTCATATTAGCGCACACTCCGTTGCAGAGTCTAAATCTCATTCTGGGTACTTAAGAGTTCTTTGGAAAATATCATTTACCAACTCTTCTGTTGCTTCCTCTATAATGGGGTTTATAATGACACTAGTATCGTCTGTAAAAAGTACCAATTTTGCTTGCTGAATGTGAAGTGGAAGGTCATTCATATATATAAGGAATAGGAGTGGACCCAAAATTGAACCCTGTGGGACTCCCTTTGTGATTTTTTTTTTTTACCTTTTTCATTATGTTTGTCAAGTGTGATTCAAACCAGCTGAGTGAAAAGCCATCAATTCCACAAAACTTGAGTTTTCCTAAGAGAATATCACGATCTGGCCATATATTACTATTTAAGGCTTATACTGCTTGATGAGTGAATGTATAAATGGCATTCTCAATCGAGAAACCTTTCTGGAATCCAAACTGTGATACGCTAAGTAAATTGTTTCCACTAAAGAGTGCGACTACTCCTCAGTACATCAATTTTTCGAATATTTTGAAAAAGATGTCACTAAGAGAACTTCTCGATAATGTTGAAGTCTGTCTTGTTACATTTCTTATGAAGTGATTTCATAATTGTATATTTTAACCTATCTCGAAAAATTCCCTGTGCCAGTGATACATACATGGCATATATAAGGACATTACTTATTAACTTGGAACAATCCGTTACTGACAGAGTTGGCAGGTCCGTGAACTGAATTTAGTCCCCTGTAAACCACTGAATGACCTGCAAAATCTATTGTCGCTACTATGCTTTACACGCACCAAAATTAAAACGTCGTTATTTGCTACCCTTCCAGTTGCTGCAAGTTTCATGGCCAGCAGCGTAAAATATTCCAGCGCGCATTTACGATTACTACGGATATCGAGGCGTTGCGTCCATGGTTCTAGAAGCAGTATTTACGCTTGAGTGCCGAGTTGCTCAGTGTCCTAAAACGGAAACCAGGCGGAAACGATTGAGTCAACTGCCGACAGACGAAGCTGTCGCTACGGAGACGCAGGATACCGGAAAAGAGGCTGCCTTTACAGTACCGAAGGCAGTCTAGGCGAGAGTGTCTGAGGTTTGAGCAACGCGGCCTCGAACGGCGGACCTTCCGCAGAGGGTCGCAAGTTTCGCCGACCACTGCGGAGGACGCAGCCGCTAGAAAGCTCGTCCGGACTGCCCACTGACGGAATGCATAGCCGCTGGCCACCACCTCTCCCCGCTACCTGCTGGAGGAGCGGCAGCGCTACGCCTCCACTCCTTCCGGGTGTCTTGTCGCATGCTTGCCACCTAAGCTGGAACACGCCACCTAGAGCACAAGACACTCTGACAGGCTTATTGAGATCCTCGGGTATGAAAGACATACAGCGCGAACCACCCAGAGGTCCACAGACAAACTTTTAAAGTTTATTGGGGGATACTTTCTGAGTATTTTAAGAGATCCGGCGGCTCGTTAGAGAATAATAATGTAGATTTATTCGATTTTGCCGCAATCGCCCCTGTTTCTGTGAAATTACTTCCATTTCGTTGAATAACCCTGTAATATGTAACAATCAAAACTTGCACATACAGGGTTATTACAAATGATTGAAGCGATTTCACAGCTCTACAATAACTTTATTATTTGAGATATTTTCACAATGCTTTGCACACACATACAAAAACTCAAAAAGTTTTTTTAGGCATTCACAAATGTTCGATATGTGCCCCTTTAGTGATTCGGCAGACATCAAGCCGATAATCAAGTTCCACCCACACTCGGCGCAGCATGTCCCCATCAATGAGTTCGAAATCATCGTTGATGCGAGCTCGCAGTTCTGGCACGTTTCTTGGTAGAGGAGGTTTAAACACTGAATCTTTCACATAACCCCACAGAAAGAATGCGCATGGGGTTAAGTCGGGAGAGCGTGGAGGCCATGACATGAATTGCTGATCATGATCTCCACCACGACCGATCCATCGGTTTTCCAATCTCCTGTTTAAGAAATGCCGGATATCATGATGGAAGTGCGGTGGAGCACCATCCTGTTGAAAGATGAAGTCGGCGCTGTCGGTCTCCAGTTGTGGCATGAGCCAATTTTCCAGCATGTCCAGATACACGTGTCCTGTAACGTTTTTTTCGCAGAAGAAAAAGGGGCCGTAAACTTCAAACCGTGAGATTGCACAAAACACGTTAACTTTTGGTGAATTGCGAATTTGCTGCACGAATGTGTGTGGATTCTCTACCGCCCAGATTCGCACATTGTGTCTGTTCACTCCACCATTAAGAAAAAATGTTGCTTCATCACTGAAAACAAGTTTCGCACTGAACGCATCCTCTTCCATGAGCTGTTGCAACCGCGCCGAAAATTCAAAGCGTTTGACTTTGTCAGGGTTGTAGCAATTGTAAACGGTAAGGCTCTGCTTTAGCCTTTTCCGTAAGATTTTCCAAACCGTCGGCTGTGTTACGTTTAGCTCCCTGCTTGCTTTATTCGTCGACTCCCGCGGGCTACGCGTGAAACTTGCCCGCACGCGTTCAACCGTTTCTTCGCTCACTGCAGGCCGACCCGCTGGTTTCCCCTTACAGAGGCATCCAGAAGCTTTAAACTGCGCATACCATCGCCGAATGGAGTTAGCAGTTGGTGGATCTTTGTTGAACTTCGTCCTGAATCGCCGTTGTACTGTTATGACTGACTGATGTGAGTGCATTTCAAGCACGACATACGCTTTCTCGGCTCCTGTCGCCATTTTGTCTCACTGCGCTCTCGAGCGCTCTGGCGGCAGAAACCTGAAGTGCGGCTTCAGCCGAACAAAACTTTATGAGTTTTTCTACGTATCTGTAGTGTGTCGTGACCATATGTCAATGAATGGAGCTACAGTGAATTTATGAAATCGCTTCAATCATTTGTAATCGCCCTGTACAACACAGAGTAATGCAACAACCCTCAGACGAAACTCTGTATTGTAATGCGATTGCTTTCGTTGTGGGAAGAGCATACAACGAAACCTCCAGATGTCAGTCAGATTCGTACCAGACGCCGGCCGCTGTGACCGAGCGGTTCTAGGCGTTTCAGTCCGGAACCGCGCTGCTGCTACGGTCGCAAGTTAGAATCCTGCCTCGGGCATGGATGTGTGTGATGTCCTTAGGTTAGTTAGGTTTAAATAGTTCTACCTCTAGGGACTGATGACCACAGATGTTAAGTGCCATAGTACTTAGTGCCATTTGAACCAGACGTTGTACAGGGTGAATCAAGAAGAATCATCCGATTTAAAATAATCATAACTATTACTACAGTAACGCTGTAACAGTAACCCTCCCGGCTTGTCTTGCTTGTATGTATTGTTCCTAGTAACCAGTAGCATGGGTACGTTTTCATTCTCGGATACAATGTCTTGTCCGGAAGTTTTTCTATGAGGTGACTCAGTTATAATTGCCAATTTTTATTTCGTCCATTTCGGTAACGGCGTTGTTTCACAGCTTACGAGCCTGTGTTTTACTGTGTCTTGTCTTGCAAGGTGGATGATGGTCACGTAGGTGAGCGAATAAGTACTGTCTTAAAGCGTTTCCTATTTGTGTATCAGTTTGCACCATATGAGCCACCAAATCACACTATATATTTGAGATACTACAAATATTTTTGTAGTTACTAGTTCAGAAACACAACGAAAGCAAGTAAAATTATATAACTCTCTTGAAGAATGTCTCCTGTTACCTCCAAGCATTAGTCACAATCTACTTCGGCTTCGCAGGCACGTATAACGTCGTCATTGGCGAGAAGTGACGGAGTTTCATTTCACAGTATCACTGTCATTTTCAGTGCAGTCCGTCGTGTTCTCGTATCTATCGAGGGACTCAAAGCTTCACCATAGCCGAAACCGAAATAGATGTGGGATCAACTGTGTTACTTCGAGGGCAGTGGAAAGATCCCAAGCGTCTTTTGAAACGGCAGAGTCGAGTTTAAGGGAAGCCGGCCTGGTCCTTAACTCCCTCCTTGGCACCTCGCCATCCACGTCGACAAAGGTTTGAATCCGGTGCGCCTTATTCTTTTGTAAAAATGGCGGGTAGAACAGAGGGAGGTGGGACGATTTATGCTGCAGCTCAGTGAGGTCCTTTACTTCCTCAAGAGAAGATTGTTTTGTGAGATGAAATATTTATTTCATCGCTTCTCTCAAGGCCACTAAATTATCTTCCTGTGTACTGAGACCAGCCCTTGGGTCTCTCTCGACGTGCACCCCCCCCCCCCCCCCGTCCTCCTCACTCCCTCTTCTTTCTCTCTCTTTCTCACCGTCCAGAGCTGGATTTACACATAAGCCAGGTAGCCCCGGGCCTAGGCAACACCGACTCAAAGGAAGGCCTCGGCGCTTGTTGGTGACGTCACGTCAGCTAGGCTCGGCGAACGCCAAGTCTGTTGCAGGCATACTCATAATGGTGGTGTCTCGCTCTCCGACACGGGAAAATGTGAAACTATTGGCGGTAGTTGACGAACACACATTGTTCTGAGAGATTTCTGCAATCAATTAATTGTGCAATTCATTACACTTCTTAACAAATAGTGTACTCCTGAACTTAAATTTCCACCTGTTTTAAGGCTTGACATACAAAAATAACTTCATGATCCAGCAGCAACAGAATTCGTACTTCGTAAATCTGAGGAAGTTACGTTTGTACTGGGTTGCTTTTACAAGAAACTGTGAACATATTGGTGCTCTTCTTTAGGTATCTTGATTGACTATGGGGTGAGGAGCACTGAATGTTAATGAAATATCTTGCGATTGTACATGCTGAAGAGGGGGTGGGGGACAGAAAAAGAGTCTAAAGAGAGATACTTGTTTTATCAAATAAGATTTTTTTATCTTATAGTTTCTCCTTTCAGTTGCAAGAGGGGA
Organism: Schistocerca piceifrons; assembly: GCF_021461385.2. Taxonomy (NCBI): domain Eukaryota; kingdom Metazoa; phylum Arthropoda; class Insecta; order Orthoptera; family Acrididae; genus Schistocerca; species Schistocerca piceifrons. The sequence continues at coordinate 541,775,274 of NC_060138.1, read as the reverse complement.
ATATTTATCTTTTCTAATGTGCATGTTTAAAAAAGTTAAAGCTCAGCAGTATTTTCGATCTATGAAGTTATTTTCTTTCCTGTTTAGAATTCCTTTCGTTGAAAACGACTGTAATCTAATGAGTGGCAACAGCTGGACATTTACACATGTAAATTAGTTCACATTTTCAGTGCCGATGTCAAACGAAAATAAATAAATAAATAAAAGAAACGAGTTCATTGTAAGGGGGTTGGGGTAAGTTTCGATAACAAAATGGATCAAGTAAATATAGTTTCTTGAATGTAAAAATTCCGAAGCTTGCAATGGGGCAAAGCATCTTCTCATATTGATCTACGTTTGTTTCGACAGGATTCAGTAATACAGAACTATGCTCTTCATTTGTAGCTTTACGATAGTAAGAAAATCTTTCATCTAAATAAAACTGCAGAATGCAAAACAAAACCAAACAGTTTGTCCAAAAATAAGAGATTTATAGTGATAAGCACGCCCAGGTGTTTCTGCCTGCAACAGACCTGGCGTTCGCCGTGCCTAGCTGACGTGACGTCACCAACAAGCGCCGAGGCCTTCCTTTGAGTCGGTGTTGGCCTAGGGCACCGACAGGCATTGATCGCAGCGCGGAGTAGCCGCGCGGTCTGTGGCGTCTTTCACGGTTCCTGCGGCTCCACCCGTCGGAGGTTCGAGTCTTTCCTCGGGCATGGGTGTGTGTGTTGTCCTTAGCGTAAGTTAGGTTAAGTTCGATTAAGTAGTGCGTAAGCCTAGTGACCGATGGCCTCAGCAGTTTGGTCTCATAGTCCTTACCACAAATTTCCAAATTTCCATTGATCGGCCGTTGTACTTCTGCGGACTTAGCCAAAAAGAAATAAGTAATAAAAATGTTAATTATATGAAACCATGGAAAGTAAGCCAGCAGTAGTTTCACTAGCGAGTGTCTGGTTGATTGTTGAGTTCAGCTGGAGAGCAATCGGTAACGTCGCTGGTAGCAACCAATAGCGTGCACACAATAGTTTGTACGAAGAGGGGGAGAGGGCAAACTGAGAGGTATGAAGTATTTTTAATATTTTTGTATGAGGACTCGGAACTTTTAAGTAGCCATAAAAAAGTTTCAGTCCCGACCCTGTTAAAAACTTGGGTAGTACCGACTTTTAATTCATTTTCTTTAACGAAATGCACCTTATTACACTATATTTCCCCATTCCGCGAGAGCTAGGAGGGGTAGGAGCGCCCCCTCCCCCCTTCCTGATACAGCTGGTTGGTTGTTCGTATTCGGAACTGCGAACACGTTTCATGTATATGTATATAAATGCAAAGTGAGTATTAAAGTGAAGCGTGTGAACGTGACTTGCTTTAGCTGGAGCGGACGGTGGAGTGGGGGAAACTGGCGCGCGTTTGCTCTGATAACTGCTTCTAAACGGCCTGCGCTTGCACAATCTTTCATATCTCGGCTTCTGAACGACGTGCATTAGTTAAGCAAATCACTCATGGTATTACATGAAAAACACTGTTGTAATACTAAAAAAATTATTAAAACTACGACAAACGCAAACAAAATGTAAATTAAATAAACATTAAATATTTCCGCGTCTGTTCTGCTCCTAAGACAAAAGTGACAATAACAATCGTGTTTATCTCGTCGAGTTACTTCACAGTAAGTATAAAATAATTTCGTGTTTGACGCAACTCTCAACCCCTGTCTATCTCGTGCAAATCTATTCATATCTGCAATACTACAATACTCTTCGTCTATTTGAGTCTGCCTATCGTATTCAGGACTTAGTCTCGTTTTGTAATTTCTACATTCCACACTTCCCTTCATCACCAAATTAACAATTCCTTGTTGCCTTGGGATTTGTCCTATCTAACTCTCTTTTTGTGAAGTCCCGCCATACACCTCTTTTTTCTCCCAAATTGGTTTCAGTATCTCTCATTAGCTACTAGATGTACCCATCCAATTTTCTGTATTCTTCTGTAGCAGCACACTTCAAAGTATTCTATCCTGTCTCGTCGGCAATGTTTATCTTCGACGTTTCAGTCCAACTTAAGTCTATATTCCAAACAAACTTTTACAGAAAATACTTCCTGGCTCTTGCGTGTATATTCGATATTGACATATTTCTTTTTTCAGAAAAGCCTTTCTTCGTATTTCCGATCTGCATTTTTCGTTCTGTCATCGTTAGTTATTCTGCTTCCCAGGTAGTTACATTTGTCTGCCATTTTCACTATTTCATATCGTAATCTAATTCTCTCCCGGATTTAATTCAGTTATGCTCCACTAGCTTTGCTTTGCTTTTGTTTTGTTCGTCTTGTAACCTGTGTTTGAGACACTATTTATTCTTTTGAACTGATCTTCAGAGTCATTCACAATTTCTGAGATAATTAGAATGTAATCAGCAGCCGGCCGAAGTGGCCGCGCGGTTCTGGCGCTGTAGTCTGGAACCGCGAGACCGCTACGGTCGCAGGTTCGAATCCTGCCTCGGGCATGGATGTGTGTGATGTCCTTAGGTTAGTTAGGTTTAACTAGTTCTAGGGGACTAATGACCTCAGCAGTTGAGTCCCATAGTGCTCAGAGCCATTTGAACCAATTTTTGTAATCAGCAGATCTATTTTTCTCCACACACTCTAATTCCTTTTCTAAATTTCTCCTTAGTTGCCTTTACTGCTTCCTCAACGTGCAGATTGAATAATATGTGAATAACGTGTTTCTACCCCTTCTCACAAGGAACTCCTTGAGTGCGAGGTCGCAAAAGGCCACTGATGTTTACGGTATTTGACGCCTCACTTATTGTCTACCACGCAAACACGATGTTGGCTGCTAATGGCAACAGGGGATGGGACTGGAGGTACCCAATGCTGAACACAGCATGAGGCTGCGGAAAGTAGTTGAAGTGCTTAGTCGACGAGTAACTCACAACAGTGTTTGTGATGTTGTACATAGCAGATCAATGCCAACGATAAACGTTATATCTACACCAACACTTGCCAAAGTTGACATCCCGTGAAAAAAGAACCCCAGGAATTTCGCAGAGTGAGAAAGAAGTGGCAGATGAAATATTAGCTTTTCTGCAAAACGAGTCAGTGGAATGTGTGGTGTTGTATAATTTCGACTGTGTGGACAATGTACACGAAGAGTTCAACGATGACAACACGTGCTTAACAAGTGAAAATGATATTGAGACAGGTGTCAAGCCATATAATTCATCACCCTTGTTGGATAGGAAGCTACAAATCCTGTCTCCAATGAAACTTCGTAAAGAGTAATCGTTGTCCAGCAGATACTAAACATAATTACATACATCGAAGATCATCCGCGGCATAGAAAAAAAATTATGAGCAGATTTCGAATAATTCCGCAGCAATATGGCCGTGTAAGAAAAACTACGGATAGTCAAGGGAGGACAAGATGCACGTGCAAAAACCGGTTTTTGCGCGTTTCAAGGATGCTCGACACAATTTACGGGATGTACATGATAGTGACCTCGACGTATGCACATTACTTTGGCGCGACATAGAATACAGTGATTTCAAAGGAAGCAGTGGATGGTTGCATAAATTGAAACAGTGCTACAGAATTGGAAGACGTAAGATAACGAAGCGTCAACTTAACCCTGTGGAGCAAACTGGGGAATCGGACCGAAAATTTGTAGAAGAGATAAATAAACGTATCCCATCGTTCAGTAAGGAATTTGCTTTCAACTCCGACCAATGGGGATTTGAAGAGGAAATGCACATGAAAGTAACCCTGGAAATTAGAGGTACCAATATCAACTTACATCAATGCCTTAACGCACTCATATACAGTTATGCCGACTATTAATCTGGATGGTAAATTGGCTGGAAAGTTATTTATTGTGGTGCGAGAAGTTCGAGATGCTTTGCCCCTACGGTTCTTTATTTACGTCACAGCAAGCAAGAGTGGGGAAATACGTGTAAGAGAATTACAACTGTGGTATGAGCACTGCGTTTGGCCATTAGCTGGTCGAAATAACTTGTTTTTGATTGATTCCTGGTCTGCGTACAAAAATTATACTCCTTTAGAGCAAACCATCCCATCTGAAAAGTGTGTGACATTGCAGCTCATACCAACTGGCACTACTGGACAAATTCAGCCTCTGGATGTTTATTTCTTTCCGTGCTTGGAAGTGAAACATGGACGATAAATAGTTTGGACAGGAAGAGAATAGAAGCTTTAGAAATGTGGTGCTACAGAAGAATGCTGAAGATTAGATGGGTAGATCACATAACTAATGAGGAGGTATTGAATAAAATTGGAGAGAAGAGAAATTTGGGCACAACTTGACTAGAAGAAAGGATCGGTTGGTAGGACGTGTTCTGAGGCATCAAGGAATCATCAATTTAGTACTGGACGGTAGGGTGGAGGGTAAAAATCGTAGAGGGGGACCAAGAGATGAATACACTAAGCAGATTCTGAAGGATGTAGATTTCAGTAATTAGTCGGAGATGAAGAAGCTTGCACAGGATAGAGTAGCATGGAGAGTTGCATCAAACCAGTCTTAGGACTGAAGACCACAACAACAACATAAAAGATATTATCGCACTGTCTGCAGCTACGCCTTAAACGATAACCAGTTTCAGGATAAACTCCACGACAGACTGTTTCGCATTCAGGCTGCATGCCAGCGCATTCCATCAGGTATCACCACCGCGTTACACCAATACTATTCTATATGCAATTCTTAAGAGTGGATACCTAGCTGAATGTCCTGCACCGTTTGTAACTCCCAAGGAGTTCGCCTTCGATCTTGATGGTGCAAACCTTTGTGCTCCCTGTGACGCGCCATTTTTCATACGGTGTTCATGGTGCATGTTAGTGGCTTGTTTTGAACATTTCTTGACTGTCGAAGATGCCAGTTTTGTTAAATTTAATACATAAATGCCATAGAAGGTTGATCTCTGCACTTCCCGGACACTGATTTTCTGTCGCCCTCCTGATGTACATGGTGAGTAATTAGCACGTAATATTTTTCCTGCCATGATTGCTATCACAACACTTTCAAATGAGCCTTACTAAGGATTGAACTTTCGACCTCGCGCTCAAGTGGTTCCTTGTTAGTGACTACCTCCCTATGTACGCATAGAAACACTATGTTTGCTTAAAGATACCTGGGAAATCGTTGACTTCAGAACATTTCCTTAGTACGGTAGTACCTACACGAGCACAATAAGCGCTGCAATGAAATTCCTGTCCACTTTTGCCTTTTTGATAATCTCATGCTCCTAATCAGCCAACATTCTTCGAACATGCAGAAAGGAAAAGTGTTGGCGTCCGGTTTCCACTGAAATGCGTCTGCGGAAGTCCAAGTCATGTGAGTCGTACATTTTGTTGCAACACGCGCGAGAGTTGAGAGGAAATGTGTAGGTTGGCTTCCACATCCTTTTGGGAGACAACGTGTGACTGGTGCTCCTACGTCACACGTGCATGAAGATTTTATTTAAGCAACAGCTAAAAACCCCTCACAGTTAATGGTCCTTAATGAACAATGTAGGGGAGAAAACGACACGCACCAAGCAAACAGCTGTTGGCGCGGTGGGGTGCCAAGAGCCAATACGCACGGCGGTTGCGGCAAGCACTCGTCCGTGTTGTGCACGTTTCCATATGATGATAAAATGGTACAGACAAATATTGTGTAATCAGTTGTCTCCAAAGAGGCGATGTGGTTAGCTTACTGGAATTCGCATTCGCTAGGAATAATCCTCCGACCCTCCTGATCCAGGTTTTCCCTGGGTTCTCTAAATAGTGAAAAAAAAATCCGCTGTGGATCAGTAGCCGTGTTAAAAAGATGCTGCGAAAGAAAAGAGAGTTACATCATCTTCTTGGCATACAAAAGCTAAACTAAGACGAAATGAGGGTAAGGAGAGCAATGGGTGGAGCTTTCAATGAATTCTGAAGTAAAATTTTTCTCAGCTTAAGAACTGTTTTGGCTTTATGGTAGGTCAGTAAGCGGGTCAAAATCATTTATACATTCACTCATTGGTCATGCATCGTAACGCAAGACAACAGACAAAAACTGAAATACTGAATTCGGGCTTCAGAAACTGTTTGACGGACGTAGTTCGTTCAAATGGCTCTGAGCACTATGGGACTTAACATCTGAAGTCATCAGTCCCCTAGAACTTAGAACTACTTGAACCTAACAAACCTAAGGACATCACACACATCCATGCCCGAGGCAGGATTCGAACCTGCGACCGTAGCGGTCGCGCGGTTCCAGACTGAAGCGCTAGAACCGCTCAGCCACAGCGGCCGGCGGACGTAGTTCGTAATACATTTCCTCCTTTCAGTCATCGAACAAACGTTGAAATGACAAATGTCGAACTATATGATTACGAAACAGAACATAAGCAAAAATCGCTCGACAGAGGAAAGAATGTGATTGGATATCAGTATGATACTACCCAGAGCTTATGCGAAATAACTTGCTACGCCTGTAGTCGCGTTTTGTCGTCGGTCGCTGGAGAAGCGAATGATCCAAGGGACAGTGAAAACGCGCAGGCGATCCTCGTTTTCCAAAAGGGTCTTCGGACAGATGCACATAATTATAAGTCCATTCCGCTAACACCAATCTGTTGAGCCATGTAACATTTCTTATGCTAGCATAGTAAGACAATTTCGAAGGCGAAAAATCTCATTTATGGGAATCGATATAGATTTCGCAAACAGAGATCTTGCGATATACATCTCTCTCTCTTAGTCTACTTCTAAATCTACACACATACTCTGCAAGCCACAATATGATGTGTTGTGGAGGATACCACGTAGCAGTACTAGTCATTTCCTTTCCTACTCTGCTCGCAAAAGAAGCTAGGGAAAAACGACTGTCGATATGCCTCTATATCAACCTTAATTTCTCTCCTCTTGTCGTGTCTTTGCGAAACGTAGATTCGCGGTAGCGGAATCTTTCTGCAGTCAGCTGTAAATGCCGGTTCCCTAAGTTTCCTCAACAGTGTTTCGCGAAAAGAACGTCTCCTGCCCCTTCAGGGATTCCCATTTGCGCCCACGAAACATCCTCGTATCATTCGCATGTTCATCGAATCTACTGGTAAAAAATCTAGCAGTATGTCTCTTAATTGCTTCGACGTGGTGGGGGTTCCCAAACATTCGAGCAGCACTCAAGAATAGGTCACATTAGTATTCTAAACGCGGTCTCCTTTTTGGATTAGCTGCACTTCTCTATAATTAACCCAGTAAATCAAAGTTAGCCATTCGCCCTCCCTACTGCTGACCACACGAGCTCTTCATATCGCTTTGAAACAGTATATCTAGGTATTTAATGTCTGTGACCGTGACAAGCTGCACCCTGCTAATGATGTATTCGGACGTGAAACGATAGTTTTTCCTACTCGTCCGCACCAACTATTGTTTTTCTAAATTTAGAGCAAGTTGCGATTCACTACACCAACTATAAATTTTGTGCAGGTTACCTTGCATACTCCTATAGCCACTGAACGACGACACCTCCGCATACACCACAGCGTCATCAGCAAACAGCCGTAAACTGGTGCTCACCCTATCCGTCAAGTCCTTTGTGTATACGGAGAATTAAAGCGGTCCTGTCATACTTCCCTGGGGCATTCCCGAGCTTATTTCTTGTGCACACTCGCCATCGTGGACAACATACTGGATTAAATTCCTTAAGAACTCTTCGAGCCACTTACATATCGGAGAAGCTATGCCGTGTGCTCAGACCTTAGTTAACAGCCTGCAGCGGTACACCGTGTCAAACGCTTTCCGGAAATCTAGCAATGTGGGCGAGAAAAGGGGCATATGTAACAGGTTGGTGCTGTTTTTAATTCGTAGGAATCCACAGGCAGTGTCAATATGAATAACATAGTTTTAAGTGTTAGGTCGCATCTGCATAGAACATTACAACAACTACACAACCGACGTTCCGACCGTGTTCGCAGCAGTCCTGAATAGGACCGCTGCAAATACAATTGAAACGTCGCTTACATCGTCGGTTTAGTGCTCTAGGATGCGCCCTAACGCCCTACATGCTTCTGTTCGTGTTGGCGCTGTCTTCTTTTATTCCTGGAATGCTTTGGATACTTAGTGAAAAAAATACTAGCCCGCAATACAGAACCAGCATTGTATCGTATTCAAGACTTCGTAACTGTTAGAAATTAATATCTCAGCTTACAGGAAAAGAAATCGTCGGACCTGAAAATAATTTCGGAAGTGCATCGAAAAATATCATAGAGATGAAAAATTCATGATATACTGTATATTATGAAGCCCAAGAGCGGGCAGGAGAGGATACTGAAGAAAGATGGGAAACGGTTAAAGGAGTAATACATGAGACAGCTGAAACTGTACAGGGCAGAAAGAAGCAATCGAGAATCTAGAGCTGGTTTGATGAGGACTGTAGAAGGAAGATAGAAGAAAGAAATGAAGCAAGAAACAGCATACTGCAGAGGAGAAATAGAGGTACTATGAAAGAATATCAGTAGAAGAGAAGGGAAGCAGGTAAGGAATGTAGGAGGAACAAGAGAGAATTTAAAAAACGGTGGATTGCTGAGTTAGAAGAGAGAAATACTGCTCAAGAAATAAGGAAATTCTATGTGAAGGTTAAAGATATAAGGAAAGGATTCCAACCCAGAGCAGTTTTCTGTAAAGATAAGGAGGGAAATCTGATTGGAAGAAAAGATCAGATTTTATACAGATGGGTGAAGTATTATAATGAACCACTGAATGCAGAATCGGAAAACGGAGGTGGGGTTGATACAGGTATGGCGGAAGAGGTGGAGCAGGAAATAAACAGAGATGACGAGCACCAGGTATCAGTAGCAGAACCCACACTGGAAGAAGTTAAAATTAGTATCAAGACTCTTAAAAACAATAAAGCTCCAGGAGAAGACAATATTACAGCAGAAATGATAAAATATGGTGGAGAAAAACGAGTAAGGGTTTTACATGAGATTATAGTGGAATTATGGCGGAAAGAAAATATGCCAAATATGGCAAAACGGTGGAGTACAGCAATACTCTGCCCTATACATACGGAACATAAGAAAGATGACTGCGGCAATTACAGAGGAATTGCACTGCTCTGTATAGTATATAAAGTATTAGGAAAAATCATGGTTGGGCGGTTAAGAAGATACGTAGAAGAGTATCTAGTAGACTAGCAGTGTGGTTTCAGAACTAACATAGCCATTACAGATCAGATTTTCACTATCAGCCAGATCTTTGAACAATGTTATGAGTATAACATCGATGTCCACCTGTTTTTCATTGATTTGAAAGAAGCTTACGATAGTATCCAAAGGGATAAACTTTGGAAGGCAATGCAAGAGGCAGGAGTCCCTATCAAACTGATAATATTGGTTCAAATGTCTTTGAGAAGAACAATATGCAAAGTAAAGATCGAGGGCACTTTATCAAAGACATTTGACGTTAACCAAGGACTGCGGCAGGGTGATGTGCTGTCCACTACTCTGTTCAATGTCGCCTTGGAGAGTGTTATGCGGAAGACACAGACCAACAACCCCGGGAGAACACTGTTTAATAGAGTGACTCAGGAGCTTGGGGAAGAAAAGCTTGAAAACGTTGAGAGATATGGTGTGCAGATGGGGCAGACCATTAGTCAGTCAAAGACCAAGTATATGTTAACATCTAGGAAAAGATGTATTGAAGGAGAAAGAAGCATGACTTTGAATGGGAAAGAATATTAACGCTGTAAGAGCTTTAAATATGTTGGGTCACTGGTAACTGAGAATAATGATGCGAGAAAAGAAATACACGCAAGTATGGCAGCTGGTAACAGGAGCAACTTCGCACAGGTTAAAGTTTTTAAAGCAAGGAGCCTTAGTAGGAATCTGAAGCTGACTGTGTATAGTACGATAGTTAGACCTGTGGTGATGTATGGTTCGGAGACGTAGATTATGACACAAAATGTTACTGAGATAGGAAAGGAAGATATGTGGGAAACTCTACGGGCCAGTGAATGACAGGGGTTTTGGAGAATCAGAAATAATAAGGAGATCAGAGAGTTGTACAACAAACCAGATATCGTGACAGAAATAAAGAGTAATAGACTACGTTGGCTGGGACATGTAGAAAGATTGGTGGAGAACAGCACAGTCAAAGTTTTCAAAGGAAAACCCGGTGGACGTCGTATAAGGGGCACACCAAGACCAGATGGTTAGGCAACATGGAGGAGGACTTGAGAAGGATGGGAGTTAGAAGTTGGAGAGCCAAGGCAGTCAGCAGAGAAGAATGGGCGGAGATTGTCCGGGAGGTCAAGGCCCTACAAGGGCTGTGGCGCCAAGGAGTAAGTAAGTAACGGTATATACGTCGACGAAAAAAATAGCACCACCAAGAAGACGTTGTGAGACATAAATGAAAGTTAGTAGGCGCGTTTCTACAGTTGAAATATGATTTCTCTTCAAATTTCACGCCTGTCCCATAAGACTGGAGCTAGTAGCGCCACTATGAGGAATCAAATCAGGTTTGCTTTAAATACACTCTGTAACGGTTGTGACCATTTGCTACCTTTGGGACTGGACGTGGGCAAGTTGATGTTTGTCAAGAGTGCCTTTAAGGCGAATAAGACGCCATTATCAGCATCTCTCTGAGTTTGAACAAGGTCATGTAACTAAGCTATGAGAAATCGAATGTTCCTTCTGCGATACTGCAGAGAGACTTGGCAGGAACCCTATACATGATTGCTGGCAGTGGTGGTCACGAGAAGACCAGTCGCATGAAGGTCGGGCTTCGGACGGCCACGTGGCACTACCGAGAGCGAAGACCACCGTGTTCGGCGTATGGCTCTGGCACACCTTATTGCACCTTCAGCAGCTATTTGAGCAGCAGTTGGCACCACAGTGACACAACGAACTGTTACAAATCGGTTACTTCAAGGACAGCGCCAAACCAACTGCCCTGTAGCGTGCGTTCCACTGACCCAAAACCACGGCTATTTGCAATTTAAGTGGTGTCAAGCAAGGGCTCACTGGAGGGTAGATCGGAGGTCTGTTGAGTTTTCTGATGAAAGCTGGTTCCGTCTTGGTGCCAGTGATGGCCGTATGTTGGTTAGTAGGAGACCGGTTGAGGACCTGCAACAGCCTGTCTGTGTGCTAGACACACTGGAACTATACCTGGAGTTATGGTCTGGGATGCGCTTTCATACGATAGCAGAAACACTCTCTTGATTATCCCACGCACCCTGACTGCAAATTTGTATGTAAATCTGGTGATTCGACTTGTTGTGCTGCCATTCAAGAATAGCGTTTCAAGGTTTTTTTTCCAATAGGATAATGCTTGCCCACATACCACTGTTGCAACCCAACATGCTCTACAGAGTGTCGACTTGTTCCCTTGATCTGCTCCATCACCAGGTCTCTTTCCAATTGAGCACATATGGGACATGATAGGACGACAGCTCCAGCGTCATCCACTAACAGCATTAACCGTCCCTCTGTTGACCGATCAAGTGCAACTGGCATGGAACTCCATCCCACACATTTACCGAGCGAGGTGGCGCAGTGATTAGCACACTGGACTCGCATTCGGGAGGTCGACGGTTCAATCCCGCGTCCGGCCATCCTGATTTAGGTTTTCCGTTATTTCCCTAAATCGCTCCAGGCAAATGCCCGGCTGGTTCCTTTGAAAGGGCACGGCCGGCTTCCTTCCCCGTCCTTCCCTAATCCGGTGAGACCAATGACCTCGCAGTTTGGTGTGTTCCCCCAAACAACCCAACCCCATACATTTACAACTGGCACGTGTACAACACAATGCATGCACGTTTTGATGCTTGCATTCAACATTCTGGACGTTACACTGTTTATTAATGTACCAAGATTTCACATTTTCAATGACTTATCTCGCGTTTTCATTAACCTGTGATCTTGCAACGTTAGTCGCTTAATTATGTTACCCGCACAAATGTATTCCCGAAATTTCAGTGCTTTTCATTAATTATCCTTTGGTGTTGCGATTTTCTTTTCCGTCAGTGTAAATGACGTGGAGGATAACTCTGAAAATTCCGTAAGGCCGTTCGCGAATAATGTTGTTCAGTTAGAAAAGTTGCATGCCAAAAAACTAGCAAAATGTGTGACGACTTACAGAGTATCGAGTCTTGTTGAAATGAATTGAAGTCGACCTGCCACGTAAATAAATGTAATGAATTGTGCTTAAATCGGTAGAACGACTCATTACTGTTCGATTACGTTAGTCGTAAAAGAATCATTGGAAAGTAATAACAGTAAGATATATAGGACTATAGGCGTGAAGCGACCTGAGTTAGTTGTAGGAAAGGCCGATGCCAATCTGAAACCCACTGGAAAAAACTCGGGAAATGTAATTCATTCCTGAAAGAAGTGGCATACAAAACAATAGTTATACAGATTCTTCAGTACTTCTCGTCAGTTTAGAATCCTTACCAGGTAAAACTAATGGAGGTGATAGAGAAGACCCAAAGAGAACTGTATCTTGCCCGCTTCAGCTGTATTTTTTCTTTATTATCGGATCACTACCGGTTTCCTGGCACTAGAAGTCACATCTTCAAGTGAACATATGGCTAAAACATTGGAAAGGAAGAGCTCGGAACCTCTTTACCCAACATTCGTTGTCCGTCAGAACGAAACGCCGCTAAAAGGCGGTATGTCATAGAATAAAACAGTCGGATTCCAATATAATGGATGGGTCCGCTTCTACGATCTAGACGGAATCGCGACCAAGGGACGCCGCCACGTGCTGTCTCAGTATATTTAGACACGGGAACTTCCAGTAAGCATACGAGCGTCACGGAAACGCTTATCCAAACACAGGGGCAGACTCTACAAGAAAAGCTTGTGCATCACGGTGAAGTTTACCGTTAAAAGTCGGAGAGCGCACACTGCAACATATTGCTTGCTTCTGAAACGTCCCCTTAGAAAATTATACATGACTGTGCTTGTACTGACACACAATATTTTTAGCGCAACGTAATCTGACTTTCAGTAATCCCCACAAAAGAATGGCCCTGACTAACATTAGACTATACCTTTCATGAATCACTTACCTCACAAAAATCTTCGTTACTCGAACTACTGCAATACAGCGAGCGCTACTACTGCCAGCTAAATAAAAGATTCAAACTACGGAAGGCACTAACTACTGATAGGCATAGTTAGCAAATGAAAGATTTTGATAGAGAACAAACAATGTATTTACCTTAATAGGGTTGAAAAATCATAAGATATATAGCAGTTCATGACATCCAGTCTTACAAATTTCAAAACTCCGCCATTTCTCTCCCCACATCCACCACTGCTGGCGGCTCACATCCAACTGCCCAACGCTACGCGCTATTAACATCCACCTGCCCAACACTACAATGGCCAACAACAATGCAAACCAGCCACAGACTGCACACAGCACAGCCAGTGATTTTGAGAGCGCTACGTGGCGTTACCAATATAAAAACCTAAACAGCCTACTTACACTTCCTCCCACATTCCGTACAGCTCACGAAATGACGAGCACGAGAAGACGGAAAAATTCTCATATGGAGTGTTACAGCAGGTGTTGTTCGCAGACATCCTTCGCAAATAAGACACGAAAGAGGGGTTAACTAATAGTAATACCAGAACCACCTTCCACCACACACCATAAGGCGGATTTGCCGAGGGTGAGTGTAAATCGTCTACGGCGGATGTCGAGATGCTGCCCCTGAAAGCACACAGCCTATTTCCATCTTAGTCTGTGTGCCAAACAGTGACTGAAGTGCTCCACTGCTCAGCGAGCACTGTGGACGAAGCCGTCGAGTCAGTCACTGCCTTGTGACGAGGCGCCTGTCATTCTTAGTTTTGGTCACACTGCGTGATCCAACTCCTCGCCCATCAGTTGGTCTTCCATATCTGAGTGTGCCTCCCTCACGGCGATAGTTCAGTTCTGGGGGCTCGCGCAAGCACCTCATACACGAAGTACGAACCGAACTCCGTAACTAGTTCGCAGCCTTAAGAAATGGCTGCATATTTTACCGCTACTCCTACTAGATTCGACATTCCTTTGCTTTCACTCTCCGTTTGGTACTTTCTTCACTCCAACCCCTGTGTCGTACTTGACATCCCACTTCAGAACCTGGAGAACTTCCTTACCCGACGTTGGCCACAGAATGTTCGCATCTATACGGATGGTTCCAACAGTGCTCCTCTAGCGAGACATACCAGACGTTTGCACTGCCGCGTATTTGTTATCGCAAGCAGATTTTAATGTGTGTGTGTGTGTGTGTGTGTGTGTGTGTGTGTGTGTGTGTGTGTATGTGACAAACTCCTTCCCACAAAAATACTTCCGTCCTTCATACCTCCTCTGTATTACCACAGATGACGTGTCACAGATCTTATTTGTACCAAGATTGCAGTACACGCGAGGTGCATATTTGCTTCCACCGGTTGGAACGCATAAGTTGTAATAAATGTTCACCAACCTGCAGTCTTCTACAGTTGTTGTCCCCTGCGCAGAAAACAGCACGTAGGTCGTGAATCCATTATCTTGAAGCTATAAGAAACTCTTAATGAGGAACTGTTATTTTAGAAATAATTAAATTTCCAATCAGCTTGTTTATACGGGATGCCACCCGCTTTTTAGTGGCAGAACACTAGAAACTGCACAATTACATTCCACTTTAGAGTCACAAATAATTTCTATTCTTCAACAAATTAATGAACTACGTATTTCTGCAATTACAATCAAACTGTTCTCAGCTACACGTCCATATAACCATACTTCCTCATAAGGTCTTAACCTGACACCGACCGTGGCAGACAACATGTCTGTCCTCTGACACTGTCAAACTAGCTCTGATCTTAGAGCCGAACCACTTCACCCGCCATCCAAGTTAGGCGCGATACGGTCACCAGTTGTTTATTATATCGCTGGTTATTAATACTTGTGAAATAATGGGATGATAGCACACTATTGAGAGATGCTTTAATTTGAAATTCAAGTAAATATGATGCTTAGTTTTCCTAATATTAATAATAGAAAATTATCATTTTTCCGCGCAACTTCCGAACGCAGCAGCCAATCGCTAAGAAGGACGACAATTTAGGCGGTCTTTCTCACGATACCCTTACCCAACAAACCATTTGTCATCTGTACCTCACACCACATTACGTCATCTAGCCACGGCTGTCTTCTCAATTTAAGAAGACCTTCTTGTACCTGAATATGATGGCTGCAAAGCCAGAAATATTACAACATTCCGGCTCATATCGGTCCCCACGGACTCTCAAAGTGTGTTGCAGAAATTACAACATCCGGCGTTTAATAGACAGACTGACAGATATGTCTTCGAGGCCTTAAGAGACGCGCAGACATTGGCCATTGACGTCCGCTTACTTTGGATAATAGGGCATCAAAACGTTCTCCATAATGAACCTGTAGACCGCCTTTGTAAGAGGAGCATTACGGAAGGACAGTTCCGATCATTTCAATTCGACCGTCAAGGATACTGCTTATCACGACTGGAACTGTGAATGGCACATAGACCAGCACTATAAGGACGGCCACATGGCGGTCATACAACCGAACGTCTCTGCTCGACCACGGTTCAGCTCGATGAAGCTTAGTGGACGTCAAGTGACCTGGCCTATCCATATGAGGCTGGGTCACAGGTGTTACCCCGCCCAATTACACCGGATGAAAATCATCGCTTCTGGACACTGTGATCAGGACAACGGCGGCTTCGGATCTGAACCACGTCATATTGGCGTGTACCAAGTACTCGGCCGCACAGGCGGTCTTGTACAAAAAATTGGTTGCGAGGGGCTACCCCTCCCTACAAGTGTAACTACTTTGCTTCACTGGTTCGATATATATAAAGTATTATTTGCTAGCAAACGATTTAAAAGACGCCAGCATCCATATTTGACGTGTGGATCTTGTCCTCCCATGGAACCAGTGCAATTGGAGAACTGGAACACCTGTTCGTGTTTTTACTTTACATTATGAAGTTATCTTTGGAAACATTGCTGCTGTCCAGCTTTTAATTATAAGTCGCCGCGGATGTTATTCTCCTCAGGAACCGACCCGGTTCGAATCCCGGATCGTAATTTTGTGTTTTTTAAATGTTTGTAACGAATTTATTTTTGTATTTACTCTCTGTTACTGACACAGTTTAAGGGCTGCCGGCTGTCTGGTTGTGCCTTTTAAATATTTTATTTTACGTTAGGGCCTTATGTTTGTACATCGAACTCGTTTTATTGTTCTGTTGTGGAAATTGAAATTATGTTAATATGGCACTTCTAACAATACCACCACTTGCAAAGTAGGTTAGAAATCAGATTAATAATGTTGCTCACGCAGCATATGTTCGCTTTATCGGGCAACAACAAAGTTATTGACTGTGGATGGTATCGTCAGAATGGAAATAATTAGGTCACTGTAAAAAAGTTATTAATTTTACCACTTATCTTGAATGAACTCCCACGTAGATTTGGTAGAAGTTGTTATGGCTCATCTTGTTGACTCTAGGGTGATTCCACTTTGACTGCTAGAAGGTCCAGATCTGTATTTTAGCAATATTTGAAGACCTAACAAATGGGTTTTTCAGGAATTTCTTACTGATCAAACAATCCCAGATCAGAACAATGGTATGGTAGAAATAATTTTTGACTAGGTGTTCACGATACACATTTTTATTAAACTTCTTGTAAATTCGCATATACTTCTTATTAATTGTCACATCATCAAGAAAACAGTTTTGCATCAATCTTCATATATTTAATTTCCACTTCAACCAAACACAAGACTTGACTGTTCTTTTACAAAGCGAAATAATAACTTAACTTCTGCAAAGTGAAACAAAGACTGCTCTGTGCGCATCCGCCCCAAAACGGTTACAAGTAAGTCAAAGATTATGACAGTCTCACAGAAATGAATACACACAAGAACCATATCACTATAATATATCGATGCATCGGAGTACCTATACATTAATACAACCAAATGTGAATATTGTCACAAAAATATGTCTGTTACTTCGCAGAAAGATAGTACGATGTTAATGGTATCGAGAACTGGGTTGGAGTGCCGTAATGGTCACGTAAATAAAGAACCATTACACACTTCTGTAGCTACTGTTGACTTTATACTCTTTGCTGCCCAAAACTAAAAATAAATACAAAACAACTCCTCACCGCGTATGACCACTTTGCATCCACTGGTTCAACACATATAACACTATGTTAGCAGAATTTTCTGTTCCAGCCGAAATATCACGGTCATTTCCCGGACATCATCCTGACTCGCAAAGACTTAATCTCATGCTGATTTCACACCCTTTGACGTCGAAGAAGCATATTAGCACTGTGTTTCACATTTCCACTTCGTTACGAAGATCATCATTGACTGAGATAGGCTCAACAGCGACTTTCCGGTCGCATGAGAGAGAGTGTCCGTAGTTCTAAGCGTAAGCGATCTCCCCTCCAATCTGAATCTCATATCCTCTGTGCTTAGATTCAGTCTAATCTTTCCTTCTGGTTGTTAAAATTTCCGCTAACATCAATGTAAATTTCTCCGCTCCAAGACAAGCTGCCAAATTCGATGTAGTCCTGTATTCAGGGAAGGAGCGTATGGGAGCAGATAAGGAATCCTGCAGCGCCGCTCTAGGCAAGGTCCTAGTGGAGTTTGTTAGCCGATGCCTTCCTCCGACTTGTTATGAAATGTCAAGTGTGTATCCGTGCCTTGCCGATCTCTGTGATGAATTCTAGGCGCTTCAGTCCGGAACCGCGCGACTGCTACGGTCGCAGGTTCGAATCCTGCCTCGGGCATGGATGTGTGTGATGTCCTTAGGTTAGTTAGGTTTAATTAGTTCTAAGTTCTAGGGGACTGATGACCTCAGATGTTAAGTCCCATAGTCCTCAGAGCCATTTGAACCACTTTTTTTCTGTGATGAGTACTTATACAGTGCGGTGTTCGGTTCATGTTATGGATGAAGGGAAGGGAGGGAGTGAAACCCGCTGCCGCAATACAGTCTACTCTCCTCGAATAGCACCAAGTGGGTCGCCGAACTTAAGTTTCCATCTGACTAACGAGTCACCATCAACAGACACTGCGGAGAGGCTTGAGATTTATTTCGGACTTTGGCACGAAGCGATGGAGGACTTTCCGCCATCACCTCTCCTTCCCTTGCCGGCCAAATACTGGCAATACTGGCCGTGAAAATTCCATCTACTACAAGGATTCGAACCGGCTTACCTCCGAATCGAGTTACGCTGCACAGGTGTGGGCGACCTCGGCTGCGGAGGAAGAATGAGGCACAAGAGGATTTCTATCAATAGTTCACAAAATGTCATTGAACAATTTTATCGGTACAGACATGCAACCGATGTGCGGTTTTCTCAAAATCGAATGACGGAAAAGATATCTAACAGAGTCACGTTGAGGTTTACTAAGGAAAACAACTGCAGTCTGTGTTACGAAACGGACAATATAGATAACGTAAATTACAACAGAATTTCGTAAAGAACTATAGAACATTTGAAGAGTCATTAAACTGTACGAATGTTGTCCACCACTACAGTAGCACGAAATCCACCGCAGTCGTCCGTGGTCTTCTGCCAGAGGAACGCAAAATAACGCCCGTTAGCTGTAATACTTTAACAGGCTTCCAGTACTGGGCGCAACGTTCACTGTACGTTGCATTGCATTTCAGACGAAACAACCGCAAAAGCTCAACGTTTCATACCATCTGATGTAATCAATATGTCCTCGTAAACAGTATTCTTTCGGTTTATAATGTGAAGAGACGTAAGATGATAATATTTAGAGTTCGATCTTTATGAAACGACTCCTGGTTTCACTCCTCCGAGTGAGAGGTCAGTTCTTTACGTAGGCGCGGAGAAGCGACGCAACGACGAGAACCAGATAGCTACTCAAAACCTACACCCGTTCAGCATCTATAAGGGTAATCCAGGAAGCAAAAACCTACTATGCATTTCCACTGCTTAGACACATATCGGGCTTCTATCGAAGATCTAAAGGCTTCCCCGACATATTCTCTCTGTGTTGTGCGAGCACAAGTCGAAACAAGTTGCTACTGTACATTCTCGTAATTATTAGTAATATGAACTGTCTGATACAAATCCTCGGGGAGATCAGAGGTTGAAACCTGTAGAAATTTACTATCAAATAATAAAAGCGTCTGGTGATATGCCAGAAGGTGATCAACTAAAGCGGCGTACGCTTTCGGTAAGCTCCAAACAAGGGTATAGGACAAAAAACGTCTTTCGGTGACCACAAAAATACTCGCCTACCAATTATGTGTGATGAGCACCCTCTTCTACGGTGCTGACACTTGGCCATCATGTGCTAAACAATAACGTAAGTTCAACGCCTTTCACCTGTGTTGCTTACTGTAGACATGACATGGAAGGACCAAGTAACAAATAGACGGCGTTGAATACTGCGAAGCTACCAAGGTCGCCGCCTCCTTCAAGGAAAGTCGCCTGCGGTGGCTATAACTGTTACTTCTCATGAACAACTCCCATCTTCCTCTTAGTGAGATAGCACTTGCCAAGAGATCGCCTGGAAGACCAGCACTGCGCTCTAAAGATTGCGACTAGCGCAAAATGAACGCATTTCACATTGACAGCACCAAAAGGGAGCAGCTCGTCAAAGACTACAGTAGGTACAGGAAACTCGTCAAGAATGTCAGCAAGTTCCACGACGGCGCCTGGCTCAACAACTTAGCTGTGAAACGAGCGTGTAGACCGGCGCGGCCGGCCGGGGTGGCAGAGCGGTTCTAGGCGCTACAGTCTGGAACCGCGCGACCGCTACAGTCGCAGGTTCGAATCCTGCCTCGGGCATGGATGTGTGTGATGTCCTTAGGTTAGTTAGGTTTAAGTAGTTTAAGTTCTAGGGGACTGATGACCTTAGAAGTTAAGTCCCATAGTCCTCAGAGCCATTTGAACCATTTTTTTTTTTTTTTTTTTTTTTTTTTTTTTTTGTAGACTGGTGCCTTCGACGAAACGCTCTTCCAGGAATCGTACACTTTCCCCATATGTGGGCGATAAATGGGCTCTCAAATTGGACTCCTGAGGCACCAACAAGAGTGCCTGCGTGATGTTACTGCAGTTTACCGATAGAAAGTAAACGCCATTGGTTGACTGCTCGGTATACAGCAATGAACAAAGAAATGAAAGTGTTGTTAAATTTTCATCAAAGGAGAATCAAATGTGTATGAACAGTCTCGAGCTGGATGTCCAACACTCATCACAAACGATGGGAAGGATCAGCTGAAGGCTAGAACTGTGCAAGATAGACACGAACCCCTAGAAGGGTTGCGTGGTTCTTTCTCCAACACAAGTATTTCTCGGTCTATGCTTGGTGAAATTGTGTCGGAATAACTTAGGTATAGCAAAATATGTACACACTGGGTTTGGAAATTGGAAATTTATGGTAAGAACTAATGGGACCAAACAGCTGAGGTCATCGGTTGACAATTTGTGTTTGAACTGTCGCAGTTTTTTCAGTGATGGGGGCTGGTGGTCCTCGAATGACTGGCAGTTTGTTTCTGGAATGAAGTAAGATACCCTTGTCTCATCAACAATAATATTTGATCAAGAATGGCATTTGCTTCTGCATGATAGTGTGTCACTCCGGGTTTCTTGGCAAGATAGTAACAACATGACACACGAAGGAGACTGAAGGACTGATATTTCTGACACACTATCATGCAGAAGCAAATGCCATTCTTGATCAAATATTATTGTTGATGAGACACGGGCATCTTACTTCATTCCAGAAACAAACTGCCAGTCATTCAAGGACCACCAGCCCTCATCACTAAAAAAAAACTGCGACAGTTCAAACACAAATTGTCAACGCGAAAACTTATGGAATCAAATGGTTCAAATGGCTCTAAGAACTATGAGACTTAACATCTGAGGTCATCAATCCCCTAGACATAGAACTACTGAAACCTAACTAACCTAAGGACATCACACACATCCACGCCCGAGACAGGATTCGAACCTGCGACCGTAGCAGCAGCGCGGTTTCGGATCGAAGCGCCTAGAACCGCTCGGTCACAACGGCCGGCACTTATGGAATCAAAATGATGTTCTTTTGGCGCATTTTGTAGCAAAGGGCATTGAAATCGACGCAGAAATATACTGTGATAGCCAAAGGAAAGTATGGCAAGAAATACAAAACCTCCATCCTTTGAGTGCTTCCTCGCTGTCCTGTGCTTCTTCGCGACAATGCGCTTCAGCGCGAATGACTTTGGATCGGAAAATGTTAATCACTCTTCCTACAGATCAGGCGTCGCCTCTAGCAACTTTCGCGAAGCCCGAAGAATGCCTAGCCCTAGACGGGAAACGTGAATCGCTTGTCAATGTGTATAGTTGTGTACGCTTTATGTTATCTCTGCGAAGCCTAATCTGACCTTCTAGATGTGATCGTTCTATAACTGTATTAACTTTATGCGAATCTTTATGTTTGAACATATAATATAGAACATTTGTACTAAACTAAACTCCGTCCGAAGAGGCCTCGAAAGGCCAAACGGTACTAACCGACCGCCGTGTCATCCTCCGCTTGTAGGCGTCGCTGGATGCGGATAAGGGGAGGCATGTGGTCAGCACATAGCTCTGCCAGCCTTTGTCAGTTTACGAGACCGGAGCCGCTACTTCTCAATCAAGTAGCTCCTCAATTTGCCTCACAACGGCTGAGTTCACCCCGCTTGCCAACAGCGCTTGGCAGACCGGACGGTCACCCATCCAAGTCTAGCCATGCCCGATAGCACTTAACTTCGGTGATGTGACGGGATCTGGTGTTACCGCTGCGGCAAGGCCGTCGGCTACAGAACATTTATATGATCTTTTAATTGTACAGCATCGATATGTATGTTAACCAAACCAATGTTTATATATGTATCTGTGCAAGATTCTTGCATCACGACGTATCTAATCACTGAGTAAAAAGCGCGCCTGTTCAGTGCTGTGGCTGTGGAACAACAATTTTTTTAACACTGCGCTCTGTATACGATACTACGGTTGGCGTAGCAACAGTAACTGACAGACAAAGAGGGTAAACATATACTGTAGACAAAGGCAGTCTGAATCTTTGCAAAATGAATAAATCCTCAATGTTCCTTAAACGTGCTAAATAATGTCTAATCTTAGCCCTATTAATGTTATGGCTTAACTCTGCAGCAACAGAATCGTAGCTCTATTCAGTAGTGCATGCCTTCCCTGATTACAATCATCTACAATAAGATGAGGTGGAAGAAATCTTTTTGATTTTAGATAAATAAATCTCGCTAGGTGCAATGGGAGTAAGCCAAGCGTCACTAAACCATTCACTACTAATCGAATCACGCAAGCTGCAATGGATATCCAGATAATCGTACATAAAACCTTTTGAGCCGACAAGTGAGATGTGAAGGCTCCGTAAGGAACAACTTGAAAACTATTACGATTTATATATGCAGACTGAAATGACAAATGAAAATTTGTATCAAGGCCGGGAATCGAACCTGGATCTCTTCCTCAATACGCAGACGCGCTAAGCACTCTGTCTAGTGAGCAGGAGATCCAGTTTCGAATCCCGACTTTCGTATTGTGATTTAGTTACGTAGTAACCATGAACGACAAGACTTCCTCTTACATTTAGTATTTTTAAAAGGGTGGGGCAAAGAGTGATGTGATACTTTCCTGATTTCACGCGCATAGGGAAGCAATCAAATCGACAGTGTTCTAACAGTCAAAACACAAAACTGTAATATCGAAAAGGCTTAAACTGAAAATGCTCTCTAAAAACGACATTCCGTTTCCCGCAGTATTAGCACACGCGAATGCGTTGGCAGGTCTACCAACGCTCGACAAAGAAGGTGCTAGTCATGGCGGCCAACAGTACAAACTTTCGTATCCAAATAGTCTTCTCTGCACATGTACTCAGGAAATAAGCTCTCTAAATCAACCACTGCAAACAAAACTGCCACCTCTCACAATATAGAAACCTTACTAGCTGATACTTCTTAAGACGCTGGACCAAGTCATCGTTTGGTTGGAGTGAACCTCGAGATTTGTGGAAGACACAGTTTCTAAGGATTCCACGTTTGAGCAGAAAACTAATCACGGAGTCTGGTTCGCTGCTTGGTCCTGAAAACTGAAGGAAGCCATGGTTTTCAGCTAGAGAGAAGCATTCCGGCGCTTGTGGAGGAAGGGCACTTCAGATCCTGGATGGTGTCTCGATTTTATTCTCACATAAAACTGCAAATGGTAACTCGCTAACTGTTACCATGTTGAGTAATAGGCCACTTTTGAATATGACTTTTTAGTTTGATCCATGCCCTGCAGTCAATACAAATTGTATTCTTCAGACACCTGTTACTTCGGCAATTTCTCGGACCAAAGTTCATTTTGAATACACCAAGCGAGATGGCTAAGGCGACGATGAGAAATGGTTCAAATGGCTCTGAGCACTATGGGACTTAACATCTATGGTCATCAGTCGCCTAGAACTTAGAACTACTTAAACCTAACTAACCTAAGGACATCATACAACACCCAGTAATCACGAGGCAGAAAAAGACGATGAGAAACAGGACTCGTATTGGTGATGATGCCGGTTCAGATGCCTGGCCCACCGTTTAGATCTACGTTTCCCTTGAATTCCCTGAATCGCGTAAGGGTGAATGCCAGGGTGGTCGCTTTAAAGAGCACGGCCGATTTCTCCCCCCCCCCCTCCCCCTCCCCAAACCTATCTTGCACTCAGTCGGTAATGACCTCGTCGATGACGCGATGTTATGCCCTAATATTTCACATACATATGCTAAAAGAGGTTGCAGTGAAATAATAAGGTCAAACCATGAACAAAAACAAAACAGAGAAAATGCATCACGGTGTGTGAACAGTTCACAACAGTATCATGGTACTCCATGGGCCCCACGGGTAATCTGTGTTATCGCCTTATTGCCAAGGATTATGTGACCGTTTTGGCTGATCAGGTGCAGCCCACGGTACAATGTTTCCCAATGGTGATACTGTGTTTCAAGACGGCAGGGCACCTATCCATACAACTCGCATCGTCCAAGACTGGTTCTGCGGGCACAAGGATGAACTTTCTCATCTTCGTTGGCCACCAGCATCACCAGATTTCAAAATTATTGAGCCTTTGTGGTCTGCTTTGCAAAGAAGTATGCTTGAGTACTGTCCATCTCCTTCATCGTTACTTGATTTGCCCCCATTTTGCGTGAAGAATGGTGTGAGATCACCTTCAAAACCATACAGGACCTGTATTTATCCGTTCCAAGAAGACTGGAAGCTGTTTAGAGTGCCAACGGTTTTCTTGCACCGTATAATGCACGGTAATGTGTTGCGTTTTTAGTATTTCCATATTTTTGTCCATCCCCTGTAACTGACTGCAATTTGTGAATACAGAGAAAACAGTAAGTTAGGGGCACCACGTCGAAATACATGTGTATGACAGGATTATAAGCTGCATTTAAATTAGCTTGTTTTCGTTATTTGTTCTGGGCGGTTAACATCCATTGAGACACTCTCATTAAGCATGTATCCTAGCACATCTTGATCGTGTGCTATATCCTTTCTCTGCTCCATCGCGTTCTGTTATAACAGAGGCTAATGCGAGGGAAATGGGAATTGCGAAGACATTTTGCCACTATTTATCACTTTCCAAAGGTAAGCAGCTTCCGCATCATACCACACATGTTACTTAACAGCACTCAGAAATATATCCAGTGATTTTACCTCAGAATATCGGAGTAGAAGACATAAATCTTCTTCGCACAATCCAGCGCTGTAGAAAATCCTGCTCCATGAGGTGTCGGGTGAGTTTGGTAGCCAGCGGAAGCGTTTAAACTCAGAATACTGTCCGTGGAGCCACTCTGTAGCAGTTCTGGACGAGTGGGCTGTCGCATTGCCCTGTTGGAACTGCCCAAGTCCGTCGGAATGCACAATAGGCATGAAAGGATGAAGGTGATTAGACAGGATGCTTACATATATATCACCTGTCAGAGGTCCGCAGCTCGTGGTCGTGCGGTAGCGTTCTCGCTTCCCACGCCCGGGTTCCCGGGTTCGATTTCCGGCGGGGTCAGGGATTTTTCTCTGCCTCGTGATGACTGGGTGTTGTTTGATGTCCTTAGGTTAGTTAGGTTTAAGTAGTTCTAAGTTCTAGGGGACTGATGACCATAGATGTTAAGTCCCATAGTGCTCAGAGGCATTTGAACCTGTCAGAGTCGTATGTAGACGTATCAGGGGTCCCATATCACTCCAAATGGACACGCCCCACACCATTACAGAGCCTCCACCAGCTTGAACAGTCCCTTGCTGACATGCAGGATCCATGGATTCATGAGGTTGTCTCCATACCTGTACACGTCCATCCACTCGATTCAATTTGAAACGAGACTTGTACGACCAGGCAACATGTTTCCAGTGATTAACAGTCCAGTATCGGTGTTAACGGGCCCGGGCGAGGTGTAAAGCTTTGTGTCGTGCAGTCATCAAGGGTACACGAGTGGGACTTCGGCTCCGAAAGTCCATATCGATGATGTTTCGTTGAATGGTTCGCACGCTGACACTTGTTGATGGCCCAGCATTGAAATCTGCAGCAATTTGCGGTAGGGTTGCACTTCTGTCACGATGAACGATTCTCTTCAGTCGTCATTGGTCCCGTTCTTACAGGATCTTTTTCCGGCTTCAGCGATGTCGGAGATTTTATGTTTTATCGGATTCGTGATATTCACGGTACACTCGTGAAATGGTCGCAGGGGAAAAGCCCCGCTTCATCGCTGCCTCGGAGATGTGTGTCCCATCGCTCGTGCTCCGACTATAACACCACGTTCTAACTCGCTTAAATCTTGATAACCTGCCATTGCAGCGTCAGTATCCGGTCTGACAACTCCGTCAGATGCTTGTTGTCTTATATAGGCGTTGCCGACCGCAGCGCCGTATTCTTCCTGTTTACATATCTCTGTACGTGAATACGCTTACATATACCAGTTCTTTTGGCGCTTCACTGTATATGTCTGCTAATATTGGCGGCATTAGGGAGTTGAGACGTATGCAGATGTTCTGTGAGCAGTTTATCAAGAACAACTTTACGAGATTATCTCCTACGGTTCCACATCGTATATTTACATTCAATGGTCGATGACTTTCCCCTTCATGAAGGCAATGGTGAATGTTCAGCTGTAGATCCAGATACCCACAAATAATGCTTCCAATGAGGCTGTTAACGCTCGCTGAATGCAATAATATCTTAACTCTACCAAAACCAACAATAAACTCTGTTGTGATTTGTGTCAGTTTTAGTATGGTATCAGTCTGTAGGTTACCGTAGTGAACCGTTACATGCACTTCTGCCCTGTGAAAATAACACTATAATTGCACATTTCACTTGGGAAATATTCGCGCTGGTATTTTCAGGCGAATCATTCGGTTCATTGCGAAGTTGCGTGTAATACCCCTGTCTGCAAAGAAAGGTAACTTAAAACTGAAACTAACACAACACGACGTATTGCTTTTTTCTTTGACATTACGCAGGGTGGATATATTGTACATACGTCTGTAAAAATGCGTCACATAATGTTTCTTCATTCATGAATTTGTCGAACGGTTAGCAACTCTATGGTGTGATCGAATGCAGCTCTCTACTGTTTTTGCCTACTACTTACCCTCTTCATCGAAGGATAACAGTTGCACGCTACACTATCAGTGATCTGCGATATACACTCATATCCAGACATGCGCCTATGGTTGTTTCCTTCCACCACCCCTTCAACTACAATTTTCCGTAACGACTCACGTAACTCTATTTCTTCCTTGCGTTAGGTTCCTTATTATATACAGGGTGTTTCAAAAATGACCGGTATATTTGAAACGGCAATAAAAACTAAACGAGCAGCGATAGAAATACACCGTTTGTTGCAATATGCTTGGGACAACAGTACATTGTCAGGCGGACAAACTTTCGAAATTACAGTAGTTACAATTTTCAACAACAGATGGCGCTGCAAGTGATGTGAAAGATATAGAAGACAACGCAGTCTGTGGGTGCGCCATTCTGTACGTCGTCTTTCTGCTGTAACCGTGTGCTGTTCACAACGTGCAAGTGTGCTGTGGACAACATGGTTTATTCCTTAGAACAGAGGATTTTTCTGGTGTTGGAATTCCACCGCCTAGAACACAGTGTTGTTGCAACAAGACGAAGTTTTCAACGAAGGTTTAATGTAACCAAAGGACCGAAAAGCGATACAATAAAGGATCTGTTTGAAAAATTTCAACGGACTGGGAACGTGACGGATGAACGTGCTGGAAAGGTAGGGCGACCGCGTACAGCAACCACAGAGGGCAACGTGCAGCTAGTGCAGCAGGTGATCCAACAGCGGCCTCGGGTTTCCGTTCACCGTGTTGCAGCTGCGGTCCAAATGACGCCAACGTCCACGTATCGTCTCATGCGCCAGAGTTTACACCTCTATCCATACAAAATTCAAACGCGGCAACGCCTCAGCGCCGCTACCATTGCTGCACGAGAGACATTCGCTAACGATATAGTGCACAGGATTGATGACGGCGATATGCATGTGGGCAGCATTTGGTTTACTGACGAAGCTTCTTTTTACCTGGACGGCTTCGTCAATAAACAGAACTGGCGCATGTGGGGAACCGAAAAGCCCCATGTTGCAGTCCCATCGTCCCTGCATCCTCAAAAAGTACTGGTCTGGGCCGCCATTTCTTCCAAAGGAATCATTGGCCCATTTTTCAGATCCGAAACGATTACTGCATCTCGCTATCTGGACATTCTTCGTGAATTTGTGGCGGTACAAACTGCCTTATACGACACTGCGAACATCTCGTGGTTTATGCAAGATGGTGCCCGGCCACATCGCACGGCCGACGTCTTTAATTTCCTGAATGAATATTTCGATGATCGTGTGATTGCTTTGGGCTATCCGAAACATACAGGAGGCGGCGTGGATTGGCCTCCCTATTCGCCAGACATGAACCCCTGTGACTTCTTTCTGTGGGGACACTTGAAAGACCAGGTGTACCGCCAGAATCCAGAAACAATTGAACAGCTGAAGCAGTACATTTCATCTGCATGTGAAGCCATTCCGCCAGACACGTTGTCAAAGGTTTCGGGTAATTTGATTCAGAGACTACGCCATATTATTGCTACGCATGGTGGATATGTGGAAAATATCGTACTACAGAGTTTACCAGACCGCAGCGCCATCTGTTGTTGACAATTGTAACTACTGTAATTTCGAAAGTTTGTCTGCCTGAAAATGTACTGTTGTCCCAAGCATATTGCAACAAACGGTGTATTTCTATCGCTGCTCGTTTAGTTTGTATTGGCGTTTCAAATATACCGGTCATTTTTGAAACACCCTGTATATTCTTCTGTTGTATAACGTCTTCACTCCTAACTCGATCAGTCAGCCTGATCTTGAACAGTCTTCTGTAGCATAACATTCCGAAGGCTTCGATTCATTTCTGTCTTCACCACTGTACACATTTCGCGACCATACAAAGCTGTGCTCCAAATATGTCTTTTCAAGAGGTTTAACATCTAACCATCCATGATCTCCACCTGTTGCGTACACCTCCGTCTTAGACTTCTTTTTGTTTATGTGCATATTATTGCTGCCATCCATAACGTGTTCCATTTCACTAACGGAGGTATGTTCATAAAAAATACACATTGTTTACAAAATGCACCAAATCCACAAATTTGAAGATACGTCAATGAAATTTTGTACCATGCTCTACATGAAATTGCCGGCCGAAGTGGCCGTGCGGTTAAAGGCGCTGCAGTCTGGAACCGCAAGAACGCTACGGTCGCAGGTTCGAATCCTGCCTCGGGCATGGATGTTTGTGATGTCCTTAGGTTAGTTAGGTTTAACTAGTTCTAAGTTCTAGGGGACTGATGACCACAGCAGTTGAGTCCCATAGTGCTCAGAGCCATTTGAACCATTTTCTACATGAAATTAACACATTTACCATTACATACCAGTGCCATTATTGCTACAAAAGGGGCTCAATATGGCGCCCATCAATGTCCAGAACTGTTTGAAAGCGCAGGATTGCATTCTGCACAGCAGAACGAAGCATGTCCGTAGGTATGCTGGCTACGTCTCTTGGTATGCTGCGCTTCAGATCAGCACATGTGTGAATGTTCCCCTGGTAAATCCTGTCCTTCAGGTAGCCTCACAACCAGAAATCACAGAGAAAAGATCGGCTGATAATTCGATCGTTACCAAATGTGTTTCGGAGAAGCAGGTGAACTACACGAGCGATGTGCGGTGGGGCTCCACATTGCATGAAAGTTGTTGAGTTCAATGCGTCTCTCTCCTGTAGGGCGGGTATGAGATGCTGGCGAAGCGTATCGCAATAATGCTGGCCTGTCACACTGCAAGTTTTTCGTCCTTGAGCGCCAAGCTGTTCACAAAAGAATGGGCCAATGATGAAGGTAGTCGTGAAGCCACACCATACGGTGATACGTTCACATACAGAGGAACTTCAAACACAGTGACTGGAGGTGAAGGTCCCCACACTCGGCAGCTCTGTGTGTTCACCTCACCCGTCAGAGAAAAATGTATTTCGTCTGTCCTGTCAACGCCAGTCCTCTCGAGAAAGTGGAGAGCGAAGTCAACACGTCGTTGTACGTCGTTTGGTGCAAGCCGCTGTACGATATGGATCTTGTATGGATACCATTTGAGAAGGTTTCGAAGCATCTTCCGTACAGTGGACGACGGTATGTTCAACTAACTGTCATGATACAGCAGGCGCACTTCCTGACGATGGGGAATTGCGCGCAGCGTTGTCTGCCATAGCAACAGCGATTTCATCAACCACCTGTGGTGCAACCGGTCTTCAGCCTCTTCCCGTAACGACGCCCGGTTCTCCAGTTGATGGGAACTGCTCCATCATGCTCCGCACAGTAGTTGGAGAAAGAGGACTCTTCCATAATCCTTTCAGCCGGCGGTATTCTCGAAGTGTAGTTGCAGCATTACTACTGCTTTGGTAATAGAGCTTCACCGATAATGCGCTGCTCCTTTTGTCCAAGCTCATGTTGACACGTCAATAAGTGCACTGCGACTGGTCAAGTGCGTGAGACTATGAATCACGATGACTGATCACGGCACCTGGTGGCCATCGTTGGAACTGGACGATGGCGCTGTGACGCATGGAAATTATGCACCCCATACTCTGTGGACATTAATGTTACCAAGTTTGGTTCTCGTACGGTAATTAGTTTCCGTGTTATAATGTGTTAAATAGGGAAAGTTTAGTTATAACCGCCCAGTACAACATAAAATTCGCGCAAAATTCCAAGCAGTTTACCCCATATCTCAGCTTCCACTCAGAATTTCAAAATTTGCTCTTGAGACATTTACTGGGTTTATAGAAATAAGTGTACAAAATTTCTTAATTCTAATCTTCATAGAGTCCAAGAAAAAGATAAATAAGCTTTAAAAACCAAATTTTCAAGAACAGCATTTTAAAGTTCAACCTAACGTTTTTTCTTATGTCACCTCTTCAAAAGGCCCGAGATTTACACTCAGGGTTCTCTTTCCCTTCAAGGCTGCTCTTCTGATTTCTTGTTCTCTGCCTTCTTTCTTTTGCCAGGTCTTCAATTGACTTTTCAGCTGCGCGGAGGCACTGGAAATTAATTTTTCTCACGATGTCTTGAGTGAAATCTCCTATGTCAAAGCCCATTCCCTCTAATCCCTTGATCCTCCCTACGATCCCATAGTTAAATACAAAATCTGTCTCATAGGTTGCAAATTATGACAACCGTAGCAGACGGAAATTTGGCAAAATAAGAACAGCTTCTTCATAAACAAAGCAGCTGGTTTGTTATTCTTTCTAAGATACGGATACTCTATAAAACCAAAGAGTATATATCACAGCCTTCTAGATGTATCCCGTGCAAGTTTTCTTGAAAGTTATACACGGAATCGTTGTTCACCGACCTAGCATTGAAGTGTTACTTCAAAAAGTGGACGTGGCACGAAGGTCGCGTCACACATTTCATTATTTTCCAGGTACTTCGCATACGATTTCATCATTGAAACTTTGAGAGTTACTGACCACGTGTTATACTAATAAATAAAAAATAAACTGAAAAATGACATTTTTGGACAATATCGATTCAAATTCCGTTCACTTATGCTTGTGCTTCTTAGGTCTTCAGCCATCGTTTGGCAACAGCTCGGCATACTGTCTTCGGCCTGTTTTGAGAGCATTGCAGATGGTGCAGCTGGTATCCTCCATGACCTGCTTGGCGAATCTCAGTCTCGGTTTCCGTAGATGGCTGACTTATGCGTCCCTTTTGTGTTGGATAAGTTTCCAATGACACGGCTTCTCTGCCTCCAATCTGTGGAACACCACTTCATTTGATACCTTATCTATACGTACAATATTCAGCATTCGGCGGAAGCACCACATCTGGAAGGCTATTATTTTATGTTTTTCTGTTTCTCCAAGTGACTACCGTACAGCAGCACACTAAAAATAAACTTACTTGTGAGGTTTTTCCTGGTCTAGTTTCGCCCTCAGGGCCGCCCTCTCCTCCGCCAAGGCGGATTTGAGAGCGGTGATGGCGTCCTCGTTGGCTTCCCGCAGTGTTTGGCGGAACGCGCCCTCGTCGTCGTCGTCTTGGTGGCGCAGCCCGCTTCCCCTACTAGAGTAGGAGGGCGGGGTGTCCACCTCTTCGTGTGTGGTGGCCCCTTTCCGCTGCTTACACGTCTTCAGACGGCCGCAGCTGCGCGCATTTGCGGCGTGCGAGCCACCGCAATTTACTCACGTTGCTGCGGTACCTCTTGGTTTGTTGCAGTTTCGTGTGTCGTGCGGTCTGCCACACTTAACACACGCAACCGCGCCGTCGCATTTCCTGGCTATGTGTACCAACTTTTGACACTTATAGCACTGTAATTGTGCCACAGGCTTCCGTTTCTTCTTCTTGTTGCCGCAACCGTTGCTCCAGACTGCCTTTAACAGGAGCTCAACAGCAGCAGCAATCTTTCCTCTTCCTCCATTCCTAGTCCGGGCATGGCGTTGGGCTCGAGACGCGACGGGAGGTGACACAACTGAGGGTCGGCCTGTACCTCGCGTCTCGCACGACACCGGATGAGGCGCCGACCCCCACCAGGACGGGGGCAGACGCGGCAACACAAACGATCGCCTCCCTGGCCGACGCGGCAACGCAGGTTGCTAGGGAGGTGGTCATGCAATTGGGGAAAACCGCCGACAACAAGGAGACGGCCCCCTCGGAAGCAGCAGCAGAAACGCACACGACAGAGGGGACGCCCATGGAAACCGAGGGAGAAGAAGAAGACAAGCTGTTTGAGTGCCTGCCCCTTCCCAACAAGAACTGTGTGATGGAGGTGCTCACCAAGAACGCAGATTCCCTGCGCGACGGCAGCTACCCCCACCATGGCAATCCCTATCCCTTCACGGTAACTAATATCCCTCCCCTACCACATAGACCGTATCCGTTCCACTGGGGGTGCGAACCCTTGAACCAGAAGATCCACGGGAAGGAACTCGTCCGGCGTGCAGATATGGAGCTGATAAACAAGCATCCGATCTTCACCGACGAGGACTGGCGGTACATGA
This sequence comes from Schistocerca piceifrons, assembly GCF_021461385.2. Classification (NCBI taxonomy): domain Eukaryota; kingdom Metazoa; phylum Arthropoda; class Insecta; order Orthoptera; family Acrididae; genus Schistocerca; species Schistocerca piceifrons. Next base: position 541,742,682 of record NC_060138.1, on the reverse strand, counting down.
CGGACCAAGCCGTCCTGTACATCCAGCAACAGACGCCGCCAGTGGACTCCTCCCGCCTGAAGAAGGTCGCGTTCAGGCAGCCCGGAAGTAACAAAAAAAGAAGAATACGAAGCCGCCGAAGACATCTGGCAGATAAGTCTTTCTTTTACAGAAACCAGAGACCAATTCAAAACATGAGGAAAAACATCCCTAATAGCGAGGAATTGAGGAGGAATAGCTTAGTCAAGCTTAAACTCCTACACCTCGGGCCAAGGCAGGCCCGTCAATATAGCGACAGCGAGGTTTTTCCTGAGTTGTTTCTCTATGCTGCTGGATATGAAAAGATTTCTTGTGCTGTTAAAAGCAGCCTTTTCCTGGTAGATCCGGCTTGCAATATCCTTCTTTGATCTTTCATCTGAGGTGAAGCATTCGACGGACCCCAGGCCTTCGTTGAGCAACAGTGTTTTCTCTACTCACCGCTAAAATTTTTGTCTTAGCTTTATTAATTTTCATGTTTTAGGAAGAGCTGAGGGTGGTTTCCATGTGAGCCAGCATCTCTTCTAATCGATCCACATCTTCAGTTAACACTGCAATGTCGTCAGAAAATCTCAACATGTCTATTTTCTTACCCTCGACTTTAATTCCTCCTGTAATGCTTCTCCTGTTGTGCTCCAAATGTAACCAGTAACCATTGAACAAGGCAGGAGAGAGTGAGCAGCTCTGTCGTACATCCTTATTCATAGTAGCTTCTTCTTCATGTTCTCCACATCTTATCAAATCCACTTCTTCGGCCACGGCTGCTGTGTTATCAGCGAACCGTATGACACTGTTTTTTTGTCCTTGCCGCGCGGGGTAGCCGAGCGCTCTGAGGCCCATTGTCACGTTCCGCGCGGCTGCCCCCGTCGGAGGTTCGAGTCCTCCCTCAGGCATGGGTGTGTGTGTGTTGTCCTTTGCGTAAGTTAGTTTAAGTTAGATTAAGTAGTGTGTAAGCTTAGGGCCCGATGACCTCAGCAATTTGGTCCCATAAGACCTCTGGTACCGCGCGCCGCGGAATTTGAATCCCCGCCAGAGGTCATGGATGTCGAAGACCCCTACAGGTCATTGCACCATCACGCCGTAAGCTGTGACGGCGCGCACCTCCTGGCCCGCATTTAGCGTGAGGGCGCCACAGTGGAACACGTGGTTGCAGCGGCCAATAGCGGCGTCCCCGATAGAGTACTTAAGCGCCTGCCTCTCGCTCAGCCAGCTCTTCCCTGACGTCATGGACCGTACGAATACCTCTGTTCCTCCCCTTGCTCCTAGCTTCCAGTACTTGGGCCACACACCACCATCTGAACTTAACATTCCCATCACCCCACAGGACAGCAGCTTCACACTCCACACTAAACGCAACACTGCTCCTGCACACGACTGCATTACCTACCACTACCTCAAACACTGCCCTCCCTCCTTCCTTTCAGTCCTTGCCACCCTCTACAATGTCATGCTTGCCATTGGCTTCTATCCCGACCTGTGGAAAACCTCCTGTATCCTGACGTTCTCCAAACCCAACAAGCCTCCATCTGATGCCTCTTCCTATCGTCCTATTTGTCTCACATCGGTGTTCAGCAAGCTCTTGGAATCCATCCTTACCCGGCGCATCCATCACCACCTCTGCCAAAACCACCTCCTCCCCGACACCCAATGTGGCTTTCGACCTTCCTTCTGTGTCGATGACCAACTCCTCCACCTCACTCATCTCCTCTCCCTCCAGCTTAACTCCCGTCGCTCCGCCATTTTTGTCTCCCTCGACCTCGAAAAGGCCTACAACCGTGTCTGGCACGCCAGTCTCCTGTTTAAACTCCAAACCTACGCCCTTCCTGTCAACTACATCCGTCTGATGGCCTCCTTCCTCTCCCGCCGCCCCTCCTATATTACCATCCATAATGCCAGTTCCCACACCTTCAACCCCTCTGCAGGTGTGCCCCAGGGCTCTGTCCTCTCCCCTCTCCTCTACCTCCTGGACATGGCAGATATGCCCCCCCCCCCTCCAGTACACCTCTTGCAATATGCCGATGACACCGCATTCCTTGCCCTCCTCCTACCCTCCAACGGTCCCAACGCCTTCTCCAGAATCACCTTGACCTTTTTGCCGCATGGTGTAACCAGTGGCTCCTGAAAATCAATCCTTCCAAGACCCAGGCAATCATCGTAGGTCGTACCACTCGTTCCTTCTGGCTCCTGGATTTCTCCCTTACTGTCTGCGCCCGTCCTGTCCACCTCACCCCCACCCTCACCTACCTTGGCCTCACCATTGACCGTCACCTCACCTGGATCCCTCATCTCCGCTCCATCCAATCCAAAGCCCACAACTGCCTCTGACTCTTCAAACTCCTCTCTGGCCGGACATGGGGGTTGCACCCCTCTACCATCCTCCACACCTACAAATCCTTAATCCGTCCCATCCTCTGTTATGCCAGTCCCACCTGGATATCTGCCTCCCCCCCCAAATTCTATAAGTCCCTCCAGATCCTTGAGCGTCATGCACTCCACCTCGCCTTCCGTATATGCCTCCCGTCCCCCATGCGGATCTTCTATGACCTCATTCCTTTCCCCCATCTGCTTCTATTCCCCAAACATATCTGCATACTCTACATCTCCCACCACCTTGATCCCCCTCACCTCCTGGTTGCTCCTCTCCTCTCCCATCCCTGCCCCCTGCCACGTCTTCACTGTTGTGTCCTCCCTACCCTCCATCTCTACACCCTTCATCTCCTTTCCCAAGGTGGCTTCCATCAACTCCCCCTCCCGGATGATGCCCTCTCTCCCTCCATTTATCCCTCCTATCAACTCTGATCCTCACCCCCCCCCTCCTTTCCTTCGTCGTTTTCCTGGGCTCTCTCTCCCCTCTTCCATCCTCTTTTTCCCCACCTACCCTGTCTCTGCTCCCCTTCTCTCCCCCGAGTCTTTTTGCATTTTCCTCCTCTGCCTTTTCCCATCCCCTCTCGTGTCTGCCCTGCCCCCCCCCACCATTATGAGTCCTCTCCCTCCTTTGGTTCCCCCCTTTCGTTTTTCCTCTCCTCCCTCCTTGTTTTCCCCCTCATTTGTCCAGGTCCCCCCCCCCCATCTGCCCTTGGCTATGGTGTGCCATCTTTGTGCCGCCATTTTAGTGCAGTGTTTACAGTGAGTGTTCAGTGTTGTATGTCTTTTCCAAAGTGTTGTGAATGGACGTCATACTGTCACTGGGTGTGATTTTATTTCTCTTGCGAACAGAAACCAGATTGTCGCCATGTTTTTTGATTGTCTGTCTACTATGTTACCTGTCTGCTTCCTGTGTATTTTATTAGCATTGCTAACCCTTTGCTTTCTGTTTTAACTTTCCACAATTTTCCGCCGTTTTAGAATTTAAGTCACCGTTTTATCGCCTGCTTTTATTGTTTCTTATCTTCTTCTTACGCTTCAAAAAGTCTGTAGGCTGCAGAGCAGCGTACTAAGCTGCTGCCAGCCCGCCCCCTTCGGGGGGAATCGAAATTCAATAAAGGGAAAAAAAAGAAAAAAAATCGCAGCCAACCGTCTAACATTGCGTAGGTCTCTGGACATATCGCCATCGCCTCGCCTTAGACAGCGTATTTACTTTCGTGTTTTGTTTACGAGTGGACGTGGTTGTCTAGTTAGGTTTTCTTGACTCTGTTGTCTCCTCCTTGTTGTTGTAAGGTCCTTCGTTGGTCGTGTCCGTCCTCTCCCGTTATGTTGTTGTTCGCGTGCCGCTCCGTGGGTCCCGCCACGCTTTCCGTCACTTCAACCCCGTGACTGTTCCGGTCGCCGTTACAACAAGACCTTACCACAAATTTCCAAAAATCTTTGTCCTTGACAGACAGCGCTCACAGCGAGGTAATCTTTTACTTCCCCCACTACCTCTTTAACACACGAATGACATCTCAGTGGTGACAAGAACCAACTCATTATTTTGGCTTGTTACAGCGTTCTGTCAATGGTGACTTCTTCAGTCGGCTTCGTATACACAGTGTTCGGAAATTCCCGTTACAAACTTCTAGGACTTGTAGAGGGGAGTGAGTACACAATATTTCGAATAGGAACCCATGTCCGGAAACGTACCGTTTTCGTTCTACTACTGTTTCAGTTCAGATGTGTGACTTATACACTTCTACTTGAGGAATTCAATTAGACGTGACGCAGTACAATTATCGGGTAATAATTCGAAAGGAAACGTAACGAAACATCAATTTATTACTTAAGCACCTTCTTTCGTATTAACACTTCAACATTACGTGTTTAAATTATTTCAAAACAAAAAAGAACGCAGCGGCTCGATGTGGCGACCACCAACGTTGTTACAGGCGTTGTGCCTATGAAGTATGATCTGGTCACACTCTCCATCCCACCTGTTGTCTCTTCAGTTCCTGGTGCAACGGCCAGAAGTCGTGCCAGCAGATGTCTCTGCAGGAGCCTCGTAAATTAAACTTTGCATACGACTCCACGGGAAGTAGTCCACAGGAGTTAAATCCAGCTATGGCGGCGGCCACGCGGTTGGAGCACTTCGGTCCATCCATCTTCCATCGTATCGTCTGCTGAGACGTCTCCAGCCGGCCGTTGTGGACGAGCGGCTCTAGGCGCTTCAGTCTGGAATCGCGCGACCACTACTGTCGCAGGTTCGAATCCTCGGGCATGGATGTGTGTGTTGTCCTTAGGTTAGTTAGGTTTAGGTAGTTTTAAGTTCTAGAGGACTGATGACCTCAGATGTTAAGTCCCATAGTGCTCAGAGGCATTTGAACCATTTGAGACGTCTCCGAACCGTACATGAGAAGTGAGGCGGTGCACCATCACACTGAAACCACATTTCCTGACAGACATTCTGTGTCACAGTTCACGTCATCCTGTTCGTCCTGTTACATACAAGGACAAGCAACTCTGAGACTTTCCCCTTTCCCATAGCAGACGTGGACGCGTTCCACATCTGATTTGAAACCTTCGTAGAACGGAAACGGTTCGTTTCCGGACATGAGTTCAAAATATTATGTACTCACTTCCCTTTACAAGTCCTAGAAGTTTGTAACGGGAGTTTCCGAGCACCCTGTACAAAAGGAATCGAGTGCCCAGTACGTCGAGTAATAAACCAAAATTAATGTAATTAAATTAATGCTTGAAAAAACTTTTTGTGAAAGAAGCTTTTCCATCGCTCTAAACGTTGTCAGACTTGGACTAACAAAGGCTATTTTAGTAACTCTTACCACTAACAACAGAAAGGCATTGAAACATCGCGACGATAAAATGGGTTCCTCCGGCACGTGTTATGAGAACAGGTGTCGCAACAGGAGAATAACCGGCATACTGTGGGAAGCTGCCATCGTAATTCCTACTGCGTTGTCAAGGACAGGGCAGGTAAGCGTCTCGCTCCTGGCCGTGTACCGAGCACCTAGTTGACAGACTGAAGCAGCGTTCAAAACACCAGCTCGCCGCGCATTTCGTTCTGCACTGTCTGTATTTCAGAACGGCCTGGAGTCTCTTGTTCTGCGTGTGTTACAGGCTCTGCTTCGATTAACATCCCAAGCAGAGTTAAATTAAAACACATTTTTTTAGTATCCAGAACCTAAAATAGAGTCTTACTTAATAAATGAAAAGGGACTGTGTATTACACAAAATTTTGTTCCATCTAACTTACGTATTAACTGGAAAACACAAATACCGATCACTGTTTAGGTTTTCAATGGTTTAGCAGAAGAGCCGGCCGGTGTGGCCGAGCGGTTCTAGGCGCTACAGTCTGGAACCGCGCTACCGCTACGGTCGCAGGTTCGAATCCTGCCTCGGGCATGGATGTGTGTGATGTCCTTAGGTTAGTTACCTGTAAGTAGTTCTAAGTTCTAGGGGACTAATGACCTCAGAAGTTAAGTCCCATAGTGCTCAGAGCCATTTGAACCATCTGACTAGCAGAACTGGCTTCAGAAACTGCATTCTGCTGGGAGAAAATACTGTTACAGTCTGTTACGTAGTTCTGGCATGGAGTACTTTATCACCCGTTTGTACTTTCCAGCAAATGAGTGAGATATTAGTAAAAAGAAAGAGCTTTCAGAGGAATAGCTGGGGCTGCCAGAAGATTAACGTCGGCGTGCTTGCGGCTCTTTACAACAAGGAGCAGACTCTTACAGTCCCATAGTGCTCAGAGCCATTTGAACCATTTGAACTCTTGCAGTCTTCTGCACAGTATACATCTTGCATAGTGATCTCATCGTAATAGGACTTTGCAGTACTTTGCTTTTAAACATTACTTCAGAAATTCAGGTATTTTCGAATTTTACGCAAGTATGAACTGATGAAGATGAGGTAGCCGTACGAATCTTAATGAGAAAACTATAATTCACCGCAAGTAACTTGCAATGAAAAGAGGAGGATATGGAAATGCTGGGGAAGGAAAGAAGGAACGAATGAAGGAAGATTTACGTTTAACGTAACATCGACGGCGATGTAATTACAGATGAAAAATTCGTAGAACCGACTGGTCGTCGCAGCTACGTTTTATGTGAGAAATACTTCTAAGTTGTGCCCTGAACTTTAAGAATGCAAAGCTTAGTTTACACGACGATACTAGGTTGCAGGCAACTGCGCTACCGGCCACTGCGCATGCGCGCCGAGCGTTTGTGCAAGTCTTTGGTGGAACTAAACATTTTCGGCGTGTTCCAACTTCGGCGGCACTAGTTGCATGAGTTTTGAGGTTATGTGTGTTCGGAGAGTGCAGCCAAACTGAAATATGAAGTGGGGAACGGAAAATAGTGTTCGCTTTTTGGATATCTATGCTTTGCATAGGTGTTTGTGGGATTTCAGTGATGCCGATTACAAGAATTAGCAACATATTGCTGCCACTGAGACCGTCCTGTGCGATCATAACATAGATGCTTTGACAATATCTGAGGTACAGGGCAAGATTTATTGAGTTAGTAGCACATATAGAACTGAATTAAGAAAAATACAACCAAGTGTAATTCTAGCTGTGGCAATGTTCTCGTCTACAAGACGGCCAAGTTGGCCAACTCTTTGTTAAGGAATATTGTTGACAGGAGGGAAGGCTACACCAGTTTAAGAAGCTGCATTCTTTATTCATTATTCATCTATTTAAAACGTCGCTGCAGTGCTCCCCATTCACATATGTTAGAATTTTGAAATATTACCACTGTACAGATCTATCTTCAAGAGAGTAGTTTGCAAACCATTCTCTTCTTAATGCGGCCTGCTTCGAATAATTATTGCTGCTAATGTTAATAATTATTATTGTTAATGTTAATAACAATTGGTGAAATATAGCCGACCGAAGTGGCCGTGCGGTTAAAGGCGCTGCAGTCTGGAACCGCAAGACCGCTACGGTCGCAGGTTCGAATCCTGCCTGGGGCATGGATGTTTGTGATGTCCTTAGGTTAGTTAGGCTAACTAGTTCTAAGTTCTAGGGGACTAATGACCTCAGCAGTTGAGTCCCATAGTGCTCAGAGCCATTTGAACCAATTGGTGAAATAGCGTCATCACCAACTAAAACCGTATCTTATAGCATGCCTAGTGTTCTCGATTGTAATGTACGTAATACGATATGTAATGTCAGTTCTGGCGATTGTGCTTCATGCATTACAGTACCTTTATTCCTTGTCGCATAATTAACTCTATTCAGAAGAAACTTGAACAGTTCTGGTTACATTCTAAGATAATTAAAAGAACTTATTGGATGTTCCGTTATAAATTATTTCAGCAAGTGTGCTGAGGAACCGAGCTGACGTCTTTTCTTCGTCCAGTCACGAATCGAAAAACGTTTATTATTTTTTTTTCTTATGCAGCGATTCCACGCAACAAGCTTTAACTCCATCACAACTCGTGCGGCGTGCAGCTGCCAGAACTTTCATTTCAGACACGACTCAGGGACCCACAAAACGACGAAATATTATATACTGGTGTCGCCCTGTCTACAGTCATATATGAATCCACTTGCGAGGAACTCATTCCACGCAACGAGTGGCGCAACCCAGTGTCGTCGTTAAACTAGACTTAAGCCAGGTAAATGCGGATTACACTTCATCATCGATACGTTCATCCTGTGAGATACGTCGAAGTATATGGGTAGTGGAGGTGCCTTACCGATATCCCAAATCAGAATGATATCCCTTGCCCGATAAATTCCATGTATACTGAATTCATTCTTTATCTTTTGGTTGCTTTAGGAGTCTACGGTCTAGAGGCGACGTGGGTCATATTTTACAATAAATTCTCTCAACGCAGTATGAAATTGTAGTTTCACAGAGCTGTTCTGACAATCGTAATTAAATTACGTCGCTACTACTCAAATAATATCTGAAAAGTGAGGAACAGCGAAGCACAATGTGAAGATATGCCTTCCTGCGATTACGTTCATTAAACTTAAAATGTTTGTGTACAGCTATTCCTGTGGTTGCAACTAATTTGTTTTGCGAATCTAGAGGGCGGGGGAGAAGGCAGTAGTAATGAAGTACTAACCACACACATATTACGAAGTCACTTTTAACTTCGCCCGCACCAATTCTCTTGCTCATTTTCATTTAACCCTCTGTGTAGCCTGTTCGCTCTGATATTTAAGTATTGTTCTAACTCAGTGAATGTTTTTCGGTCGCCTTTTGTGTAACTGCACACGAGATCTTATTTCAAAATAGGAGGTACACAATCACTTTTATAATTTTGTACTCCATTCCACACAAGCTCTCTGTTCTCTTCCCCTCTGGCATGGATGTGTGTGATGGATGTCCTTAGGTTAGTTAGGTTTAATTAGTTCTAAGTTCTATGCGACTGATGACCTCAGAAGTTAAGTCGCATAGTGCTCAGAGCCTTTTTTTTTTTTTTTTTTTTTTTTTTTTTTTTTGTTCTCTTCATTCTATGCTGGATGTTGCAGAGTATCTATAGAATCGCAATGACAGGTCTTATCTCCGTTCAGTTAGTGCTGGAGATAAACTTGTAGCGGGACGATATGCTGGGCTAGATACTAAACACATGCAATCTTTATTAGTCACTCAAACAGCTGGTTCGAGTAGGCAGCGTGGTTTGTGGGAAAGTTGCGAAAGATGTACATTTATTTTTGAGTACATCTTTCATTAGAGCATATCTTGTCAACTAAATGCGGTACGTTCTCGTTTTTATAAGCCATCTTTATAATTTTGTACTCGGACCAAAGCCTACGGGGAGTGATCAGTGGAACACGTGTTTTATTTAATCCTAACTCCCCCTTTATGATCGGCAGCCTCTATTTAATGAACACATCCTGTCTTGGATGAAATCCATTCTGTTAGTTTGGCTGTGCGCTAAGGCCAAATTTCTGCTCTGTCCGAGCTTATAAATGGAGAGTTGAACCGTTGCAATGCCCTCTCCGTCTTGGCGTACGTGACTTGGAGCGCATAGGTGGAACGATCTTCCCAGCCGAATTTGTGGGCAACTGTTTCCACGGGTTGCTGGTAGTTCGCGATAGAAGCTTTGAGTCCTTTCTAGGAAATCTGTCACTTAAAACGGACGAACAAGGGAGCCGTAGGGCGCGCTGTTGACGCGAGCCGATTTGGCCGTCGCATTGCGCTCGAAAGCTAGGCACATGATTAGCTGGAAGGTGCGCCAAATAGTGCGTCCTCTCGGGACTGTTGAGTAGCGAACGGCGCGCTGTGCATCTGTGCCACGAGGAGGAAATGAAAGTGAGACGGAATGCAACTGCTTGTTGGCTTACTGCTAGTTAAGTCGCGATCAGAGCTTGTTTGTAGTCACAGTACTTTGAACCAACTGAAATCTTTGCCACGTTTGTCGTAAGCTAACTTCCTTACACTGCCTCGTTCTAGGTTGACCAGTATGTTCGTTCTCTTGCTTCAAAAATTGTAACTAATATCTATTTTTCTCTCGCGCTGCTCTTGTCCCGAGCAAATCGGCCGTTAAACGAAGCTGTACGCGTAACTTTGCCAGTCCACCGAATCTGCGAATAAGCAATAACCCCATTTCCTGTTGTACTTTGGCCTCAGTAATGCTTACTTCCGTTAACAGTGTGTTGTATCACGCACAAGCTCGTAAAATTCCTTCTCTTCTCCCCACAGAGACACCCCTCCCTCCCAATATTTATCATTATGCCTGCTAAGTTATTGTCAGGTCTTCATTTGGTAAAGGACAGTAGCTTTTAAGAACATTGCTTTTTAGGCAATTCAAATTTCACTCGCGTAAAAGAAACTGTTAATAAAGCCAAAGGTTTGAATTCAGTCTTTTACTTCAAGGCCTCCAGATCATTTTCAGATGCATCAGGTAATAGATTAAGAAATATATGAGGTACGGCTAAAAATTATGTTTGTCTCCATAAGGCCATACTGTGCTGTTTGTTTCCGTTGCGTTAGGTTAAAGAAATTGTTTTACCTGTTTTCAGGGCAGATATTCCTCCTACTTTAATTACCCAGTGTGGCTATTGCACTTACGGGGTACGACGCCATGATCAGTGAATGTCCTAAGGGACCAACAGGAATCAGTGATTAGGAGTGTTACTGCCACATTTTTGCCTGTTTTCAGCCAGAAATACAGATTATGATCATCAGTTTACTATCAGACCACTTCGAACTACGAAACCTAACATAAGCGGCATGTTATAGTACCACGGAGTAAACAACGGTTTCCGTGTGCGACAGAGTCACGTGGACGTGAGACCATGCGTGCAGTAAGAATTCTGTCTGGTGACAAAGCCGCTGTTCCCGCAGATGAAGAAGCCAGACCAGATATCCTATCCATACGCCCTCATACTGCCCGCCTGTCCACCTAAAAGACAGGATTTCAGAATGAAATAAAATAAAATAAGGGACTCAAGGAGTTGTTAGCATTCCAGCCTCGAGCTGGTCCCAGTCACAATGAGTTAAGGCTTGCGCCTCCCTAGACATCTCGGTAGCGACCCCTTTGAACTGCAAATTTGTGTCTCTTTGATGTAGTATGTTTCAGCACCTGTGTTGTGCCGGCGATAGCTGTACACAAAGAACCCACGACGGCATCAAATTCGACGGCACCTCCAGCCAAACGAGCTGTAACCTTCCAAGCTCCAATTTCCGTCCTACTCGGACGAATGCAGAAACAAAGTTCGTGATCACATTCAGAGACGGTGTGCAGAGACCGGTGGAACAAAGAGGTAGTCCCGTGGGGCCAGCCACGGCAGAGTTCACCTAGTGAACGGCTGATCAGGAGCAAAGTCCAGAACACAGCCAAGGTTGTTGTAAAGCGTAATAGAACCGTGTAGAGAGTAGCCCAGATATAAAACGTAAACAGTCAAGGTTGTGCTCAGAATAATTGAATGGCGTGTAGACGTAGACTTCATGGACTAAACGAGAGAGAGACTGACAATCGGCCGCCCGTGGTGTTTATCGGCGGTGTCGGGTCAGCGGCCAAGGCCGCCTCACGTGCAAGTTGTGTCCTTCACATGGCTGTGTGTCAAATCGATGGCTACACAGTCCGAAGACGTCTGACGGATCGTCTTACCGATACTCCGGCTGAATGACTGTCAGATGCAACACTGCATGCCCCCATACGGGATAAATCGTTCCTCTCGTTGTTTACAGTGTTTCATCCTCATTCATTCGTTGACTTCAGGAATTAACTGATGTAGTTGATGCTGTACGAAACCGGTTGGGGAATGGTAAAATTCTGTGAGGTTGGGAAATGGTAAAATTCTGGGAAAATTAAACCGTATTTCCGTAAATAATGATTTATTATCTCTTAAACAAAACAATCTCTTAATGAAATATGCTTGAGTTTCAAGCCGAGTAAAGTGGTTAACTGCACAAGAGCTTTTCGAAGAGATCTCCTCTGCCATTGTCAAGTGGCAGACTGTCGTTTGGCTGCACCACTGTGTTTATATAGCCACGCCGTCACCGATGACGTCACTGATGCTCAGTCTCGCAGGTATCTGGTAAAGTTTTGGTGGCGCGACCGCCATACCCGGTTGGCACAGTTTGGAAAAAATGGTTCAAATGGCTCTGGGCACTATGGGACTTAACATCTGAGGACATCAGTCCCCTAGAACTTAGAACTACTTAAACCTAACTATCCTAAGTACATCACACACACCCATGCCCGAGGCAGCATTCGAACCTGCGACATAGCGGTCGCGCGGTTCCAGACTGAAGCGCCTAGAACCGCTCCGCCACACCGGCCGGCCGGCGCAGCTTGAAACCCGAGAGTATTTTGTTAATGGATATCGCCACAAGAGTATGCATTCGTATAAAACACTCTCCTAACTGGAAAGGATGACAGTTTAGGTGGAAGACTCAGTGACCTTTAAGCGAAAATTTAAATAGAAACTAATTTAGTAAAATTTTCACAGTTTTACAGAACAACTGAACAAGTTGGTAAAGCCTAAAATAAAATACAAAATCAAGGTAACATTAGCAATTTCTGACCAAGGGCTTCAGGTCGAGAGATAATAACAATAATAATAGACTTGAACAATTAAATTAGCGATCCAGGTCCAATCAGGTTGTTACAGAATAGTACAGTAGAATAATAGAAGGCCCACCAAAAATATGCCTATAATGTTAATCCAAATACACCACTGCCAGCGAACAGGCTACAGTTTCCCTTTGAACAGAGTTAAATCACCGACACACGACGAATCAAATGTTTGGAATAAGTGAGATCTCTGAAATATTTTAAACTTACACACAGTACTGAAATTGACACAAGCGAGGCCCACTGTGAATGCAAAAATGATTTCAAATTTTAAAATACTCTGCCGTCGGCAAATGCAGTAATATACCAACAGCCACCTCTTGACGGTGCTAAAAAATGGCTCTGAGCACTACGAGACTTAACATCTGATGTCATCAGTCCCCTAGAACTTAGAACTACTTAAACCTAACTAACCTAAGGACATGACACTCATCCATGCCCGAGGCAGGATTCTAACCTGCGATCGTAGCGGTCGCGCGGTTCCAGACTGAAGCGCCTAGAACCGCTCAGCCACCACGGTCGGCTTGACGGTGCTATCAAAACTTTTCACAGATAGCTTTAGCAAAAGGATTTGACCTCAACGGCCGTTACTAATTAAGCTTAGTACCAGCCATTCAGACTCTCAAGAAAGTTAACATTAACAGCAAGCGATACTAGAGATTAAAGGAAAAGCACGCCTTTCATCATGACAGTAAAACTGAGCTAGGACTGCCATGAGACAACTGAATCGAGTTAAATACTCAGTGCACTCGACACATCAGCTTAAGCCCACAGTGGCAACACGATAGTAGCACAAGAGGTGAGCACACTTAACTCCAGTAGAAGCATAAACAACTTATAGTAAAGTGCATACGTGAAATTAGCTAGCTGTTTTACGAAGGCGTAAGCTGCCTCTTTCCAATGGTGTATAAATAATTAAACAGAACACCGAGCTGCCTCTTGTTCCCATTTCTTTTTTAATCAGTTGTGATCTTAGTTCCAATCGGAGCCACACAGGACAACACAGCAAGGCCCAGTTCCGGGTCCCTCTTGAAGTCGCTCCAATAATGATTATGAAATGATCATTACCTTCCCTGCAACATACAACATGCATTGAAACCCAGAACTTCTAAAACAAGAAAGCATATGTTCAAATAACGTACGGGAATGCAGCTGGGTGACGTCGTCGTCGACAACCGCCGATATTTAGAGAGGTACATTTTTAAGGCAAAACTGCAGCAAGTAATTGCTATACAATGGAATTTAATACCTCAGTTCGCGGAACACACACACGCTCTGTAAACACCAGCGCCATCATAGAACCAAAGATGTTATTGGTAGTAAAAATTAGTAACCGACTGATGAGGTAGCGTTAACTCTGTCCCCCTGTTTATCGACAAGGGAGAGAGCAGCGTTCCAAACACAGTTTAAACAAAAGCCTCCACCTCCGTTTATAAGATCACTTACTAATTTATTTCAAATGTTTCGTTAATAACATTAACCCAATAGCTGGATGTGCTTGCCACAATCTTCGTGTTGTTGCATGAACGGTGCCAAGACAATTTTCTGCAATATCATATTTACTCGGTTGTTGTAAGCGTGAGCGTCGCTTATGCTCAGTACACCAGTCCTCCACTGTCCTACGCCCGGGTTCCCGGGTTCGATTCCCGGCGGGGTCAGGGATTTTCTCTGCCTCGTGATGGCTGGGTGTTGTGTGCTGTCCTTAGGTTAGTTAGGTTTAAGTAGTTCTAAGTTCTAGGGGACTGATGACCATAGATGTTAAGTCCCATAGTGCTCAGAGCCATTTGAACCATTTGAATCCACTGTCCTGATATTCTGACCAACATATGACATGACGAAATAAATCTCGGGTGAACAGCCTCGTATGAGTGCGCATAGGACACAATATTTCGGCAACAGACCACGTTGTCATCATCAGGTGCGCTGATGTACACCCGAGATTTATTTCGTCATAAAATACGCTTGGAGAAATTGCAGAATCACAACATATGACATGCCACAACTGCAAGAAATCGGCAGACAGCCGCCTTACAAAAACAAAGATTATCCTTTAAGGAACCTGAAAAGACCCTAATCTTAGAGGTGGTCGAAAAACACTTTTGACATCATATCGCCGCAAAATACGATCAGTCCTGTTGGAAATGCTCCTTCCATAAGGCAAAAAGGCCTTAGACTTCGGCACCACGACGGTATTATTGTCGCTCACACAGTACACGGTTATCGATAGTGCAACACATGTCTGATCTCTCTTTTTCACTATAACCATTCGGACAAAAGGTGGCCTCAAGACTGGCTAACTCAGCTGAGAAACACTGAGGCCGAGATGACGCGGGCCCTATGGACCAACGTACGGAACACTCCTTGATGCTGAGTCGGATGGAGACAACAATCAGCCTGTAGATACCAGTTGGTGTGAGTAGACGTCGTATAAACGACATGTCTCTACGTACCATTAACATTCCTCCGCCGGCCGGAGTGGCCGAGCGGTTACAGGTGCTACAGTCTGGAACCGCACGACCGCTACGGTCGCAGGTTCGAATCCTGCCTCGGGCATGGATGTGTGTGATGTCCTTAGGTTAGTTAGGTTTAAGTAGTTCTAAGTTCTAGGGGACTTATGACCACAGCAGTTGAGTCCTATAGTGCTCAGAGCCATTTGAACCATTTTTTGAACATTCCTCCTGACTAACTCTTCGAGGAAACGATGGCAGCCATCCTTCTCCAGCTCCATCAGGAAACAAATATTCTGGTAGAAATTAAGATGTTCTAAAAAGTGGTTCAAATTCTAACTTTCATGCGGCAAAACAACAGAAGTATCGACTGCATATATGAAAAATCACTCAGGTTCCAAAGCTGCCGGTTCCAAGGCACATTCCTCGAAGTGTTCCATCAATAAACTGGCAATAATAGGTGACAACGAGATTCCCATCGCTAATGCTTATGTTTCTTCATAGTACTGGTCATTGAAAGAATAGTAAGTGGAGGTCAACACAGGTCGAAACAGGTTCGTTAATTCAATAGCGAACCTTACCTCTGTTAATCGTAACGAATCAGAAAGAGGAACACGAGTGGAGTGAGAGACCTCAACAAAACTTGTTATTATATCGAAGTCATTCATACGCATTCCCTCTGATCGAAGTAAAAAATCCGACAAGTTCTTCGTTGATACACCGACCTACTACTAGTAGGCTCAACAGGGTAGCAAGGTGTTTTGCTACTCGGGACGTCGGAGCACCTATGCTACAATCACGGCTTAGGAGGAACACCTTCCTTGTGGACCTTCGGAACGCCATGTAGCCTAGAAGAAGCAGAACAATTCTCCTGCGACAAGGAACTTTTCTTCAGGAGGCTATTAATCTTTCTCTCGACTCTCTTTGTGGGGTCAGCACCGATCCTGTGATACGCTGAATCAGACTATAAACACTGCATCTTTTGAACATAGGTCCCTTGTCAAAAACAACTGTAGCACTACTCTTGTCCACACGTGAAGTAACAACAGCCCTCTCAGCTCCTGTTATACGCACATCAAAGAAGTTTTTGCCTCACCCCGCTTCCCAGAACTCCTGAAGATAGATGTTGACTGTGGATATTGTATCACAGACGCAGTCCCTTTGACTGTTCACAGATGTCACTAAACCCACCCAAACATGTAAACAACCATGCATGAGCTGCGCCTATTAGACGGAAGGGTCGTACAGCCGATAAGTTCCTGTCTTTCAACCAGGAAGGAGGTACATGACTCGTGTTGTCTGTAGTTCAATCATGCCTAGACGGTGAATACCGCGGTTCGATCGCGTCCGCATTGTTACTTTGTGCCAGGAAGGGCTCTCAACAAGGGAAGTGTCCAGGCGTCTCGGAGTCAACCAAAGCGATGTTGTTTGGACATGGAAGAGATAGAGAGAGACAGGAACTGTCGATGACATGCCTCACTCAGGCCGCGCAAGGCCTACTACTGCAGTGGATGACCGCTACCTACGGACTATGGCTCGGAGGAACCATGACAGCAACGCCATCATGTTGAATAACGCTTTTCGTGCAGCCACAGGACGTCGTGTTACGACTCAAACAGTGCGCAATAGGCTGCATGATGCGCAACTTCAATCCCGACGTCCATTGCGAGGTCCATCTTTGCAACCACGACACCATGCAGCGCGGTACAGATGGGCCCAACAACATGCCGAATGGACCACTCAGGATTGGCATCACGTTCTCTTCACCGATGAGTGTCACATATGCCTTCAACCAGACAATCGTCGGAGACGGGTTTGGATCATCCCGGTCAGGCTGAACGCCTTAGACACTCTGCTCAGTGAGTGCACCAAGGGGGAGGTTCCCTGCTGTTTAGGGGTGGCATTACGTGGGGCCGACGTACGCCGCTGGTGGTCATGGAAGGCGCCGTAACGGCTGTACGATACGTGAATGCCATCCTTCGAACGATAGTGCAACCATATCGGCAGCATCTTGGCGAGGCATTCGTCTTCATGGACGACAATTCGCGCCCCCATCGTGCACATCTTGTGAATGACTTCCTTCAGGATGACGACGTCGCTCGACTGGAGTGGCCAGCATGTTCTCCAGACATGAACACTATCGAACATGCCTGGGATACATTGAAAAGGGCTGCTTATGGACGACGTGATCCACCAACCACTCTGAGGGATCTTCGGCGAATCGCCGTTGAGGAGTGGGACAATATGGACCAACAATGCCTTGATGAGCTTGTGGATAGTATGCCACGACGAATATAGATGTGCATCAATGCAAGAGGAAGTGCTACTGGGTATTAGAGGTGCCGGTGAGTACTGCAGTCTGGACCACCACCTCTGAAGATGTCGCTGTGTGGTGGTACAACATGCAATGTGTGGTTTTCATGAGCAATAAAAAGGGCAGAAATGATGTTTATGTTGATCTCTATTCCAATTTTCTGTACAGTTTCCAGGACTCTCGGAACCGAGGTGATGTAAAATTTTTTTGATGTGTGTACATAATTAAGTTTCTATGGAACCGTTAGCGTGCGACTCGTACTCGCACTTGGCCATGTTTTTTAACACAGTTAAATTCCCAGTTCATGTTTGTATAAAGTGAGCTCTTTCAGAAACTTGTTAACATATGCAGAATGTTGAACGTAGGTACAGATGAGCCGTTGTGAACGCGAAAATGTTTTTAAATTTTAAAACCCCCTCTCTATGACGCTATCAAAAATTTTCAGAAATAACTTTAGCAAAAGAATTCGACCTCAATGTCCGTTACTAAATAAGCTTAGTACCAATCATTTGGTTTATCAAGAAAGTTAAAATTAACAGAAAGCACTATTAGATATTATAGCAAGATTTCACCTGCCAGCACAGCAGTGAAACTAAAGTAGAACTGCCTTGAGGCGACTAAATTAAGTTAAATGCTTAATTAGGAACTAATAGTTGAAACAGCTAATGGCTGTCTACATCCAATACAGACACTAAATACATAAGTTTAAGTCCACTGGGACAGCGAAAGAAACAAACAAACAAGCACCGCGACAGTACCACAAGAGCGAGCACACTCAAATGCTGTAAAACAGTAAACAGCTTGTAGTTAAGTGCATACATGCAATTAACCGACCAGCTGCTATCCAAAGCCATAAATTATCTCTGTCCAATGGTCTATAAAGCATGGAATAACACTAAGAGGTGCCTCTTGTTCCCCTTTCTTTAATTTTTTTAATTAGCTGTGAAGTTATTTCAACCCGGAGAGGCACAGGACAATACAGCAATGCCCACATCTGGGCTCCCTACTGAATTCAATACAGTAATAATTGTCAAAATTATCATTAACTCCCCTGCAACTTACAAACCGCATTAATCCCGGTAATACTAAAACAAGAAAATATATGTGCTAACGAGAGAGGTAAGGTTGCCGAGCACAAGAAATACAAACCTCAAGAATGTTTTAGAACAATTACTCGACCATGCATGTCACTAAACAATACAAAAACGCGAAACTTGTACAGACACTGGTTCTCGAATACTGGTCGAGTGTTTGCGACGACTAAGAGGTTGGGCTGAAGGAAGACATCAAAGCAGTGCAGCTGTATACTCGAAATGACCAGTACGACAGTATTACGGAAATGCTCTGTGAGCTTTTTGGGGTCCTTGAAGGGAAGAAAACAATTTCTTCGCGAAATTCTGTAGTGGAAGTTTAAGGATCCAGCGTCCGCAACACGCTGGAGAACAATTCCATTGCATCCAATGTTAATCTAGCGTTAAGTGCCATAAGGAATAAATAAGGAGGATTAGGGTTCTTACACAGGCACAGGTGCACCATATTTTTTTCTCGTTTCACTTGCCAGTGGAACAGCAGACGAAACTAACAGCAGTGGCAGAAAGTACCCTCTGCCTTGCAGTGTACATTAATAAGCAGAGTATGTATGTAGACGCAAGACACTAACAGATCTGTCATTGTATATATGGCGCCCAATATGGTGCTTTGCAACATTGTTCGCTGTGTACAGGGTGGTTATAATTAAACTTTCGCTACTTGAGTCAGTGTTGACGAAGACTGTTACGGCGTGAAGTCAAACGCCGGCACGCCAGTCGGGAACGACAGAGCAGAGAGGGCTGTGAGATGACGTCACCCAATCGCACGCTGACCGACCCCTCTCCAGGACGACAACGCGACAGCAGCGGCCCCTATGTGAAGACGACATAAACGCCGTGCCCAGCTGGTGGCAGCCCAGTCTACATCTGCCTCAAGACTAGCGACTTGCATAGAAGTGTCAAAGCTCATTACTTCGCTTGAACCCTCTATATATCAGACTTTGGAATTGTTGTACTGAAGAGCTTCGGTTATTTCATAAGTCGCCCTTTGCTTGCAACACATCTGTGTAACACAAAGTTAAGTATTGTATTTGTTCTTTTTGTAATAAAACTCATTAATGCGATTTGTCCGAATGTTGTCTAGCGATCCGAGAAAGCAGGTTTCCTAGACGCCCATATTCGACGACTAGGCAGGATTTAACAGAAACTATTTACCGTAGGGGTACCTAACTTTATAGGAATGATGTTCAGACAGAGCATCGCAGGATTTGCGTCATTAGTAGTGTTGGTGTTATGACTTGCCGTTGGGCACCGTTACTGGTAAAGTGACGTAGGATTGAAACAGACTGCAGACAGTCTACATGGATCTGCACAAGACGCGCAGTGCTTTGGTCTAAACAAGGTGAGCAGTGCTTTACACGTAAAGCTGTTTTATCAAAACAGCAGCAATAGTGCTGCTACTCGTCGCGAGTATCGACGCATTAAAGGAATATGGAAAGGTGGTCTTTCCGCACCGGGTTTGAAGAAAATGATTCGAAAGTTCGAATTAAGCGGAGATTTGGGAATTGGTCCTGGGAGAGGCCGGCGGCCAGTTGCGCCACAGATTGTTGGAGAAATTACTGTTGCCATGGCTGAGAAAGCTGGTAGCGATCTTCAAGCAGTGCACGAGCTGCCATGGTCCACAGTTCGGAAAGTGCTGCGATCAGTTGTGGAATGGTACCCGTACAGACTTCCAGGCTTTCGTGGATGCAGATGATCGTCACTCTGAGCAACGTTTGTAACCTGAAGCGTAAACATGGTACGCAGTTAACAAGTGTTACTCTCTCATCTGGAAATTAAAATGTGTTTCTTTCACTGGTTTATTCGTTATTTCTCTTCCGCGTGTACTTACAACTGTTTCCACAACGTTTCGTTGTCCTACAATCACTTGTTTTCCATGGGGTCCCTCTCAAGTAGCGAAAGTTTAATTATAAGCATGCTGTGCTCAACTTTATTATTGCTCTCAGCTTCACAGAGGGTTTCCTGCACACTTTGCTGCCGGCCGGGTTGGCCGAGCGGTTCTAGGCGCTACAGTCTGGAACCGTGCGACCACTACGGTAGCAGATTCGAATCCTGCCTCGGGCATGGATGTGTGTGATGTCCATAGATTAGTTAGGTTTAAGTAGTTCTAAGTTCTAGGGGACTGATGACCTCAGAAGTTAAGCCCCATAGTGCTCAGAGCAACGTCCTTTATTTCCTCAAGAGAAGATTGTTTTGTGAGATGAAAGTTTTATTTCATTGCTTTTCTCAAGGTCACTAAATTATCATCCTGTAGACTGAGACCAGCCCTGAGTCCCTCTCGACGTGTACACCCCTCCCTCTTCCTCCCTCTTCTTTCTCTCTCTTTCTCACCGTCCAGAGCTGGATTTACACATAGGCCAGGTATCCTCGGACCGTCAGGCATTGATCGCCGCGCGGCCGGCCGGTGTGGCAAAGCGGTTCTAGGCGCTTCAGTCTGGAACCGCGCGACAGCTACTGTCGCAGGTTCGAATCCTGCCTCGAGCATGGATGTGTGTGATGTCCTTAGGTTAGTTAGGTTTAAGTAGTTCTAAGTTCTAGGGGACTGATGACCTCAGATGTTAAGTCCCATAGTGCTCAGAGCGATTTGAACCATTTGAACCACACTTTGTTGGATTATCACACCTACGTAAAACGACGTGGCGGAGAATGCCTCAGTCACAGACAGGGAAATGATTCCGGTGTGAAACTTGCATTCATTGAGTTGGATAATGAACGACCATATAAAATGCTGCTAGTAATTACTGCACACCGAATTCGTCATAAGCATTGTGAAAGTAACTTCCCTGGCAGACTAACTTCCCTCAGAGAAGTAACTGCAACGCTGCGGCAAAACTAGGAGAGAGGCTTGGCGTTGATGTGTAACCAGAAAGTAAGTTGTTAGAAGGACCAAATTAAAAATTATTATTGTATCCTCCTAAAATAATACTGAAACGTAACGTAAATGGAGACATAGATCACTTTTCATAATTTAGCGGTTCACGTTTTCTATAAACATTCGTAGATCACTGAAAATAAGTAGACCGCACGGCCACATTTTCGCGTCGAGATTACACAGATAGTGATAGCTGGAGGAATTCGTATTTAATAGATATTAACGGAAGTCACCACACGTTAAAACAGGGTTAGAATTACGCCTAAGTAGATACAGAGAACGAGCTGAAATGAAAAAGGCAGGAGTTGGCTATAGCTTTATTTAAGGCATCCCACAGTTCATCTGATATTGTTTAAGTAAACTACTGATAACTTATACCGGTATGGAAAGACAGCGATTTCAATTCCATTTACCCAAAGGTGCCGTCCACCTATATGCCATCTCGCTCGGTGCCTCAGTGATCATTCTTTCACAGGGGAGAGGGGAGGGGGGCAGAGGGGCTAGAGATCTGTATAAGCACCGATTTCTTATCGCCTGACTGACGGTACGATTCGAAGCGTGTGTAAGATTTGGTAACTGACTATGGAGCAGCAGTTAAGTTTAAGATGCAGTTTTGTAAGGATAGATATGTACTGTACTGTGCATGGAATCGTTTCAGAACCGAGAGAAGAAGGTTTCGACAGTCATCAAGTCTCTGGGAATCCACTGACGTGGCCTCGGTGCGCTCGCAGGTAGCGAAGACTAAGTCCTTGAGTGACCGTGTGACCCCGGTTTAATAGGGCCAATAACTCCTAATGGGCAAGAGTCTGGTTCCTGCGGCCTACGAGGGAACCTAGGGACCAACAGATTCTGAATGTTGTTTCGCTACGTTTCGGTTTCTTTATATAGTTCCATAAGAATTCTACTCGTTGAGAAAGTGAAGTGGTGAATTAGAAAACAAGTAATATGAAATTAATATTACGTGAATAAGCATTGAAAGATCAGATGATAAGTTGCAAGGGTTCACTGACTTTCGAAGTGTACGTTACACATTTACTTTCTATTTGGATATTTTATGTATATACGTTTATTGGAACTTAGTGTATTATATATAAATATTTATCTTCGTTTAAATTATACTGTTCTTCCTGTTAATAAATTACTGGAGATTTTATTTCTTGGCATGACTAACATACCACATGAGGATGTCTGGCCTATTTTTTAGTGGTGTCAACATGACAACGAATGTTAGATGGGTACATGTAACATGACACAGTATGGTGCATGACCTATGAATCGGCTAGTATAAGACCTACATGACCTGTGAATCGGCTAGTACCATACGACCTACAATTATGAGCTCTAAATGAGGCTATTTTCCTCAAAACTGTAAATACTACTTCCATTTCACATTGAGTTGTACAGTTGACCACTTTTCCTTCACATAGCACCTGTAGATTCCAATAGCTATAAGGCAATATCTTGTGAAATACCTGACTGACTATGGTTTTCTAGTTTTATTATAACGTCGTACAAAAGACAAAGCGTAAAAAATCGCCTTACGTATATATACATATACACTCCTGGAAATTGAAATAAGAACACCGTGAATTCATTGTCCCAGGAAGGGGAAACTTTATTGACACATTCCTGGGGTCAGATACATCACATGATCACACTGACAGAACCACAGGCACATAGACACAGGCAACAGAGCATGCACAATGTCGGCACTAGTACAGTGTATATCCACCTATCGCAGCAATGCAGGCTGCTGTTCTCCCATGGAGACGATCGTAGAGATGCTGGATGTAGTCCTGTGGAAAGACTTGCCATGCCATTTCCACCTGGCGCCTCAGTTGGCCCAGCGTTCGTGCTGGACGTGCAGACCGCGTGAGACGACGCTTCATCCAGTCCCAAACATGCTCAATGGGGGACAGATCCGGAGATCTTGCTGGCCAGGGTAGTTGACTTACACCTTCTAGAGCACGTTGGGTGGCACGGGATACATGCGGACGTGCATTGTCCTGTTGGAACAGCAAGTTCCCTTGCCGGTCTAGGAATGGTAGAACGATGGGTTCGATGACGGTTTGGATGTACCGTGCACTATTCAGTGTCCCCTCGACGATCACCAGTGGTGTACGGCCAGTGTAGGAGATCGCTCCCCACACCATGATGCCTGGTGTTGGCCCTGTGTGCCTCGGTCGTATGCAGTCCTGATTGTGGCGCTCACCTGCACGGCGCCAAACACGCATACGACCATCATTGGCACCAAGGCAGAAGCGACTCTCATCGCTGAAGACGACACGTCTCCATTCGTCCCTCCATTCACGCCTGTCGCGACACCACTGGAGGCGGGCTGCACGATGTTGGGGCGTGAGCGGAAGACGGCCTAACGGTGTGCGGGACCGTAGCCCAGCTTCGTGGAGACGGTTGCGAATGGTCCTCGCCGATACCCCAGGAGCAGCAGTGTCCCTAATTTGCTGGGAAGTGGCGGTGCGGTCCCCTACGGCACTGCGTAGGATCCTACGGTCTTGGCGTGCATCCGTGCGTCGCTGCGGTCCGGTCCCTGGTCGACGGGCACGTGCACCTTCCGCCGACCACTGGCGACAACATCGATGTACTGTGGAGACCTCACGCCCCACGTGTTGAGCAATTCGGCGGTACGTCCACCCGGCCTCCCGCATGCCCACTATACGCCCTCGCTCAAAGTCCGTCAACTGCACATACGGTTCACGTCCACGCTGTCGCGGCATGCTAACTGTGTTAAAGACTGCGATGGAGCTCCGTATGCCACGGCAAACTGGCCGACACTGACGGCGGCGGTGCACAAATGCTGCGCAGCTAGCGCCATTCGACGGCCAACACCGCGGTTCCTGGTGTGTCCGCTGTGCCGTGCGTGTGATCATTGCTTGTACAGCCCTCTCGCAGTGTCCGGAGCAAGTATGGTGGGTGTGACACACCGGTGTCAATGTGTTCTTTTTTCCATTTCCAGGAGTGTATATTACTCGTTCTAATATTACATATGACCTGTTTGTTACTACATGCGTATTGTTTTATTTTATAAACTGAAGGGCACACCCCGTTAAAAGGTCTGACATAATCTTTTATAGTCTGGACTGTGTACTTTAATTTCTTTCTTGCATGTAGTATGACATATAATGGTCGAGTATCGATCCACTACTTTTACACATTTAAGAATACCGAATATAACATGCCAGTGAATATGGCGCCAGTAGTTAACCTAATGTTATCGACCATCCAGAGGCAGATTCCTAAATATTTTTGTTTATATCATAACAGCTGTGACAATATAATGAGATGACATCTTTTTGTTTGTGTCAGCTAATAGACTAACCACGCACGATGATGCATTGTTTTTGTGCAACATACGGACAGAAGTGTGACGTATTCCTGCCCACATCTACTAGCTATATATTATAATGTAAAATGTGATTGGTAGCCCAAAATACGTGAGTAACTTGGATTATAAAGAGTGCATATATGTGAGAGCTTGCAGACAATTGATAAATAAACCGACGTCACCATTCTTGAAATTGTAGGTGCTTAAAAATAACCAAAGGCTGAAACTGACCAATCACACAGACAATAAAAGCATACAGCCTACCTGGACCATGTTTTCATTCTCAAAAACAGGTTGAGGCTATGGACCTCCACAAAAATAAAATTATAAAATATCCTGTGATATTTGTTTTAATAAGGTTTAGATAAGACGTACCATATTGCCACACGAAATCAAAATCGCTGAAACCTAATTTTCTTCTTGGGAGAAGTTTGGGAGCTAAGTTATTCGAGCGCACCTAACAGACTATATGATTGCTATAACTAGCAACTATCGCCCTTGTTTCTTTCCAAATTCCATCAATAATAAAATTTAGTTCTACTTTCAGCCTGCTTCATAGCGAAATGTTAATCTGCCAATCTGATTTCATCTTTGTTCCTTGTCTATCCTACATACCAGAGTAGCAACGACAATTGCTACTACTACGAATTTTCTGTTACCTCGTCTGTTGTTGCAAATCTTCTTCCTTTCGTTCGCCTGCTTATCTGGGTGCTGTTGGCTTCATTTCATGCCGGTACGGTAGCTCAGCATGTTCGGTCAGAGGGCCGGTTGTCCTCTGTAATAAAACAAACTGAGTATAGGAATGAACGAGTGACTTGAACTGATGTCAAGTGACGTCCGCCCAGACCAAACGAAACGAAAAAAAAAAAACAAAAAAACAAAAAGCGTGTTCGGTCAGAGGGTTTAGCTACCCTCTGTAATAAAAAGCCGGCCGGAGTGGCCAAGCGGTTCTAGGCGCTTCAGTCTGGAAATGCGCGACCGCTAAGGCCGCAGGTTCAAATCCTGCCTCGGGCATGGATGTGTGTGATGTCCTTAGGTTAGTTAGGTTTAAGTAGTTCTAAGTTCTAGTGGACTGATGACCTCAGCAGTTAAGTCCCTTAGTGCTCAGAGCCATTTGTAATAAAAAAAAACTCAGTGAACGGATCAACGAACAACCTGAACGAGTGTCATCGGACGTCCACCACGAACAAATTCGACGAACAACATAGAACAAAATGAGATTTTTGTAAATAAAAAAGGTGGTAACGGGTTATCCTTCCATTCAAGCGGGCCCGGGTTGGATTCCCGGCCGGATTGGAGTTTTTTTGGTTTTTTTTATGCTCGGGGACTTGGTGTTGTGTCGTCCTCATCATCATTTCATCCTCATCACCGGCGCGCAAGTCGCCCAGTGTGGCGTCGAATGAAATAAGACTTGCACTTGGCGGCCGAACTTCCCCGAATAGGGCCCTCCCGGCGAAAGATGCCATACGCTCATTTCCATTTCGTCCTTTCAACGGAGTTTTCAACTTTGGAAATAAGAAAAGTCCGCAGGCGCCGGGTCTGTGGAGCATGGAGGACGAGGAAACACAGTGATTTCGTTTTTTGGGCAAAAGTCACGCACTAACCTGGAAGAATGTGCGAGTGCGTTATC